>NW_017731451.1:3998806-4001868 GCF_001890085.2 Hipposideros armiger | reverse complement strand
TCTTACCCTAACTACCTGCCAAAGGCCCATCTCTAATACTATCATTTCTGCATTAGGGCTTAAACAAATGAATTCTAGGGGGGCACACAATTCAGTCCATAGCACTCAGTCAAGTCTTCTTAGAGGAGGTGACATTTCAACTGGTACTAAGAGTGAGCAAACAGAAAAGGGGAGCTTTTCAGGGAGCGAGGATTAAAAGCACAGGGCATGCCAATGCCTGGAGTGTATCAGAGAGAGTGCCTTTTTCCTCTCATGGCTTTAGTCCTGTGGGAGGGATTTCCTTCAGCACAAACCTAGACATTCTCAGTCCCTATGCCTCCTGGCCTCCAGGGAGGTGGAGCCTTACCTCCTCATCTGACCTCTGATGGGGAGCCATGCTTCCTGTGAGCTGAGTTATACAGGTGGAGATAGCTTGTCCCTGTCCAGAGCTGTCCCCAGCCTGCTGGCTGACAGACCTGAACCACATCCTCCAGCTTAGCCTCACTCAGCAATAGGTGTTTGTACCTTCATCTGCCACTTTTTTTTTTTTTAAGCTGAGCCGTCCTGCCACCTGTTGGCAGCTCAGCGGCAGCTCAGCTCGGGCTGGGAATTGAACTGGTGACCCTGTTGCTCAGAGCTCGCACTCTTGAGCGAGCTTTTAACCAACTGAGCCACTTGGCCAGCCCCATCTGCCACTAACACTGTCCAGTCATTAGAAAGACAAAGGGTCCTCTAGACAGTGCTCAGCACATCACCAAAAGGGCATCCAGTGATCTTTTCTGCTCATTTCCAAATCTTTGAGAGATTTTTTCTGACAGTCTTTACTAATATTTTGCCCCCAGAATTCTGCACAGGAGACTAAAACTTCAGTTAGAAATTGTACATTCTGGTTTAAATATTGGCTCAGTAGATTAACCAAGATGAAGAATTGAATAATGAAAGAAGCAGACTTAATTTTCAAAAACAAAAGTTGTGGTGCCTCTAGATTTCCCTCTGGTATTTGTTAAAGTGTTTCTGAACTTGGTAAGATCCTAAGGAGACAGCTGCTTTTAATTATGTGAAAATTTCAATTCATTTTCTAATAGCAACTTTTTTTAATATCATAAATGATAGTGAACAAAGAACAACAATTACCTTGAGAGAAACTACTGTAATTCTATGAGCTCAAAAGAACTGTTTTGTCTGAGCTGAAAAACAGGAACAAAAAAAATACAGCTAATAGACCAGCGGTTCTCAACCTGTGGGTCGCAACCCCTTTGGGGGTCGAACGACCCTTTCACAGGGGTCGCCTAAGACCATCAGAAAACAAAAAGATACTTACATTATGATTCATAACAGTAGCAAAATTACAGTTATAGAGTAGCAACGGAAATAATTTTATGGTTGGGGTCACCACAACATGAGGAACTGTATTAAGGGGTCGCGGCATTAGGAAGGTTGAGAACTGCTGTAATAGACAAAAAACCTTGGGGAAAAAATTTTTTTAAATAGAAGTATCTACTCATCCAGAAAAGGAGGTGTTTCAACTGATTGACATAGCAGATTGCCCTAGATATGTTTTGTAAAGAATCTCCAAACTAAATTTTTTGTACTAAAGGAAGCACATTTTAAAAAAATTTTTAAGGGACAACCAAGATGGTGCAGTAGGTAAACGCTGTGCTTACCTTTTCTCACAACCACATCAAAATTAAAACTAATGTAGAAAACAACCATTATTGTGAATCACCTAAAATCAAGCTGAGCCGAAGCCTTTTAACTAAGGACTTGCAGAAAAAGCCACCTCCAGACTCGTAGGAAAGGGCAGAGGTGCAGAACGGACCCACATGTGACCACTAAAGATCAGGAGGGCTATTTCAGCTGTGGGGGTCCCCCCCATTCCCTAGAGGAGCAATAGATCCCAGCCTCACCCCACCCAGGGTTCCAGTGCTGGGGAGAGAAGTCCCCATAATTTTTGGTTGTGAAAACCAGCAGAGATTGTGACTGAATGAGAGTGTGGCTACACTCACAGGCGCTCCTCTTAAAGGAACTATGCGCAAACTTACCCACCAATGGAATCAGTCACTCTGAACTCCAGTGCTGGGGCAGCCGCTGGAAAGGTGACAGGGACAAATGGTGGGAAACTGAGTTGTCTGGCTTGAGATGGGGGCTGGAGAGGCGGCTTTTTCCTGGACGGGGGAGCTGGAGGAGGCCATTGTTTCTTTGTTGAGCCCTCCCCCTTCCCCGCATGTGAACACAGGTGGCTGCCATATCTGAGACCTGGCCCCGCCCAACTTTCGGGCACACCCAGGCTGTTTTCAGTGGCTTTTTTGTGCAGACTGCCTGCCTTGGCTCAAGCTACAGACTTTCCTAGGGTCTCTCAAAGGTTCACAGAACCCAGACAAACAGCATCCGGCTTGAGTGTGTCCTGTACCTCTGGCTGAACAGCCCTAAGCTGGCACTCATGGCAGCTGGCCTTGGTTCATGGACAAGCCACTCAAGGCACTTCTAAGCACAGCATGGGTGGCAGACATCTGTGGATTTCTTTCTAGCTCCCACTGGGTGGCACCAGGTGGGGAATGGGCTGTGGCTGAAGTAGACCTACAGCAGACCCCTTCTAAGTTGGTCTTAGGGCTGGCACCCCCCATAACCAGCTTCAAAATGAGCTGGAACATCAACCAGCCACCTCCAAGTACAACACACCCAAGGCAGGCACCAGAGTCCTGCTGAGGAAGATTCTGCTCCGTAGGATCAACCCCTGCACAACAACTCTTCCAATGTAGTTAAGGCCAGTCCTCACAACAATGGGCCTGAGGGTCAATCCCTCCCACTGATGTGCAGTTATCAACCAAAGCTCAACTACAAGAGGAAGGCACACACAACCCACACAAGGGACACACCTGGAGTGCGTGGCTCAGGTGACCAGAAAGACTATGCTACTGAACCCCACATCACACCTACTACATAAGGCCACTCTACTAAGACTGGAATACATAGCAGCCCTACCTAATACATAGAAACAAACAAAGGGAGGCAGCCAAAATGGGGAGACAAAGACACATGTCCCAAATAAAAGAACAAAGTTCCAGAAAAAGAACTAAATGAAA
>NW_017731451.1:3963591-3998436 GCF_001890085.2 Hipposideros armiger | reverse complement strand
AAAAAAAAAAAAAAAAAAAAAAAAAAAAAAAAAAAAATCCAAAAAACTGAGGAGAGTTTAAGGGGCCTCTGGGACAATATCAAGAGTACCAACATTTGCATTATAGGGTACCAGAAGGAGAAGAGAGAAAGCAAGAAATTAAAAACCTATTTGATGAAATAATGACAGAAAACTTCCCTAACCTGGTGAAGCAAATAGACATACAAGCCCAGGAAGCACAGAGAGTACCAAAAAAGATAAGCCCAAAGAGGCCAAGACTAAGACACATCATAATTAAAATACCAAAGATTA
Source organism: Hipposideros armiger (assembly GCF_001890085.2). NCBI lineage: Eukaryota > Metazoa > Chordata > Mammalia > Chiroptera > Hipposideridae > Hipposideros > Hipposideros armiger. The sequence goes on along the minus strand of NW_017731451.1, from coordinate 3,998,145 downwards.
AAGACAAAGAGGGAATCTTAAAAACAGCAAGAGAAAAGCAGTTAGTTACCTACAAGGGAGCCACTATGAGACTGTCAGTATATTTCTCAAAAGAAACTTCACAGGCAAGAAGGGAGTGGCAGGGAATATTCCAAGTGATGAAAAGTAACGTCACACAACCAAGATTGCTCTGCCCAGCCAGGCTGTCATTTAAAATTGAAGGACAGATAAGGAGCTTCCAGACAAGAAAAAGCTGAAGGAGTTCATTATCACCAAACCAGTACTACAAGGAGTCTTAGGGGGACTTCTTTAAGATGGAAGAGAGGTTAAGGATGGGTGAAAGGGGAAGGGATTAAGAAGTACAAATTTGTTGTTATACAGTAGTCATGGTGGTGCAGGGTATAGCATAGGAAATATAGTCAATAATATTGTAATAACTAAGTATGGTGCCAGATAGGTACTAGATCTATCAGGGTGATAGATGGGAATGGGGTTGGGGGCGGGGTGAAAATGGTGAAGGCATTAAGAAATACAAATTGGTAGTTAATACAGTATGGGGAATATAATCAACAATGTTGTAAAGATCATGTAAGGTGCCAGGTGGACATTGGAATTATCAGAGTGATCAGGTCATAGACTGTGTAGATGCCTGACCAATATACTATACACCTGAAACTGAAGTAGCATAATATTGAATGTCAACTATAATTAAATATATAGGTATATATAGCAACAGGATGTGGAGTACAACATAGGAAAGATAGTCGGTGGTATTGTAACAGCTACATAAAGATGTCAGAGGGTAGTAGCTTTGGGGGGTGGTTATCACTTTATGAGGGGTTTAAATGTCTAACTATTACATTGCCTTGTACACCTGAAACTAATAAAAAATAAATTTTAAAAAAGTAAAAAGAAATTTTTTAATTATGGTAAAATATACATAATATAAAACTTACCATTTTAACCATTTTTAAAGATACAATTCAGTGGCATTAAGTACATTCACAATGTTGTGTAATCATCACTGCTATCTATTTCCAGAACTTTGTCATCATCTCAAACTGAAAGTCAGCACCCATTAAACAATAGCTTGTCATTCCCCCTACCCTGGCCTTGGTAATCTCTATTCTACTTTGTCTTCATGAATGTGTCTATTCTAGGTACCTCATATAAGTGGAAGCACACATTTGTCCTTTTGTGTTTGGCTTATTTCACTTGGCAAAATGTTGCCTAGGTTTATCCATGTTACAACATGAGGAGCCACATTTTATAAAGACAAGACAATGTCCCAAAGATGAGTAGACAAGAAAAAGAAATCCTTCCCACCTAATTTAGCTGGTTCAACCCTTCACCTACACCCTCAATGACCAATGTTACTGAAGTGTGCTGTTCATCTTTAGAGTGCAGGGGTGCGCCTTGATTTCTCTTGTGTCCCTTTCAATCTCTTACATCATCAAAGAGTGTTAAAAGAGGCCCTTCCTTTCACCATGTATTAAGCTCCCATTACATTCCCAGATAGTTTGGGGTCAGGGAAAGAGTCCTGGGCTTGATGTGGCAATTCCTTGGGCAATTCCATTTAATTTCTATGACCTCCAGTTATCCGTGAAATAGAGACAAGAAAAGTTGTGATCTGACAGAGTTGTTGAGAGAATGGAAAGAAATTGCTTTGCAAACTGTAAAACACTATACAAATATCAAGTCAGGCTGATCAGAGTAGGCCCTTGTGGGGCACGTGAATAAACTGCTCTCCTTCCACACAAAGCTGCCTAAACTGTTTTCAAAAACGATCATTACCATTTAGGTAAGAACAGTACCTATTAGTACCTAACAAGTCAGTAAGACAACATCTGGGTGGTGTGGTGTCTGTTACACACGAGGTATTATTCCTCCTACAGCCTTCCTATTACACTGAGGATCACAATACTGATTATACAAAGTAACTAATACCTAAAAAATATTGTCTTGCTCATTGCTCTGTGAGACCAGCAGACATTCAACTCTGGGTGACCTGCTGATGGTGAAAGGACTGGAATGGACAGCTGTGTCCCCAGAGAAGAAGATTCTCATTTTGTCAATTGGTTCAATCTGCCCACCACTATCTGCCCAGAGTTGCTAATGAGTGGCAAAATTGACTGCTCTCACCTCTTCTCACAGCAAGGGCTCAATTCCAGTGAAGTGCTAATGAGCCCTGACACTGTTCTCAGCAGGAAGTCAAGGAGAAGTAAGAATCCTGAATAATCCACTTATTGTCACAGAATATTCCAGAACCAGTTATCAAATGGAAACAACCATCCTTTCCCCAGCTCCTCCTGCTTGGTCAGAAATCTCCAGATTCTGCTTTTTGAACCAGGGTCAATCAACACAGGTATCTCATTATGTCAATCCTTACACCTTCAATAATCTCAGACCAGAGAGGGACTCAGTGGGTCAATTTGACCACTGGCCCCTCAGGAAGCAGAGAGCACTGACCAAGAAAGCCCACGCCCTGGACTGTGTCTCCTCTGCCATCCTTCATCCTGTTCCCCAGCAGACTGAGTAATAGCTACTCCAAAATTACTGAGCACAGTGGAAATAAAAGGTAGGATGAAGGAAGTGTTAAAAAACCTGTTTCAACTGGGAGGATTGGAGAGGACCACAGAAGAGGTCAGAACTCGAGGTTTGCTGTGCCGGCATATGTATGCTGGAATGTGAGTGGACATACCTCAAGAAAGGTGTGAAAGGGTATAAGCCAGGCAGGGATAGACTTTACCACAGGGCGATGGGGTGGGGGGTAGAGGTGGACATGCAACTGTCAAATGTCAGCTTCTTCCCTGATTTGTAATAACAAGCATGGATAACTTTGTATTAAAAAAATTCAATAATGTGAAAGAGAATAAACAATCTAGGGATTTTCTTGTTGAGCAACAGTATTTCATATCCTGAAAAACACTTCCTTTTACAGTGGAGATGAATCACTCCTGGTCTCCCAAAAGCCAAAACCTTAAGTGTGGGTGGCTTTGCCCCTTTCTAGGCAAAAAGAAAGAATGAATTTTATAATAAAATTGGTTATTTTATGGCACCCTAAGAAGAGGGTGTTGGAGATTGGAAGCCTGAATAGCATAGAAAGTAAGGAGTTATGTAGCCTGTGGTCACTGTTCCCAGTTGTCCTGGCCTATCAGCCCAGAGGCACTGTAGGGACACTGAGTTCAGGGGCACCATAACCCAGGCAGTTACTGATGCAGTTAAGTTGCTGTGGTCTTTTTCAGCAGCTTTACAGCTAGAAGACACACCGGGAGCCAGCAATGCCTTAAACTTGTTTCTCTAAAGAGGAACAGGCCTCAATTCCTCCTGCCCAGGGGTTCCCTTTTCCTAGAAGACAGCCTCAGAACTCGCTATAAATTTCACTATAAACCAAGTATGTGCACATATCCTTTGCCTCAGAGCCCATCTCCTGCTGGAATCTCATAGCCCATTTTACAATCTTTTCTATTATATGAGCTTTGTGCAATTCTGAAGGGAGAAATAATAGAAAAGTAATAATCATAATAGAAATTTTTATAATTTAGGGAAGGAACACATGAATATTGTTGGATGATGCATCCTTCCCACCAAAGGTGACAACAAATGCAAACAGAATAAAACAAAACCTACACTGATCTTCTGTTGCATGGCTCTAGAGAATCCTGGGTCAAAGTGTGCCCGTTGGAATAGGACAGCAACATCAGTTATGTGAGATAACAATCAGTCCAGTCTCCCAACAGCAACACCAAAGGAGTCCTGCCATAGATGTTAGATCAAGAATAGAAAGAAGGAGAAAAGAAAAAGTAGGGGCCCCAAGGATAGGACAGGTATTTAAATTGTATGTAACAAGGGATTAAGTTGATATAACAGAAGGCCCTTCCTGAGGGCAAATATTATTAAACTGTAGACTGGACCACCAAGAACCATTAGAGAGCCTCTTTTTCTTGGCAGTTAGATACTTCCTTCTTTCTCTGTGTTGCTGCAGATCACTTCTTGCCTCCTGGGACTGAACGCACTGGGGCTTGAAGGACTCTTCTTGTTTTGGTCCCTAAGACTTTCTGCCTTTCTGGCTTCCCAGAATTCATCTTCCATTTGTTGTCAGAAATTCGTATATGGCCTTCACTCCCTACACAGGGCAACACAAGAATTAGAAAGGATACAGACTCCTCAGGGTTCCAAGAAGGTTCCTTATGCTTTCTTTTATCTCCATCCACAGGGATGAGTTATCAAGATATGGTATTTTCAAAGTTATCATTCCTTTTCCAACTTTTCCCCAAAATACATTTTTACCCCTTACAACCTGCTTGGTCTGACATCACATGTTGAATGAGTCAGAGCTGTCTCTCTTAAATGCAGCTAACACTAAAATTGTGTTATCGATTTCTGATGCTCTCCTTACTTTTCCTTGCTGTTGGTTTGTAAGAGTGGTTCAACTAATATTACTCTAAATATATAAAGCTGGCATTGGTTCTATCTTTTTCCCCACTTGCCTTGCTTACTGTCATTTATTGGAGTCATTTACGTCAAAAAAATTTTTTTTTAATTTCAAATAATGGATTTTTTCATTCTAAAATAGGTCCAAATGTCATCCAGTCTCCTTTTGGCCATAATAGAGCGAATCAGTGCCAATACGGCATGTTCCTTCTGAAATGCAGAGGGTAATATAATAGTGAACCAGTGTCGATAGTACACAGGTTTGAATACCGGAAGACCTGGGAGAAACCCAGGCTCCATTACAATTTTAGGGAAGTTGTTCAGCTTCTTTGGGCCTCAGTTTCCTCATTTATAAATTGAGCTGTCTGTATATATCGCAAAGGGTTTTTGTGAGGTAAATCACATGAGATTATGTAGGTAGGGAGTGGTTTGTTAATATTATTACTACTATCCTCTGACACCCCTACTCAGCTCTCTCTTAAATTGGAAGCACAACCAGGTAAGAGCAGAATGGTCTAATAGAGACCATGAGAAGGACCTGGGCATGAAAAGGGCTTCTTCTTAGTCTCCTGACTCATGTCATCTCATCTTTCAAGACCCAGCCTGAAAAACAGTCACCTCCTTGAGATGACATCCTTGAATTCCCCAGGTCAACATGGGCTTGCCTTTCTTTGTTTTCCTATAGTATCTACCATAAACCTCTCCAACTATGTAACATAGGAAGCAGAAAACCCCTAGAGAATTCAATAATTAGGAGTTTAACACCTTATATGAAAATGTAGATTGAGAGGTGGAAGTTATAAATGACTCTATTACACTATTACATTCACTAAAATAAAATAATAAAGATGCCATCTTAGATAAAGAGAATATCAATATACACATTCATATACACATATGAATACCATATACACATTCTGCATTAATGGTAATATACATTGTATGATTAATATCTATTTGTTAAGAGAAAAATCTTTAGGCTCCCCCTTCCTCAGCTGATACAATGAATTGCTTAAAAGTGAAACTTTTACTGTCTTACAGATTGTATGCTCAATAAAAGGGATTCACTTTACTGGCTGCTTCACTACCCAATGTTCACAGATTTTCTGATTTTATATTTGAAATTGTTGGTTCCTGACTTCTGGCTCTCACTAATTCAAAATCACTTGGAGAATTGAGAAGCTTCGCTGCATAGAAGTGTTTCCACTCCCTTCCCTCCTCCACAGGTCATTTAGCCTTGGCTCTGTCCATGATCACTTCATGCACGTCCCTTCTTTAGCTTTTCTGATAAACGCCTCCACTTCTCTCCCTCCTGAGGGAGCTCCCAGTTTTCTTGCTTTCTCCGCCAATATTGCAATGAAAATGTCTTCATTTCGACTCTGCCATTCACAATACCGTCCTTGTCCATTCTCTGCCCCAAGCTCTATCCTCTCCCACTGCCCCCAATCTAATTACTTCGAATGGGAACAATTCAATGCATAGATACTAGAACTGGAATTCCTAAGATATATGTCAGACGTTCACATAAGGGGAACTGAAGTTCTAGAGAATTATCATGGTAATCACCTCTTTGGTGCCTGCCTCCACCACAAACTGTGAGTTTCTTGAGGATGGAAGCATTTTCTTATACACCAGTTTGTCTTTACCATCAAAGTCTTACAGACCCAGACACATGGGAGGCCCTTGATCTATACTGGTCAGGAGATGCATGCTTGCCAAAAGACCCTTTTGAGCTGTGGTCTACGTGCCAATTTCAGTCAGATAAAATGAACTTTCTTGGATGTCCTTTTCCCAATTATAATTTCAACTATTAAATTAGAAAGCTGTAAAGAAGAGGTACAGAAGGGCAGAGGAAAAAGAAAGCAAAGATGCTAAAGATCAAGCCCTACTTAGCTAACAGTGGTGGGGGCAAGGAGGAGAGCCAGGCTGGCCAGGGAGTCTGCAGAGAGCAGCCCAGGAGGTTGGGAAGGGCTTGGTGCACTTCAGGGGAAAACTTCAGAAATGTCTCCTGCTGTCTGGTGTCGCAGTGAGGACTGCTGCGATTTGGACCCTCCTGCAGCTGACCAACCCGGGACCAATGTGTCTGCACGGACTGTTCTGCCACATCCCTCTCCAAGCTTTCCCCAAGGTCCAGTCCGACAGCTTCTAGTGAATGTTCAGTCTGAGCTCTGACTTACCCTCTGTGTGAGGACTCTCCAGGGCTGCCCAGTGCCAAGGCATGCACACTTACAACCTCTCCGCCCACCGTAAGTGCACTCTTGGGGCAGGAGTAGACTGTTTTTATGGGAAACCAGCAATACTGTAGCAGTTTTTCTCTTGCACATGAAAAAGAGATAAAAGTTCAAAGAAGCCAAGTTTCAGGACAAGCCAGAGAAGCCAATGTCCTTCTGTTAGTAGGAGCAGGCTGTGCCAGGGTGAGGGCGGTGTGCAGGGGAGGGACAGAGATGGTGCAAGACTTGGCACTGGGTCAATAAGAAAAAAACATTCATAGAGAAACCACCTATCTTCACTACTGCAGGTCTTGGAAACTTCACAGTTCATCATAGCAAATCTGTGGATACTTTAACAATAGAATTAATGCTTGGAGTCATGTTAGTAAATAGTCCTAGAGAAATAATAATGTCCCACCGATTATAGTTACTCCAAGACCACAACAAAATAAGTGATCTATTTTTTTGAGATGTCGACTCAGTTGAAACAGTTGACTTGATTCTTTTTTAAAAATCTTATTCTTTAGAAAAGTTTTAGGTTTATAGGAAAATTGAACAGGAAGTGGAGTTCCCATGTACCCCATCCCTCACTTCCTCCCTACACAGTTTCCCTATTAAAATCTTGAATTAGTGTGGTACCTTTGTTACAATGGATGAACCAATATTGATGATCTATTATCTATTTATATGTTTATTATGTACTTATATAAATCTTATGTTTATTATATAGTATATATTTTTATTATTACATTAATTAAGGTCCACAGTTTATACTGAGTCACTCTTTGCATTGTACATTGTATGAGTTTGATAAATGTATAATGTTGTGTAGCCACCACTATAGTATCATGCAGAATAGTCTCGCTGCCATAAATATCCCCTGTGCTCCACCTACTCTGAGCTTGAGTTAAGCCCTCAATTGAAATGAGAAGGAGCTTTAATTGGGATGAGGACAGAAACTTTGATTTTAGACAAAATTGGACTTTTGATATCTCAAAATGACCGGGAAAAGCTATGGGATCTGCCTGAGATTTCATCGGTGATTAGGGATAAATGGCCTAACAATGTGGAAATAGAAAGGCAGTGGAGGAAAGAAAATTTAGTTGGTTTCTGCTTATACCCTACAGAATCCATGTGTTAGTTTCCTTAGGTTACCATAACATAGACATCCAAAATCAACGTGTTGGCAGGGCCATGCTCGTTCCAAAGACTCTAGGGGAGGCTCCTCCCCTGCATCTTCCAGCTCCTGGTGGTCTCAGGCGTTCCTTGGCTTGTGGTAGCATAACTCCACTCTGTCTCCATGGAGTCTTCCTCTGTGTCTGTATATTGTTGTGTCTTCACATGGCATTTTCCTTGTGTGTCTGTGTCTAGTTTCCCTTTTCTTATATGGACACTAGTCATACTGGATTAAAGCCCACCCTAATCACCTCACCTTAACTTGATTCCATCTGCAAAGACCCTATTTCCAAATAAGGTCACCTTCACAGGTACTGAGGTTTAGGACTTCAGAATATCTTTTTAGGTGTTGGCAGGTTTGATTTCTTCTGAGGTCCTCCTTTTTATCTTGCTGAGAGCCATTTTATCTCTGTGTCCTGATATGGTCCTTCCTCCGTGTGGGAGCATACCTGTGTCTGAATTTCTTCTTATAAGAACACCAGTTATACTGGACTAGGACTCAACCTAGTCCATTTTAACTTAATTACTTCTCTAAAGACCCTATCTCCAAATATAGTTACATTCTGTGGTACTGTGGGTTAGGACTTTAACATGAATTTTAGGGGTACACAACCCATAACATAACACCAGCACATAACATCCACTAATCTTTATGTAAAAATATACATTTTTTTAAAAAATGGGGATCATAATGTAATTACTATTTTGCAACCTGCTTAAATTTTTTTTTTAATATGTGCTATTTCTATGGCAGTAGACACAGAATAGCTTCTGGTTCAAGACTGATGGACTGAGTAGATGCATTTGCCTTCTATTCCCTCCTCCATCTGAATTCATAACAATAGCTCACATTTACTGGGTGTTTATTATGTGCCAGACACTGTTATGACTACTTTGCAGGTATTCAATTATTTAATTCTCACAACCCTGTGCAATGGGCATTATCTCCATTTCTCAGGGGCTGGGGGTTGAAGAAAGAGTCAATGCTATTTCGAGTGCAGGACTAGGAAGAATTTTCTTCCCCACAGGGAGAGCCTGGAGTGTGTTTCTAGATGCAGGGAAAGACTGGGAGCGAGGGGGCTGGAAAGAGGCTCAGTGGTGGCTTCTGCACGGTCAGAGCCACCTGACCTCTGGCGTCCGCACCCTTTTGTGGCCCTGTCCACTGTCAGCAGCTGCATGTCTTGACTCCCACTCTAATCCCTGGGTGCCCCCTATTCTCAGCACCCAGCAGTGTACCTCCTGCATAATAAGCTTGTATAAATACCTATTGAAATAAATATACATTAATGTGAGCACCCTGAAAGGACTTCTTATAGAATTATTCTTATAGTTTTAAAGGTTTTTAAAACATTTTAAAGCTTTCTGGGGGTGGAGGGCAAGCATTCTCAGTTCAGTGAGTTTCATTTCTGGCCACCATTGAATAGAACACATTTTTATCATTAAGTGGGAAAAAGGAATAAAAGAAATGTAGAAAATCCCCCTGTGCTTCTTTCTTTTACAAAAACAAAACAAAACAAAAACTTGCCTAATGGCAATACCATTAGTAAGATTTCACTTCACCATTTGCAAAGCATTTCAAGTGGTAGAGATTCAATGACTAAGATGGAAGTAATTGTTCACCTAGCATGAATGACAGTGCTCTCACGGTCCCTGTTCTCCTCCAGCTCCATTTAGGACACTTTGTTTCCGCAAGACCATCATCAGCCTGGATCACACTCCAGCCCAGCCGGCTTTGCACGTCCCTCCCCTCCTCCACTGGTAGTGCCCAGCCTGAGCACAGCCCTCCCCCTCTTCTCTAAATCACTTCTCTGTCTTCTCTATACCACCTCTCTCCACTCAAACCCTACAGAAAAGTCACCTCCACCATGAAGGCTTCCTAGACTCATTCTCCCAGTTCCTCCTGCTCAGCCTTTTTTTCCCCTCCTGAGTCCATAGGCACCTGCATCCCTGGATGAAAGAGTTGGCCATTAATTCTCCTGCTCCCAAAGCACAGACACACTGAAGCTCCTCGCCTGTATCATTGACCCTGATATATTCATATCACTAGAAACGCAATGCCCACTGCTCCTGAGGGGTAGGCCCACTGCCACGTTTACGTGCTGGAAGGGTGCTTCACCGTGAGGGTTGATTGGCACTGTCAGGGTTGGCCAGTCCTCATCCCTGTCCTGCTGTCTATTTACCCAACTGCTTTCTAGGAGTTCTGAGTCATTGCTGCAGTGGCTTCTCAAAGGGAACACTGCAAATACTCACAACCCTCATCTTGTTGATCAGCATATCCTGATGCTAAGTTAGTGTTTTTTCTAGATATATATTTTTACACACACACACACACACACACACACCATTTACAGTTTTATTGTAAAGAACACAACTCAGGGACAACCCAATAAAAAAGGCAACTGCCCAATGAGATTGGGCAAAGTCTGGAGATGACAGGGTCCCAAGCATAGGAGCTTCTGTCTCCATGGAGTCTGGTGCGCCCGATGCCCAGCTAATGTTAAAAGCCATTATGCTGCCTTCTTCTGCATCAGTCTCCTCACTGCCTGGAATAGGAAGAAATCAAGATGCAGAAAAGAAACAAATGTCTGTGTCCTTTTGCAGCCCTTCCCTCCTATTTTCCTACAGCTACACAGGCTGATTGAATTGATCTCAGTCATAACTATGAAAAGACAATCCTAATCACGCTGCTAGCAATTTCCTATCTATTTTATAAAAAAAGAAAATTCCCAGATTCTTATTTGTCTACACACATACACACAAATTTGTGAAGAGAACAACAAAATGTACATTGTCCTTATTAGCATGGTTTCGCTATGTCCCCTGAAGAGGATGTACTGTCCAGGAAACACAAAGTACTACATTTAGGGGAGTGTAAACAGGCAATTCTGGAGAAATGATTTTAAACAAATAACTGCTAAAGGAACAGAGCCTCAAAAAAGTTTTTGTTTTTTTTTAAAGGAAGAAACCCACAAGACAACTGATTGCCTATTGTTGTAGTGGCTTGTCCTTTAAGGAGAAAACAAGGCTCAAACTTCTCTTCTATTGCCATCCAGTGTGTACGAAATGGCCATTAGTCACTATTCTTTCTCTGCTGCTCAGCCTTCCTCCCCAGCAAGGCACAGACTCTCACAGGATGAGAACACCCTGGGCACCCACAAAATGACACAGCCTAAAAGACACTGTGATGTAGGACAAGGGATTTTCTACCTAAGTGTTAACTGTGGTCTGAACCAATGATGAGTTGTGTGTGTGTGTGGCAGGGGGGCGTGGGGGGCAGGCAGCTCCTCTAGCCTTTGAGGAGGAAGATGGTCTCTTCTGTTCCTCCAAAATTGGGAGTGGAGGGGTATGGGGTGTGGGTTGGGGAGGGAGCAGTAAGCAATAAGCAAGAGTTGCTACAAACGACCCTTGAGACAGAGAGGGGGCAGTGGGATTCACTGAACCCTCATTCTAGACATCCTGGACAATCATAGCATGAGAAGCACATTAGAATGTGAGCCAGTGTAGAGAGGGCTGTCTGACAAGGGCCAAGAGCTGCCAGGGGCTGCAATTCAGTAGTGGTGAAGAAGTTGTCTTCCCAGTCAGGAGATTAACAATTCAGTCTGGTGACCTTGGGGGAGTCACTTCACATCTTGGAGTCCCGATTTGCTAAGCTATAAAACCTGAGATTCACCCCAATGACACTGGAGATTTATTCTAAAGATAAAACCAGATAATGTGTATTAAAGACACTTATTAAATGAAACACACTCTAACTTGATGATCCAGCAATCACACTCCTTGGTATTTACCTAAAGGAGTTGAAAACGTCCACACAAAAACCTGCACAAGGATGTTTATAGCAGCTTTATTCATAATTGCCAAAACTTAGAAGCAACCAAGATGTCCTTCAGTAGGTGAATGAATAAATAAACTGGTACATCCAGACAATGGAATATTATTCAGTGCTAAAAAGAAATGAGCTATCAAGTCATGAAAAGGCATGGAGGAATCTTAAATGCACATTACTAATGAAAGAAGTAAATCTTAAAAGGCTATATTTGGTATGATTCCAAGTATATGACACTCTGGAAAAGACAAAGCTATAGAGACAGTAAAAAGATCAGTTGCCAGGGGTTTGGAGAGAGAGACTTGTGAAGAGATGGAGCACAGGGAACTTTTAGGGCAACAAGATGATTCAGTATGATACTATAATGGAGGATATGTGTCATTGTACATTTGTCTAAACCCATGGAATGTATGACACAAACAGTGAGCCCTAACGTGCACTACGGGTGTTGGGTGATGGTGTGTCCATGTAGGTTCATCACTTGAAACAAATGTACCACTCTGGGGGAGGCTGTGGCATGTGGGAACACTGTACTTTCCAATCAATTTTGCTATGAACCTAAAACTGCTCTAAAAAAATAAAGTCTAAACTATAAAGTCTAAGAATATGCCTGGTAGCATTACTATTTTTTTGTTATTATTGTTACTCCTGTTGGTGACCTCAGTTGTAGAGTCAGGCTGGTGCTGCTTGACTGACTCTTTAAACACAGTCATATTGTCAAACTAACTTTTCCTGTACTGAGAATTTTATAATTAATAATAACAGCTGTAGGAGTAATGACTGTTATAACATGCCGCAGATTGAACTGAAGATAGCAACATTTGGAGCTACTTTAAAAGTGGGCTCCCCATCTCAGCTCTGGAATCTCACATTTAAGTAGGACTACTGTGGCTGTAGGAGCGTGTGTGTGTGCAAGTTCCCTCAGGAGACCTCAGTGTTTGAGGGGGACAAGTTCAGGAGGTCACAGGCCAGTGTATGACACAATATCTGTGGCCACCCTGCTTGGGCTCAGATGAGCACCTCTAACGGATGCACCCACGAAAATGCCAAGGGATCACCCAATGGCTGGGAAAGGCAAGGTGAAGAGGCTGGAGTCGGGTTTTGATAGGGTGGAGGTTGGGGTGGAGCTTGGGGGTGGAGGGGTTGTCAATGGCCTGAGGCAGGAGAAGAAAACCCCAGGCAGGAAAAATGCTTGCTAAAACCAATTGCTGGGGAAAAGGCAGAAAGGCGAGAACAGGGAGGATTCTGTGGAGACTGGAGCAGGACCTGGGGTGGGCAGGCAGAGGAGATACAGACTGAACCCCAGCTCTAAATGTACACTATGCTTCTCACTGACCTCCCAGGCCTGCCCTTCCCCCATGCACATCTCAAAGCTGGCTTCTGCTGAGCCTGCAGGTGAATTTAGGCTTTTCCCAGCACCACAGATAGAGCCGCTGGCTACCACTCCTCATGTTCCAGAAAGCTTGAGGCCTGTGTTTGCGCCGAGCTGCCTCATGCCACACTCTCATCCCTCACTTAAGCTCCTCTGGTCCCTTGCCTACGGTTGAGGCCTGCATGCTTCAGCCCCTGTCTAAGGCCATCTGTCAGGCTAAGGGCGTGGCTTAGATTTTTCTGTTATAAGGAACTGAAGCACAGCTCAGGTCCACTTATGTTAGGAGGAAATGATGGAAAGTAGATGCAGAAACATCACTGAGGGCCTCAGAATCCCCTGGATGGAGGGATCCAGAAGACATGGGGACTCTTGCCACCTGCTGTCCCTTTTCTCCTGCCTCATGCTTATGTCTTGCTACAGTTTGGCTTACCTTCATGACAAAACAAACAAACAAATGACCATGACTGTAATAAAACTGTTGAAAAAGCATGATTTAAATGTAAAAAATTCTAAGTTTTGCAATCTACCGTTTTAGCTTCCAAAGACTTTCTTGGTTCTAAGTCCAAGGGTTCCCATGAAAGTCCCTGATGGAAAACAGGTTAAATTCCCACTCTAGACCAATCAATGATAGCTCCAGGGCACAGTCATGTCATACATTTCCTGGGGCCAAGATTTCGTAACCTGTTGGTTATTCTGAACTTTTCTGTCTTTCTCACCAGCCCACTAAAAACGATGTTGCCGTTATCCATTCAATTAAATTAGAAGGTGAAGAGTTAATACATGTTAAGTTACTACATACATGTCCAGTGACATTATTTTTATTCACTGGAGAAATCCCCAGGCTGCTGCCTAAAAGTTTCCTCTTTGCCAACCAGCTCTGATCTACATCTTTTATGAGGGAGAAGAGAGTTCAAAGAGACTGCATGAGAGAAGCCGCAGAGGTTGAAAAAGAGGCAGGGGGTGGAGGGGACGGGAGAGGGAGGACTAACAGATGTGGGAGAGAGTTGTTTGGAAAAGGCTCTAGAGAAGCTGGCAGTGAGAGAACCAGGAAGGATGGAAGTAGGGTTCGCAAAGGACTGCGGTTGGACATGGACTGGAATCTGTGGAATGTTCTTCAGGAAAAGTGACTAAATGCTAGAATATCTATATTTAATGTTAGCTCCTGGATAATACGTAACTCCATGCAAAGAATAGACCATGTGGGGTTTTATTAATGTCAGATACAAAAACGTATGGAACTCTGGGGGTAGTCAAAATGCTGATAGTGGCAGTGATGATACATTTATTGAACATTTACCATGTGCCAGGCTCTGTGGCAAGCACGTTACATGCATTTGATGTCCCAAGCAGTATTACCGGGAAGGTACACTTACCATCCTTTAAAAAACAACAACAGCTAACAGGTGAGGCACTTGAGGTTCAAAGAGGATAAATGACAAGTCCAGAGACACATCTGTAAGTGGTGGAGCTGGGATTTGAATTTGTGTAGTGTGATTTGGGCTGTGCAATGGATGGGTGTGTGAGGTGCTGGTGGGTAGATGTGTGAGGCTGCTGCATGGTAAGAGATTAGGCCGTTCCTAGAAAATGGGTGCTGGGCAGACAACCCTGATCAGGCAAGTAAGTTTAAACCCAGCAGGGTTCCAGCTTCTGCTGGGCTTCTCTTAGCAGAGGGTTGCTCCTTGCCATTCGCGTCAGATTAAGATGGACTCATGTTGTTTCAAAGTCCTTCATCAGTCCCCATTGATTTCTCTCCCTGAAACCCAAGATTTCATCCGGCCTCGCCAATCAACACTGGCTGATGTGGCCCAGTGTCTGCTGGATCTAGCCATCTAGCCATCTTACCTGCACACCTTTCCCGAAGCAGTAACCAGCCAGCAATACCACCCCTCACCTAACCTGTATTCTTGTTCATTTAAAACAATGTAACATCAGAGGATCAGGCAGCATCAGAGCTGAGACCCAGAGAAAGTAGGGGACTGATGGTAAGAAGGCTGTGTAGTGACACCGGGACCACCTCCTCTGGGTGAGGATCAGAGGCCTCTCAGCAGGCACTGGTCAGAACCCAGGGAGAGAAAATGCTAGTGTTGTCCACCACTCTGCCAAGAGGGCTGGGATTGTGAGAATGAGAATGTGTAAGACAAGGCCTGGGAAGCCCTGGAATAACTGAGGCATCAGTGGGTTCTAGGGGACTGAAATTTCCACAATTTCAGGTTGAGGTGAAGACAACAAAGTGTTTTGCTCCAAGGTAGATGTGACTCCAGAACCATGGGACTTTTTGCTAACTTGTTTGTTTTAGGATGCTGCATTTTACCAATGTCACAAAGTCCTCATGCAGGTCACATTTCTGAGTTCACATTCCTCATTTGGAGCATCTCCAAGCCCAAAGTGACCACACCTAGGGCAACTCACTGACTATATGTTATCTAGGGACATGCTGTACAGCCCATGGTGAGGGGAAGAATTTGAAACACACAGAAATCTCCTCTCTAGCAAAACCAGCAGAATTCCTAGAGTGCAAGCTCTTCTTTGAGAACTTCTCAGTGTATCAGTAAAGGATTCCTGCCTCTATCCCTGATGACCACTGGCTGCAGTAAGGACCAGACTTCCCTTGGAGCAGCAGGATGAGGCTGGAGGGAGGACCCCATGGGGCCATCAATTCCCGCATCATGATGGGCAAGGCAGTTGTTAATTAACTATGAGAACCAAAGACCCATTAGCGATAATACAGTCAAAATGGAAACTCAGAAGGGCTCAACTCCAAGACAAGAGCAGAATCTGTGAATTAAGAGATTGAGTCATCCTTTCTATGCCAAGGAAAAATATATCAATTTATAGATTGTCACCTCAGTACCTGAGAGGAAGTTCAGAGAACTAGAAAAAGGATGAATTAGCAGAAGTTGAAGTTAACTTGTATTTTGCCAGGTCATTTATGATAGTAGTAGTAGTAGTATAGTAGTAGTAATGCTTATATAATATTACCATGAGCCAGGCACTGCTCTAAGCATTTTACACATATGAACTCATTTAATTCGACCACTATGCGATATGACCAGTGTGGGGTTGCCTATTTTTTTAAGCATCTTCTTGATTTCTCCCTTTCATAGGTGACCTGGGCTCATGTGATATAAGGAATAACTTAGTCATTAGCCTGTAGTAAATGCTTGAAAATCTATTAAGAGTCACTACATAAGAATATTGACATTGGTTAAATTAAAATCCATCTGCAGGGATAATCCTTTACATTAAAATACATACGTTAAATATCAACTATCTGTTAGACACTATTATAAACATTATTTCATTTCATTCTCATGGCCCTACAAGGCAGAGAGCATTTGGTGTAAAATGAATTTAAGAGAGCCCAAGAAGCTCACACTCAACTTCTCCCAGTTAAAAAGAGAAGGACCAGGATTTGAACCGAAACACTAGCTCTGAAAACACCCAGCATGTCCTATCTCCTGTACCTTATGGCCTTAGCTCTATGTTAATATGTTTTCATTTATTACTACTGCATTATGTATTTTGAATAATGACTTTAACATAACCACAGTACACTCAACACACCCAACAAAATGAATAATAATTCACAATAAAGCCCGTGTTCAATTTTCCCTGGTTGTCTCAAATATATCTTCTTAAATTGGCTTGTTCAAATCAGCATCCAAACACGAGCCACCCAGTGAATGTGCCTCACATGTCTTTTTCTCCCTTTGACTTAAAAAAAAAAATTGCAAACCTTTCAACCCTACAGAAAAGTTGAAAGAATAGTTTAATTAACACCTGTATATCTTTCAACAAGAGTCACTAAATTTGGTATGTGTCTCAAATCTCATTTCATCTACAATTGTTCCACTTCTTTTTTAAAGAGTCATTTATCTCTGGATTAAACTGGGTCATTTGACCTGTAGAATTTTCCACGTACTTAATATTCTCAATTCAATTATTCATGATGTCATTTAACGTGTTCCTCTATGTCCTATATTTCCTGAAAACTGTGATTTAAATCTAGAGTTTGATTACATTCAGGTTCTTTGTTTTTTGAGGGAGGAGGTAGAATAATGCTTCATAAGTGACGCTGTGTACTTCCAGTTGTAGCACATTAAGATGCCCATAACACCTGCCTCATTTAGGTTTTGGGTTCAGATGGTGTCAACCTGTTTTTTACCTTGTTGAATTCCCAACCTTTACCTAATGGCTTTAGCAGCCATTGGTGACTGAATTTTGCCTCAAATGATTATTTTGTTAATGTTTGAAAACTGGTGAGTTCCCAATTTTATCATCCCTACTGTGTTTGCTAGCTGTGTTTCTTCTGTAAATAACTTCCTCATAGCAACTATTTGGTTGCCATGAGGTACAATTTGTTTAGGAAAGGCAGGATAACTCCTTGATTCTTTAACTTTATTTGTAAAGTTTCAGAATAATGAGCTGGTACTCTGGCAATTCCACAAGTGCCTATTGGTGTAGTGGGAGAGGGGTGTAGGGGGTGTGCAGTATCATTATGAACCCAGAGACTTTTGCATGTTTGAGGTATTTCAATCCACTGCAGTATGGTTTTTTTTTCTTTCTTTTGATGATCAAACTGTCTCATCTTTGGTAAGTGAGGTCTCCTTCAAGTTGGCTACTATGTCATTTTTATGTGATTGCAGTAATCTTTGATAGCTTCCTTGCTTTCAGGCATGACAAGATGTTCCAGCTCAAGGAGGCTTTATTCCTTTAGCAGGAAATGGCACCAACAGACTACAGTCTGGGAACTAGGGTGTTCATTCTAATTGAGTTATCATTTTTTCTAAATCTTTTCGGCAGACCTTACTAGGAAATATAAAATTTTTAGAAAAAGAAAAATAAATCATGAGTTAATGCTGATATTTTCAATTTGAAGTAAGAATAACAGGATTTTATTTACATTTTATTCATTTACCTGTCTATATTTTATCTTCTTACACTGAAAACCTTGGTTCCTTCCAAATGAGACTAGGGCAAACATATTTGTTTTCTTTTATGTTTTCAAAATAATAACATCAATGACCTACAACAAGACCACTGAATGCAGAGTAAGGTTTCTTGATATCTTTGTGGTTCTTTTTGTCCTTGGGATAGACTTCTTTAGGGGTATATAGTGAAAATACTGTGGTTTATGTCGTTTGAAATAAGCCTCATATGAGTGGTTATGCCACCAACTAGATATACAAGTAGATTGTTTTCTTTTCAGTTTGGTATCCATATTTTAGGGGATTCTTTTTATTTAGTTAATTAAAAATTATATAAAACATTTACTGGTTCCAAAATCAAACTATAAAACAAGGTACATTCAGAGAGGTCTTTTTACTACTCAACTCAACTTCCTTCCATCCTGTTCTCTCTCTTCTCCCATGGCAATATTTTTAAAATGAGTGTGTGTGTGTGTGTGTGTTTACACACATATATACACACATATACAGATATGCATATATACATATTGTGTATATATTATGTGTGTGAGTGTGTATACACACATATCTACATATATACATTATACATATAATATGTATATATACATATTATATGTATAATGTGTGTGTATACACACATGTACAGATATGTGTGTATATATATATATATATGCATGTATGTGTGTGTGTTTATCTATGTGTGTGTGTGTGTGTCCTGGAGATCATGCCGTAGCAGTGTATGGAGATCTTTCTCATTCTCTTTGACAGCTGCATAACATTCAATTGTAAGTATGTTCCATAGCTTATTCAACCAATTCCTTGTTTAAGGACACTTGGGTTGTTTCCAGTCTTTGGCTGTTACACATTGTGCTGAGTGAATGGCTCTATGCATACATCATCTATTGGGTTTTTAGAAAAGTCATGACGTATTTCGTCTATGTTTTTCAAAGGTCATTTATTTATATAAAGAACAAAGATCAATCAATGATATGTTGCCCATTTTGTTTGATAACCTTTTGCCATCCTTCAGTGAGCCTCATAATTCCCTGTTCATAGAAGGACCTGTCTTTATTTGCGAAAAACTGAAATAAGGTGCTGATTTACAGCCTCTTCTGAATTGAACATTGTCATGCAAGGAGTTTTGAAGAGAGCAAAATGAGTGGAAGTCTGACAGTGCAAGGTCAAGTGAGTATGGTGGGTGTGGCAACACATCCCATCCAAGCTCCAATAATTTTTGACAGGTGATCCAACTTGTGTGTGGTCTCACGTTGTCACGATGGAACACAACTCCTTTACAATTAACAAGCTCTGGACGTTTCTGGATGATGGATTCATTCAAACAGTCCAACATTCGAATTCATTGTTTGGTTCCTTGGTAGGAACTCGAAAAACACAACACCTTTAAAATCCCACCACAGGGCCGGCTGAGCGAGGGCTCGTTGGTTAAGAGTTGGCTTGGGAGTGCAAGCTCTGAGCAGCAGGGCCATCAGTTCAGATCTCACATGGGCCAGTGATGCTGCCCTCTATAGCTAAGATGGAGAACAACAGCTCGACCTGCAGCTGGGCTGCCGTGAGTCACAGGCAATGGCGTAGGCTGCAGCCCCTGCTGCAGTGGGCTGCCGTAAGCTACTGTGAGTGGCCGGTAGCTGGCATGAGCTGCCATGAGCCACCGTGAGCGGCCATCCAATAGCGGCCATCCAGTGTGCAACTGGCTCAGCCGGGAAGAGTGCAATGATCACAATACCAACATGGGCTAGTGAAGCAACATCCTCCACAACTAGACTGAAGAACAAAAGGACAGCAACTTGTCTGTTCCCCTTCCCTGATTCCCCAACGCTGTTCCCTCCCCCAATTTCCCAATAAAATCTTAAAAAAAAATAAAAATAAAATAAATAAAAATTTAAAAAATCCCACCACACTGAGAGCATAACCTTCCTCTGATGAATGTCTGCTTTCCATGTCGTTTGAGGTGAATCATCAGGTCGGGACCAAGACCATTTGCGCACCATATTGTTGTAAACAATCACTTCTCATCACCAGTTATCAGTTGCTTCAAAAAAGGATCATTTTCCTCATGTTTAATGAGCATATTGCAGATGTTTATACACGCAGTCAAATGAACTTCTTTGAGTTTATGTGGAACGTAAATATCAAGCTTGCTTTTATGTATCCCAGCTTCTTCAGGTGGTCGTGAACGCTTGAATGATGGATGTTCAATGTTTCTGCAATTTCTTGTGTCATGTAATGGTGGTTTGACTCCATCAATGCCTTTATTTTGTTGTCATCAACCTCAGTGGGACTCCCTGACCGAGTTGCATCATTGAGATCAAAATCACCAGCGCGGAATTTCATGAACCATTGTTGGCACTGACATTCTTGTAGAGCATTGTCACCGTAAACTTTATGCAACTTTTTACAAGCTTGACATGCGTTCTTCCCTTTATGGAAGTGAAACAGTAAAATATGGCAAAAATGCATAGTTTGGTCTTCCATCTTCAACTTGTTGTAAAATCTCTAAAAGTCAACCAAATCACTCAATTTGTTTTAGAATGAAGCTAGAACTGTCAGCCGTCAAATGACATAGCAATAACATAGATGCAAATGACACTAGTACTTCCAAATATGAACTAGTGCCATATGTCGCAAACATGCGTCATGACTTTTCCGAAGACCCAATAGTATTTTTCCATTGTGTCTTTTAGGTAGAGTCCTAGAAGTGGGGTGACTGGGTCAAAGTGCAAATGAATCTGTAGTTGTGGTAGCTATTGCCCAATTCCTGTTCCTAATAGGGCCATTTTGAACTGCTCAGAACTAATGTGTGCTAAGTGCCTGCTGTGCCTCCCACACTGTGCTGTGCTGCTCGTGAATATTAACATCTTGGTGATTGTTAACATCTTGGTACTTGATCTTGGGAAAACTTAATTGCTTTGCTAATCAGCAAGGGTATCAGCTAGCTCGGGCCTCCTGTTTTCCTTCTCCTCTTTAAAATGGCAGTACAGTTTGGTGTTACAAGCACATAGTGGGGGCCATAGGTATGAGCAGAAATGTTCCTCTCAGAGTAGCTCAGAGATCTTAAGAAGCTGCATGAGCTGCAGTGAGATCTTGTTCTGCGGACAGAAATAATACTTATATTGTTTTGAGCCCGGTGGGCTGATGCTTCTAAGCATAAAATCCATTACACAGGTGGGACTTATTCATAGCAACTGAGGATGAAAGAAAACCCCAAGTTAGTAAGTATTTCTGCATGCTGATTCTGACAAAGCTTATACTAGAGATTTCTACTTAGGAGAAGACTAGAGGTATAATGGCCCTACAACCCAAACCCATGGCCACCAGTTCCTTCCTGTGTTTGCTTTCCAAGTTCCTCTTCTATCATTATAAACGTCCCCAGGTGGGGGTTCCCATCCTCCATTTTTTAGACCACCTTACCATATATAAACTTGTAAGAGTGAAATACATATCTCATTTAATAGAACAATAATTCTATGCAGCAGGGCTTATTATCTGCAATTTCTAGATGAGAAAAAAGGTTCAGAGAGGGTAGGTGACAGGCCCATTTTCAAACATGACCTAAGTAGTGAAGTCAGCCTGTATTCTTAACCGCAGTGCTAAGGCTCAAAGCCTATGGGCAGATGAAGAACAAGAAGGCTAGCTCCAAGGGCCTGCTTGTCCTCACATCCCCCAATTCCCATATATTTCTTATTCTGAGGAAGGGACCCTAGGAAGGATATTGGGTTGGATAATTAGCCTGCACTGTGGGTTTGTTCTCATTGAGGTCCCAGAGGTCATCATTTGTCCCCACCCACCTGCCCTGCTCAGCCACAGATACTGATGTCCAGCCACCCACAGACTCAGGCTTCTTCTGTTGACAAATCCAGGGGAGACAGGCCAAGCTAGCCAGTGCTCTCAGTGGGCAGTGCCTTGAATGCAGCTCCATGATCCATGGAAGCCATATGGCACTCGTGTGGGGACAAAGCTGCACTCTTCCTCCCTTACTTCTTGTCCCTTTCCCCATGCACCTGTTTCTGACTGGATTATTGATCCTCATGTCATTCCCAGCTAGAAACATTCAGTCCCCTCACCCCCAGCTCCCCATGCAAACCCCCAGGGCATATGATTTGAACCCGGTACTAATCAGGATAACCAGTCCTAGGAATAGGATGCACCCACCCACCTATAAGCACAGAAGCTGACCACAGAGCCTAGGTGCTGGGTACCTCTATATATTGGGCAAATATTCAGTGAATATTGTTACTATTATTATTTATTGGCAGCAGTATGCAAATTCTTAGGTTTGGTATGCGATTGTTCCAAATGATAACCAAGGCTTCCCAATTTAGGCATAGGATTCCAAAGACTCATGGAAATGGTTGCGAGGAGGTGGGTGATAAACACCTGGGAAAACCACTGCCTCATGGTTTTGGATGGTCATTAAGTCCTAAGTCACTAGCCAGGAGATTCTTTTCACAAGGACAATTCTGGGGTGGCTATTCTGGGCTAAGAATCATGCCTGGCTCTCCTTCTCTTGGTTAGTGGTGCCTTCCAAGGTTTTATAGTCTAACTTTTGTAGTCTGAATCGTTACTACTTGCTGTTCCAAGTGGTATGACTTCAAGCCACAAGTATGCCATATGAAGGCTGGGTAGACCTTGATTTCACAGGCCAACCCTCTGGAGACATATTTCGACAGTTTTCTCTGTTGGTGGGACAGCAAGGCCATGAAAGATTCATTAGGAATGATTCCAGTTATGGCACTGGACCCCGGCAGTGGCTCGGAAACATTGTGAAAGAAGCACTTGGAAGCTAGAACCTTCGCACTGAAACTTTTACTGGTTGTAACTCTAAGCGATTTGGGAAACTGACAGGGAAGAAGGCAATAAACAATCTGTCACCCAAACCTGTCCACCATCCTGAATTCTGGTTAATAATGAAATTATCCATAATAGAGCCACCCAAGCCAAAGACCAAAGAGTCATTCCAAATTCATTCCTCCTTCTCTTCTTCTCCATTCATGTAAGCTACTAAGTCCTCCTAATTTTACCATATCAACATTTTCCCATCGCACTGCCATGGCCTTAGTTCAAGTTTTCAGTTACTCAGTGCTTCAGTCATTTCCTAACTGGTCTGTCTGCCCTGAGTCACACCCTGCCACCCAGTCGCCAAACCTGATCTTGTCACTCCCATGTTTAAAGCACCCTTCACATGCCTCCATGGCCCAGAGTACCCGAACTCTTTAGCACAGAGAGAAACTGCTCCCAAACCCCCTGCCTATGGCTCTCCTCTGTTGTCTCAATACAGATTCTCTAAGTCTTTTATGGCAGAGGAGAAGTGAGACTAGAGATATACAGGAGGCTTCCACTACCTAAGCATGGAGCTGGCATATGTCACTTCCACTTATATTTCATTGGCCAGAGCTAGTCTATGGCCCCGCATCCCTACAAAGGAGATGGGAAGGGTAGTCACTCATGAGTTCAGGAAAGAAAAGAGAACCAGATACTGTTAAACACTAGTAATGTCTATCTTGTGCCCCTTAAATTACAAGTGTCCCAAAAGCCTATGGCCTCCTTAGCATACCTTGCCATGCGATGCCTCTGTGCCTTTGCACATGTTTCCTCTCTGTGGAGTACCTCTCCCTTCCTTTCTTTCCTGTCTCTCCCAGGCTTTCTTTCTCTGCTAACACATGTTCTAAGAAACTCTTCTACGTGGTTTTTAGAATCCAGATTTACTGTCTCCTCTGTGAACCTTCCCTGACAGCCCTCAGGCCCCATTGATGAATAGTTTGTACCCCACTCAGTGCCACAACACCCTTAGGATATAGACAAGTTATTGAGCTTATGTTCCCATGTTGACATGATTTGTTGATGTATCTGTTCTTCCTGCTTTCTCATGTCCTAAGATACTGACATAGACCCTGGCAGTAGCAGTTGACCAATAAATGTGTATAGAATTACACTGAGTAAATGAATGTAGCTCTTTACTGGGGAGGGCTCAGGCCTTTCTTACGATCCCCACCCCCAGGTTAAGGAAGTTGGGCACAGTGGTTCACATCAGAGCTGATAGCCTCTTCTCTCCATAAACCCTCCCATGCATTCAAATAGGCTTGCTATTTTCTTGGACCTAGTAGGCACATCCAGGGGCAGACAAGAGGTTTCAATTCTTTGGGCTCCTGTGAATTTTCTTCACACTCATTCTTGAACCAGGCCCAGGCCTAACAGAAAAGATGAGTAATATTAAGGGTCCAGCAGCTTTGGAAAAAGGAAAAATAGGTGAAAATTGACTGATGTCCCCAAGGCGGTGAAGGCATTTCTGCCCTTTCCTCTTGGGCATAACCACCACGTATTAATGTCAACCTTTGCCCAACAAGGCTCCTATTGAGCACTTATCCCTAAGACTCTAAAGGAAAGAGGTCCTACCTCAATCTTTCTTTTCCTCAACTGGCCAACTGGCCTCAACTTCTAGTAAGACCCAGCTAACTGGACCCCAAAACACTCTCATTCTGTAAATATGGTCTCAAACCATCTACCTTCCTCTTTACTGTCTTTGAAAATTAATTTTCCAACTAATATTCCAGTCTTCTCTGGAGATCCAATTTGTGGGCAGGGCCATGCTAACTCAGTTTTTCTTGGTGAGGTATAGTGGTAATAATTGATATTGCCTTTTTCCTATCATCTTTCCAATACTCTGTGCATCTAGGGCATTTTTTCTCTTATTTTCTCTTATTTTCATTCTTTATTGTCAAAATTTTGTTATTCTTATTCTACATACTTAAAAGCTCAGAGTGAGTTAGTGTGGCATCTGTGCTTCCCCCTGGCTAGCTGTGCTTTCTAGATTAGTATCCACAGTAGATTTAATTAGCACAATATTTACCTCTGCTTCTTGCTCATTAATAAAGATATCATGGCAGAGCAGGCATCTGTGACAGCGCTCCTGAGTCATATCCAGTTGTATGAATGTGAGAAGAAGACCATTTGATTATTTGTGTGGTAATGGACATAATAATGTGTTCATAACCATCTCCCCAGGGCTCAGCAGCCTCCTCAAGAGCAATTGTCATATAATTAATTGTGACTTTCAAAATTATATTTTTAAATCAATAAAGTGCTTATGAGATATTGAAAAAATATTCCCTCTGCTATTCTTCCCTGTCCACATCTTAAAATGGAAGGATAGGAAACAAAGTTAAAGGTCACCGAGCTGCAGGAAGAGAAGAGGTCTATGAGCAAGCCTTTGGAGAGGTCACTAGTGGCCACCTGCCATGGCTGGGAACACACCTGTTTGCTGTGCCCTGAAAGGTGACTGGTGGGGATTTTTTGATTACCTACCAATTTTCTCATCTAAACCAACTGGAACTCATGTTTAAACAGGGAAATGTCATAAACTAGTTCCAAAACCTCTCTTAGTTACACTTACTGTGAACTCTTTGATTGTTGGTTCCAGAGTTCCAAGGGTATCTGGACAATGAAAGAACTTTTTCATGTGAGGCATTGGGTGGGGTCACTGTATAACATGATTGTGATATATTTTCACTCTGTCTGATGGTAAGAAGATAACTGCCTTCCCTTGGTGATGTTCATAAGACATCTATAAGAAGGGTGAAAGTGACAACAGAATAAACTTGGGAGTGGGACATGGAGATAATGATAACAATAACTTACAATTGGATAATAATGTGGCTCTTAATTAGGGCTGCATCAGAGGCTTTACAAACACCCCAAAGACATGGATTCAGTGGATCAGGGCCTGAGGTCCAGGCATGTGTATTTTGTAAAAGCTCCCCCGAGGTACCTCTTTTGCACAAAGCACTGACAGCACTTTGTGGTTATCAAAGCACTTTTCCATTCCACATAACCTGCTGAATGAGACTGTCTCTATATTGTCAAATGCAGGTCACTTTTCTAAACTTATTACTTGGCCTCTTAGTTGGCCACTCACTCCTTCTGGTAAGACACTCTCTTCTCTTGTCTCAGGGACACCACATGCTTCTGCTTTGCTTCTGACCAGAGTGACTGCTGTCACTCAGTCCCTTTTACTGGATCCTCTTTCTCAACATAGTCTGTTGGCCGAGCTCCAGAGCTCCATCCCTGCACATCCTCTTTTTCTTTAGGTGACTTCATCCAGTCCCATGGCTTCAAATACCTCCTGATGAATATACTGATGAATTCCTCATTTCTATATCCAGCTCCAACTTGCCTTCTGAACTTTAGACTCCTATATCCAACTGCCTAGACAGCATCTCTCCTTGGATATTTAAGACATTACAAGCCTAACATGTCTAGAATAAAATAGAATTCTTGGTCCTTCCAAACCTATTCCTTCCCAAGGCTTCTCCATTTCACTCAACCACCTACTCAAGCCAAAAAACCTGACCTATTTTCTACTATTCTTTTCCCTACATATCCAATCCATCAGCAAGACTCATCGACATTATCTGCAACACATAGCCAGGAAGCGTCCATTTCTCTCCCTCTCTCTTGTATCACCCTAGACCAGCTCACCATCATCTTTGGCCTGGACTAGTACAATAGTCTCCTAAATGGTTTTCTTGTTTCCAATCCACTTTCCTTAGAGTGACAGAAGAAATCTTTTAAAAACAAAAATCGAATCATGACCTCTCATTATTTCTCAAAACATTTCCATGGCTTCCTATCTCTCTTAGAATAAAATCTCAATTCACCACCTGTGTTTACAAGGGGCTACAGGATCTGTTTCCTGCCTCCTCTCCCCTTCACCCACCATGCTCCAGCTATGTCACCCTTTTTCGATTCCTTGAACACTCCAAGTTTGTTCCTATAGCAGGGCCTTTGAACTACATGCCCCTTCTACTGACTGACTTTTTCCATCACCTTGGCATGTCTGGTTCCTTATAGTCATTCAGATTTCAGCTTAAATGTCACTTCTTCACATATACCTGTTCTGACCCCTCCCCACCCTGCACCCCATGAAAAAGCAATTGTAGGATCCCTCTCACACTCCCCTGGTTATTCATCTGCATACTATTTACCCGCTATTTATTATTTTTTTCTATTTATTTATGCACATTAGAATGAGAGCAGGGACCTTGTCTCATGCTTAGTTAAAATATCCCCAGCCCTAGATTACTATTGAATGAAGAATTAATCTACTTAACTGAATCAACTTGGCTGTGAAGAAAGCTTGATCATCCTTTTTTATAGAGAAAAATGTTATCCAGTTGGGCCAGATGACTTGCTCAAGTTCCCATAGCTAGATCAATGACAGGGCAAGAATTTCAAGTCTTACTCCAGCCCCCTTTCCACTTAGGTTGAGGCTGCTTCAACATGGAAAACTTCACCTTGAAAAAATGTCCTCACCTTCCTTTAAAAAATTAAATGTCCTGCACACCAATGCAAAATAGGAATGGTGTGCAGACTGTGGGTTTCAATGCAGAGAGAAGCAACCTTTGCCTGAGTCCTAAGGATTGATGGATTTCTGCTGACCAAATGTGACGTGACCTCCAGGAAGGGAACATGGTGGAGAACAATAATCAAATATGTGTATGTGTATGTGTGTGTGTGGTGTAAATGAGTGTGTGTACACACCATTCTTCATCTGCAGCTCCTTTGTGTTTGTACTGAACCAAGGCCTCTAGGGTGAGTCATAGTCACCAGAACACATTCCTTGAACTAAACCGCCAGCACCTCCTTCACCAACCATTGTCCACCTAGGAAACAAGCCTGAGGGAAAAGTTTGAACGGACCATGGGACAGAGTTTGCAGACACCCCTGTGATTAGAATTGGGATTGTCAATTTGTTTTCAAGTTGAGGAGTTTTTCTCTTTGGTAGGTGACCACCTGGCCATTCTTTTTGCAATTGAACCAGTGGAAGTACATGCATGAACAATGGCAGCATTTACCCAAGCCTGAGTGTTTCAGAAAATGTGTAGGAAATGGTTCCTATAGCAACAAGGAGATGGCAGTTCAGGTCTGCTTCTCCAGCTGGATCACTGAATGCAGCAGGCGAGTTCTTTCCTCTCCTTGAGAAGGAAAATGATCCTGTTCTTAATCATACTTTAACCTTCACTTAGCTTTCAGATCTACCAGTTTAGAAAACACAGCCAGGGTTTTTAACGCAGTGTTTCCAAACTCGCCCAAGGACATCCAAAAAAGGGAGAGGCTTGAAACCTGCTCACCTCCTACTGGCTTTTCTTAAGCCTTTGGCTTAGTCTGGGCTCTCCAGTCAGTTCTGTTTTGTTTGCCAGCTAATTGTTTTAGCACCTGGACTTGAAGCTCCAGCTGCCACCCTACATTTCCCTTGGTTTTCATGCTTGAGCCACAGAGATTGTCATGGAATAATGAGGATTAGCAAACCTCTGTTGTTCTACAGACTCTACCCTGTGTGGAAAGAACTGGCTGAGGAACAGGGGAATTCAGCTGGGGGTTTCGCCAGCTGTATGACAATGAACAAATCCCTTAATCTCTAACTTTTTGCTTCCTCATTTCTAAAACTGGATTAAAAATTACAGGTTTACTGTAAGGATTTAGTGCAAAAAGTAGAGAAAGCACCTAGTGCAGTGCCTGGCCAGTGGTGGCCTTCCATAAATGCTGGTTCTCCTCCTCTCAATTCCTCATTCCTTAGGACACACGTCCTTCAGGAGGACAGACTTTCTAGATACAGGCAAAGAATATGGGGAGGAGAGAGCTTCCTTGATGGGTCAGTGTAACCATGGAAAAACTTCACTTCTTTAAAATGCCTTTTTCTCTTTCTCTTTGATTCAAACTGGCCTTGTGTAGTCTAACAGCACCATGACTCACTTGCATCTTTTCTTTCCTTGCACATACTGCACGTCCACCCCCTTTAATCATGAAGCCCTTAAGACATCAGATTCTGGTCAGCATCACACAGTCTTAGGAACAAGGCCTCAGGTCTCTTGACCACAAAAACAGGGTTTTGGTTAAATTAAAGATAACATCTTGACCTCAGTTGTGTTTCAGCCTTGGACCCAGGGAGTCAAAATGACCCTACCACCCTACCGACCACATCCCCTTGAAGCCAGTTAGAATGATGCCATAACTCATGCAACAATCAACTGCCTCCTACCCTAGCCCTGACCAGTCAGTGGAGCCAACGACCCCAGCTCCCTTAGCTGCCATGACGAATAATGTCCTCCTATATAACCTATCCCCTAGAGGCCATCAGGGAGCCAGGTCTTTGAGCATTAGCTCACCTTCGTTTCTAAACTTGGTGCCATTTCCTTAAATAAACCTTTACTTTCTTTGCTGCAAATCCCCGTTTGTGTGTCGTTTGGCTTTGATGTGCACAAAGAAACCCCCTTTAGCCTGGTAACACTGGGAGGGAGACAAGAGGTGGCTACCAAAAGATGTTGTTCTTTGGGGTGGCATTGAGGGGCATGTGTTGGGTAGAAGCCAGCCAGAAAAGATGCATGAGCATGTTTCGGGATATTTGGTAGAAATCTTCCAGTTTGGCTTTTAAAAGACTGCTGAATAGCACTTTCTTGGTTAATTGACATTTTGTTTAGTCTTGTGTTGCATATGAGTTTTACCAGAGCTGTGCAAACAAGGCTTGAAATGCAGAAGGACAGGACACTGAATAAAGCAAACTGAAGAGGAGCAAAGCAGCAGTGGGCAATCTTTGTGGGCATCCTGATGGAACTGCTCACACCTCCTTTTCTCGAAGAGTGAAAATATAGGGGTGGGGGTGAATGGGGGGTTATTTAATATTTTACTTCTTAATTCTGGATTCTATTAATCTTTAACCACAGAACTGAGAAAGCTTTTCTTGTTATATCAATAACACATTGCCTCCTGTTGGGGAGGTAAAATAATTTTCCCCTACCCTCCTGGATTCTTTATCTGGGGCCCTGGAAACTAAATGACAAAAGACAGATTAACAAGAGAAAGAAACATCTTTAATTCTATGCAGAGGCAGTTAGAATATGGGGGCTTATACACTACCTCAAAGGGCAACAAGTGGAGAAGCAACTAGACAAACAAAAAGGGATTTGGGGATTTTTTTTTTCTAAGCAAAGGTATACGTATTCCTCAAAACCAAAACCAATAAGCCTTTTAACCATGGACACAAGAGGCATTTCCAAACACAATGCAAGAGACTTGGCCCTAATGATCCAGAGGCACTCCTAAAGATAGCCAAAAGAGAGAAAGGCTTAGAAGAACTTTATGAGAGCTGGCAACAGTCAGTAAGATGTCAGCCGCAAGGGGGTGCAACTCACATTTCTGTCCATCAGCTACAAATTCTCAGGGCCACCTCTGACAGTTGGCCACATACACACATAGGCCAACCAACCTGTGCCCTGACCTGGCAG
This sequence comes from Hipposideros armiger, assembly GCF_001890085.2. NCBI lineage: Eukaryota > Metazoa > Chordata > Mammalia > Chiroptera > Hipposideridae > Hipposideros > Hipposideros armiger. The sequence continues at coordinate 3,967,924 of NW_017731451.1, read as the reverse complement.
GCAAAAAGCCACAGCAAGCTCTCAGGACACAGAGGAAGACAACCAGGAAAGCAGTGACTGCCCCTGGGAAGCAAAGGATCAAGAACCAATGAGCACTCAAATCCAAATTCACAAGAGCCATAATGCAGATAGTGAATCCTACCAATGCTTTTATCCTGTTAATCTGAACTTGGAAAGGAAAAAAAACAGATTCTTAACTGCCCTCTGTCAACTCTACAGGCAGCAATCTGGGATACTGACTTAGTAAGAGTTTTTACCTTTTGCCAGACATCCCAGGATTCCAGCTACAGCCTCTAGAGCAAGTGGGGATCTCACCTGTCCCTTTATAGTTGCCAAAACTGTAGAAAAGGGGAAAAAAACCCCTCTTTTTCTACCCTTACAGTTTCTATAGCTGGGGCCTGCAAGTAAAACCAATGAAAAGACAGATTACCAAGAGAGAAAACATTAAATTATGTATGTATGCATGGGAGTTCACAAGGAAAAATGTGGCCCAACGAGGCATTTAGAATTTGGCGGCTTATATACCACCCTAAACTGCAACAAAATGTGGAGAGGGGGCTAGAAAAAGGAAGAGGAATTTTGGGCTTCTGAGCAAGGAAGACAAGTTATGGGACGACTCTACACACTGTAATTTCCTTTACAAAAGGGAAACTAATGGTCTGCTTTTTGAGATTTTACTACCTCTGCTGTTCCTCAAGTGCTTTCAGCTCAAAATAATCCTTATGTTAAAAAGGCATATTTTTTGGTGTGCCACGTCTGGGCCCCTTTACTCCCAAACCAGGGGCAACAAAATCATGGTTTATAAGTTATTCTTCTGTACCAGAGACCTCTGAACCCTAGAAAATGGCCAGGAAGTAACAGCACAAGATAGGAGGAAGACTTCCAGATAACCCACAAGCTAATAAATCTTTACATAAGGAATATATACATTTTTAATGTTATAAAATGGGAACACTAACAACAGTGGAAGGTTCCCAAGGGGTAGTGACTGTCTTTTCTTAGAGGGAGGACTCAGTTTTCCCACAGGAGAGCTACAGCATCTCTGGTCCAGGTGTGCTAATTCTGCTGCAAGGAAGATGGACATACAGACAGGGGTCCAAGTGGAGAGGTCTAGAAACCAGAAGGAGGTTGCCAAGATGGCTTTTTTAGCAACCACCTGGGCTCCTGTGACTAATGTTGGGGAGGAGAGAAGAAATAGCAAGTTACTGCTGGGCCCGTTTCTGAGGGAACTCTGGGCACTGAGCTAAGGAAAGCTCTGCCTGTCCTACACAGGCTCACCTTTAACATACAGTGATGGAGGCCCAAAGGTTCACCTTTAACACACAGTGATGGAGCCCCAAAGGCTCACCTTTAACACACAGTGATAGGGCCAATGCAGATTCACCAGACACCATGGCCAAAAGAGGGCTATTCTGCACCTTCCCCATCTCATAGGCTACCGAGCTGGGGGGAGGATGTCTGCTGCCTGCTAGAACCAGACTGAACCTCAGCCTGACCCAAACCACAGGTTCTTGGGACCCAAGGCCTCCAACGTTGATTCTCAGTCCCAGGCTGAGGGGTGCCAATTGCACTGTGAGTTTGTAGCAAACATGACTGTGAGGCCGAGGGCCCAGGAACCTGCAGCAGCCTTAGCGGTTGTCAGTTACGGAAACACTCACCTCTGGTCTCAGTTCACAGATGCTTCAATCCCAGAACCACCAGGGATGCTGTACCATTCAAAGGAGCAGAGGTGATTGCGGGAGACATACTGTCCTGACCCTAATTCCTTTGCCCCAGAGAAAGCAAACGTTTGACTGTATTTATCATTGTTGATTGTTACTATGATTACTGCTCACACAGACTCTTGCCAGTCAATCAATGTCGTAAAGACTTTTGGCATGAAAACTATAAAAGTAGCGACATTCAGCGCCCGCTTTTCCTTGCCCTCCGTCTCATTCCCCAAACCCAACATGTGTGCACATCTGAAAAAAATTAAATGAGGCGGTTAAGCACATGGATTCTAAAACCAGCCTGGATTCAATTCCTAACTTTACCACTCACTAGGTATACGATTCTGAACAAGTTTCATGAAGACTTTCTGTGCCTGTTTTTGAAATTTGTAAGATAAACATCTTCAGAGTACCTCTCTCTTTCCTTTTTGGGAGATGATGATATTAGATGATTTTAGATGATGTATGTAATAGGTGCACGTGTCATGGTGACCACTTCCACTCCTGCACAAATAGCTCAGGAGTAGCCTTGTCTCAATCATGCTGATGAAAGAGGGACAATACATCGTGGCAAAAGTGTTTTATAAAACCCTTTTTCTTCCAAGAACTGCTAAGGGCTACTCAACAACATTCATTCATTCATTCAACAAATGCTGTGTGCCAGGCATTGGGCTGGGGTCTGGATACAACAGACACATCCTTTCCTCAGGGAGCTCACAGTTCAGTGGAGGAGGTGACCAATAATAAGAGAATCCCTCAAATACATCTTGCCCGCTCTGGTAGTTCTGTGAAGGAAAAGTGCACAGTACGAGAGGCAGTGTAATGGCGTATGTGACGTAGGCTGGAGCAGTCAGAGGAATTTGAAACTTCCTGGTGGAGCCAGACGACAGGCTGGCTTCTCTCTGCAGGAAGCACCTTGAGTCCATGACTGCCCATTCCAGGACAACCTGGCTTTAATCAAACTGGTCTGGACAAGCCCTGGCTAAGGCTGCTGCCTCAACACTGGTCATCAGGGTTGGTCTACTGATTATCCCTCCCACCTCCCCAAAGCTACATGTTGGTCAAACAAGCACCTTCTCAGAGTCCTAGTAAAAATTATTTAAAGAGAAAAAGAAAAGTTTAAATGGCAAAAACAAAAGCTATCATACTGACACAGTTTTCTGGCAAGGTCGAGTGGGAAAGGTGGGTAGCTGGCTCAGTTGCACATCTGGCAACAAAGCTGTTCAGTCATGCACCGGGGGCAAGAGGAGGGTGCTGGGGCTGCTGCTCCTCTGCTCACAAGCATCGGGGCGAGGAAGCCCCGCCCCGCCCCACCCGCCCAAGTATTGCCTGCTGCGGAGCTCTTTGTGATTAGTTAGGTCTTGTGAACTCTCCTTTCTGAGATAAAGATGATTCCAGGAAAAGTAATTGGGCAAAGGAGGCAGGCAGAGAACAATGAAACGCTTATGTGAAACCTCAGCTTTTTCTAAAAACAAAGAAAAGATATCTCTGGTTCTTGTGAGAATACTAGTCTAGATAAGGGGCTGTTGACCTGCTAATAAGGCAGGCCTGGATCCTGGGAGGCTGCGAAACTGAAAGAAGTTCTGCCATCCTGTTCCTCTCTTTTCCTGGTGCATTAGGGCTTCTCAAGGAGCCCTGCACCCTCATTCCTGCCCACCTGAGGGGGCGACAGCATAACATCCTTCAGCTAGTGCCAGGGGTTGGCTGTGTAGCACATTTTCAGGAGCATTTGTGTGCGCCTACTATGTCCCCAGCATGTGCCAGCTGCTGGACAATAAGTCAAACGTGGCCCTGACCCAGGGTGTGATACCCAGGGACCAGAGATCTGCCATGCCCTATGCTTTGGGGCGCATGCCCACCACCTGCGGTGTGCCTGGGAAAAGCTCGAACAAGCTTTAGAGAGGAGGTGACGTTGCCAGGCTGACAAATAAAGGAAAAGTATTTGAGGAGGAGGGAACAACATTGGCAGAAGCTCAGAGGCATGAAATATTAAATAACATGATTTTTTAAACTACAAAGAGGTGTGCATTGCTGGAGTGGTAAAGACTAAAGGAGAGAAAGGTTGAACTCATAGAAACAGAGAATAGAACAGTGGTTGCCAAGGGCTGAGGGGGGTGGGGAATGGGGTGAACATGATAAAATGGTACAAACTTTCAGTTATAAAGTCTGAAGATCTAATGTATAACTTGGTGTCTATAGTTGACAATGCTGTGTTATATAATTGAAATTTTCTAAGAGAGTAGAACGTAAGTGTTCTCACAAAAAAAATAGGTAAATATATGAGGTGATAAATGTATCAACTAACTCAATTGTGGGAATCTTTTTACAATGTATACATATATCAAATCACATTGTACACTTAAAATATATTACAATTTTATTTGTCAATTATTCCCTATTAAAGCTGAAAAAAGGAATGAGGGACAGAAAGAAAGAGAGAGAAAGAAAATTCTAGGTAGACAGGTAGACACCAGATCATAATGGACCTTAGGTGCTATCATTAAAAGATTGAGCAGAAAAAAAATGATTTTGTGGGCCGGCCGAGTGGCGCGATGGTTAAGAGCTGGCTTGGGATGCCAGAGGGCCCCGGTTCGGATCCCACATATGAGGGCCAGTGACACTGC
>NW_017731451.1:3926390-3963356 GCF_001890085.2 Hipposideros armiger | reverse complement strand
ACTTGGGCCAGTGAAGCAATGTCCTCCACAACTAGACTGAAGAACAAAACGACAGCAACTTGTCTGTTCCCCTTTCCCCAATTCCCCAGCGCTGTTCCCATCCCCCCAATTCCCCAATAAAAATCTTTAAAAAAAAAAAGATTTTGTATGATTAGATTTGCAATTTAGAAATATCCCTCTGATTAAATATAGAGGCAGGGAAATCTATAGATTATTATAAAAGATCATTATAAAAATCTAGGGAAGGAATGAGGCGAGTCTGAACCAAGATCGTGGTAACAGAAAATGAAGAGAAGGGGATCAGACACGATAGATTTTTCAGCCTATAAGTAACAGCCTAGGGGAAATTGAAGTACTGAAGGTTGTGGTTAAGAATGTGGACACGAGTCAGCTTGCATGAATTCAAGTCCCATCATCTGCTGCTTATTGACTGAGTAGTATTGGGCAAGTTGCTTCATGTCTTAGTATCTGAGTTCCCACATCTGTGAAATAGAGATAAAAATACTACTTGCCTCACAGAGTTGCTGAGATGATCAATTGAATCAACAAAAGTAAAACACTCAGAACAGCCTTCCTGGCACATAGTAAGCACCCCATTAATGTGGGCTATTATTAGTAGTGTTGGATGCAGAGGAAGAAGAGGAGTCTAGGAGAACGACTGAGTGTGAGAAACAGACACGTCTATTTCAGATGTGTGCTTTGTCTTAGGGCAGAGCCTTTACCCCTGGGTGTGTGTGGTCCTTTCTCTTAAGATGTAGCCTTTCTTAGGTCTCAGCTGTATGCTATGGCTCTTAGCAAGTTTTCTCTGTTCTGACTGGGCCCAAACCCTTAGATCTCCTAGCACTGTGCAATCTTTGATATTCCCACTCAACCCTCAGCCCGAAAACACCTGCCTCTTCAGGCCTCATGATATCTCACCCTGCACCCTGCACCCTGCACCCTCAAGCACTCCATGGCCAGGACCCAGGGGGAACGCCCCTTGTGTGCATCTTCCCCCACGTTAGAGACCCCTCAGCAGCCCCCAACTCTGATCTCTGCCTCCCCCACCCAGGAAAATTATAGCTTTCCACTTGGCCTCCCCTCTCTACACAAAGGTCTAAAGGTGCCCAGGCAGAAAGTAGGGAGAGGAGAGGGGAGAGATGGGATGTGGCACTGACTTGGGGTGTTTCCCTTCTCCGGAGGAGCACGGAGTTGTGGTGTCTGTTGACCAATGCCTGCGCATAGTTGTTTCATGTATCTTGTCTAATTGTCATGTTTATGGCTAGAAGTCTGTTATCAGTCACTTTGTCATGGCTAGGTGCAGAATTTATCACTGCAGTTCCCTCATCAGGGAGATGGAGTCAATCCAAGCATTTGACTAAAAATGGTCATTTATATATCAGTTTATTACATGGTATTTGTCACAAGGTGTATGTACTATAAATGTGATTTTCTTTACTCTTTAACTTTATATTAATTGACTATGATAAAACAAAAATAATCACACCTAAACATATCTGAATAAAACTCTTGAAATCAAAGATAAAGGGAAAAGTTAAATATAGCCAGAAAAAAGTTATTATGTACAGAGGAACAATGATAAGAATACTGATTGACTTCGCATCAGAAAGAATGGAGGCCAGAAAGATAATGAAAGGAAAGTCTCAGCTATCAATAGTTTTCAGAAAAACAGTCTGAGAAAATTAATTGCCAACAGAACTGTGCTATAAGAAATGCTAACAGAAATTGTTCTTTAGATGGAAAGGAAGTGATAGCAGATGAAAACTCAGATCTATAAGCAGTAACAAAAATCATTGGAAATGGCAAATATGTAGGTAAATGTCAAAGGCCACTTTTCAAAATTTCCCTAACTTCTTTAAAAGACAACTAACTGTTTAAAGAAACAATTATATTTTCTTATGGGGTTTAAAACACAAGTTAAATATACGATAACAATAACACAAAAGAACAGAAGGTGGAATAAATAGAATATTCTGTTGTGAAGTTCTTACATTATAAGTGACATGAAACAACATTAATTCTAAGTAGTCTGTGATAAGTTATGGATGCATATTTAAAACCCTCAAGCTATCATTAAGAAGATAATCAAAGAAGGTATAGCTAAAACTCAAAATTAGGCAAAAAAGGACAAAGGCACAAATACCAAATAGGCAAATATTGGATTATTGGGAAAGTCATGACGCATTTTTGCATTGAAAAACATAGAAAAATATGTCATGACTTTCCCAACGGCCCAGTAGAAAGTTATTATTATACCAAGAAGACTGATTCAAACCCAATCATATCAATAGGGACATGAACTGCTAAAAAGTTAAATATTCCAATTAAAAATCAAATGTTGTCAGAATGGATTAAAATAGCAAGATACAAGTATATGCTGTTCATTAGAGATATATTTTGAAATCAAAGACCAAGATAGGTTGACAATAAAAGGACAGAAAAAAAATACACCATACAAATAGTAAAGCATAAGAAAGGTGGTGTGGCTATGTTAATATCAAACAAAATAGATGTCGTGGGCTGAATTGCGTCACCCTCACTCCCCCAAAAATCATATACGGAAGTCCTAACTCCCAGGACCACAGAATATGACTGAATTTAGAGATAGACACTGGTAATTAAGTTAAAGTGAGGTAATAAGGTGGGCCCTAGTCCAATATGACTGGAGTCATACAAGGAGATTAGGACAGACATTTACAGAGGGAAGACCTGTGAAGACACAGGTAGAAGATAGCCATCTACAAGCCAAAAAAAGATTCCTCAGAAGAGACCAAGCTTCACAACACCTTGATCTGAGACTTGTAGTCTTCAGAACTGAGAGAAAATAAATACATTTCTATTGTTGAAACCACCAAATCTTTGGTACTTTGTTATGGCAGCCCTACCAAACAGTAGATTTCCAGACACGTGTGTAACAAGAGATAAAGAGAAATATTTCATAATGAACAATGGGATAATTCATCAAGGAGGCATAATAACCTTAAATAAACATGTACTTAAATAACAGAGATGTAAACTACATGAAACAAAAGCTGATAAAACTGAATAGAGAAATAGACAGATTTGCAATCATAGTTGGAAATTTTAACATTCCTCTCCAAGTGATTAGCAGAACAAGTAGACTAAAAAAGTCAGTAAGAATGTAAAATAATTAAACAATACTAGCAACCAACTTGACCAAATTGACATTTATAGACATTACAATCAACCACTGCAGAATACACATTTTCTGAAGTGTATATGAAATCTTCAATAAAATACATTAATTGCCTGGCCATAAAATAAGTTTCAATAAATGTCAAAGGAATGACCCCATAATGGAGTATATTTTCCTACCACAACAAAATTACATTAAAAATTATTAACAATAATATATATAGAAAATCTTCCTAAATATTTGAAAATCAAGCAACACACTTTTAAATAATGTATCCCTTTCCTTTGGACCAAAGAAGAAATCACAAGAAAAACTAGAAAATATTTTAAACCTACTGAAAAAACATGCCAAAATTTGTGGGATTCAATTAAAACAGTGCTTAGAGAGAAAGTTACAGCTTTAAATACTTATATTAGAAAAGAAGAAAGATTTATACTCAATAATCTAAGTCTCCACTTGAGGAACTCAGAAAAAAATCTAATTAAATAAAAAATATAAGAAGGTGGAAATAATAACAATAAAAGGAAAAATGAGGGCCGGCCTAGTGGCGCGATGGTTAAGAACTTGCTTGGGATGCCAGAGGGCCCCGGTTCGGATCCCACATAGGAGGGCCAGTGACACTGCCCTCCACAGCTAAGATGCTGAACAACAGCTCAACCTGGAGCTGGGCTGCCATGAGTCCCCGGCGGCGGCGTAGGCTGCAGTCCCTGTGGCAGTGGGTTGCCATGGGCTACCGTGTGTAGTCAGCAGCCAGCGTGAGCGGCCAGCAGCCGCAGTGAGCGGCCGTCCAGAAGCTGGCGACTGATCTGCCTCGCCAGAGAAGAGCACAATGATGGTGCCAGCTTGGGCCAGTGAAGCAACGTCCTCCACAACTAGATTGAAGAACAAAACTACAGCAACTTGTCTGTTCCCCTTCCCCCAATTCCCCAGCGCTGTTCCCCTCCCCGCAATTCCCCAATAAAAAATATAAAAAATCTTAAAAAAAAAAAAAGGAAAAATGAACGGATAAACAATAGTGAAATCATCAAAACTAAAAAGTAATTCTTTGACAAGTATTATAAAATAAGTAAGCCTCTAGAAGACTGATGAGGAAAAGGGAGGGAGGGAGAGATTGAGAGAGATAGAAATGAGAGAGAGAGAGAGACAGAGAGAGAGAGAGAGAGAGAGAGAGAGAGAGAGAGAGAGAGAGGGGCAGGCAAATTACTAAATTACTAGTATCAGGAATAAAAGGTGGACACCACTAAAGACCCTAAAAACAATAAAAGGATAATATAGAAATTTTATGAACAGCTTTATGCCACTAAATTTGACAATTTAGATGAAATGGGTAAATTGTATATTTTCCAAAACTGACACAGGAAGAAATTTATTTTAAAAAATGAGTATCTTCTATGTTAAGGAAATTGAGTTTGCAATTTCAGACCTTTCCACTAAGAAAATTACCCCAGATAATTTCACTGGTAAATTCTATTAATGTTACTAACAGTATACAAAATCCATCAGGAAATAGAGAGGAGGAAACACTTTCCAAATCATTTTGACACCTCCATAATCCTGATACAAAAACCTAATAAGGACATTATAGGAAAAGAATATTATAGATCAATATTCCCTATGAACATAGAAGCAAAAATGCATACAGCAAATCAATATAATCTACCACATTAGTAAAATATGGAGAAAATTATATGATTACTGAAATAAATGGAGGAAAAAACATTTGGAAAATTTTAATACCTATTCATTATAAAAGCTTTGAAAACTAAGAAAATAAAGAAGTTCCTCAGTTTGGTAAAGCTGACACCATACCTAATGGAGAAATATAGAATATGTTCCATTATGGTTGAGAACAGAAAGAACATCCACTTTTATCACTACAGTTCAACACTTTACTAGAGGAATAGCCAGTGCAATAGGGCAATAAAAAGAAATATATAACATGGACATCAAAAAGGAATAAGTAAAACTTTATTCAAAGACAATATGATTGTGATTATAGATAATCTTAAGGAATCTGCAAACAATTACTAGAACTAATAAGTAAATTTAGCCAGGTTGCAGAATATAAAATCAGTAATTCACAAATCAATTGTGTTTTTTTTCTAGTTAGGAAAAATTAGAACATAAAAATTTTAAATGCCACTTAAAATAGCATCAAAAAACATAAAATACTTGGGAATAAGTTGAAAATCTTACAATTTGGAAACTGCCAAACTAGTTGACAGAAATTAAAGAAGACTTAAATCAATCATGTTAATGGATTGGAAGATTCAATATTGTTAAGATGTCAGTTCTCCCCAAATTGATCAATGGAGTCACACAATCCCAGTCAAAATTCCCACAGTAAAAAAGATCAATGTTTGTCAGAGATTTAGAGAGAGGAGGGTGAATAAATAGATGGAGCACAGGGATTTTTTAGGGCAGAGAGACTATTCCATATGATATTAATACTATAAGGGTAGATTCATGTCATTATACAGTTGTCCAAACATACACCAAGAGTGATTCCTAATGTAAACTATGGACTTTGGGTGTCCATGTAGGTCCACAATTGTAACAAATGTACCACCCTGGTTGGGGGGTGGGGATGTTGATAATGGGTGAGTCTATGCTCAGGGGGTATATGGGAAATCTCTATACCTTCTTCTTCTTCCTCTTTTCTTTTTTAGTTTCAGGTATACAAAAAAATTGTTAACAGTTAGACATTTACACCCCTCACAAAGTGATAGCCCCCCCATCTACTACCCCTCTGACATCGAATATAGCTTTACAATTTCATTCATTACATTCCCTATGTTGTACTCCACCTCTCGTGACTATATAGTATATATATATATATGTATGTATATATGCATGTATGTATATAGTGCATGTATATATATAATTATAGTTGACATTCAGTATTATTCAACTTCAGCTTCATGTGTAGAGCACAGTGGTCAGGCATCTACACAGTCTATGAAGTGGTCTCCCTGATAAGTCCAGTGCCCATCTATCATCCTACATAATCTTTACAACATTATTGATTATATTCCCCATACTATATTTCATATTCCAGTGACTATGACTACTAATTTGTACTTTCTAATCCCTTTACCTTCTTCCCCATCCCCAACCCCCTCCCATCTAGCAACCATTAGTTTCTTTTTCTCCCTATATCTCTGAGTCTATTTCTGTTTTGTTTGTTCATTTATTCAGTTCTTTAGATTCCACATGTAAGTGAGATCATATGGTATTTGTCTTTCTCTGTCTGACTTATTTCACTTAGCATAATATTCTCTATACCTTCCTCTTAATTTTGCTGTGAACCTAAAACTATTCTAAAAAAATCATGAAGTCTTTTTTTAAAATGAGAAAAAAAAGATGGAACAATGTAACGTAAAACATAGGAACACAGCTTTCTGTCTGTTGTGTTAGGTTAGGGGGATACTAATGAACAATTCAGCACAGATGCTGCCCTCGGGGAGCATACAGTCTAGTGGAGAAAAAGCAAAACTGCTCATGCAAATAGCGGTGGGCAAGTGAGGCAAGTGCTGCCATAGTGGCGAAGCTCAGGAGGCCACGAGATTAGAAGTGGACCACCTATCCTAGTGTGAAGACTATGGAAAGAATCCTTGAGGAGGTGACACTTAGGCTGAGTCTCAGAAGGTGTGTTAGCAATGCAAAGAAGCTGAAGAAGAGGGCTCCAGGTAGACAGGCTGGCATCTGAGCAGACCCCAGGCTGAAAGGGATGTGACCACGGTGCCCTGGCACAGACAAGAAAGAAGGGAGTGCCTGGAGGTGAGGTCGGTCAGCAGGGTCCAGCACTCAGAACCTTATGTTAAGGATGTGGTGTTTTATCTTAAAGGCAGTAGAAAGTTAGTGAACACTATTTTGGCTGGGAAATAAAAAATGACATATATCGAAGCACTATCCATGAGAAATATTGGGTTGTCGGAAAAGTCATGACGCATTTTTGCAATGAAAACCAGAAAAACCACATCATGACTATTCCGACAACCCAATATAACACAAGCCACAAATACAAGTCATGTACATATAATTTAAATTTTTCTAGTAATCACATTTAAAAAATCTAATAAAAAACCCGGGTATAATTAATGTTAATACCATATTTTATTTAACTCAAAAATCCTAAAATATTATCATTTCAACATGAATTATTATTGAAAAATTATTAATGTGATATTTTTGCATTCTTTTTCCCCCCCTAAGTCTTCAAAGCCTAGTGTGTGCTTACAGCATACCTCAGTTCAGACTGGCCACATTTCTAATTGCTCCATAGCTACCTGTAGCTAATGGTTAATGTAATAGAAAGCACAGGTCTAGACTGAGGCAGAGCTGATCAAGGGGCTGCAGCAATTTCGGCGCAAGAGAAGATGGGGTCTCGAAACAAGGAAGGAGGAGGATGAGCAGCAGGGGTGGATTTGAGAGATAATTTGGAGAAAGAATCACCAGCACTGGTGACAGGTTGTCAAAGTCTCATATGAACTCCTTTTTCCTCGTAGTCCGTTCTCAGTCCTTGTCTTACCCAACACATTTGATGTAAAGTAGTTGACTGTTTCCTCCTTGAAAAATTTCCTTTGACTTCAAGCACAGCACAGTCTCCCACTTTTCTCTCTGCCTCGCTGGTTCCTCCTTCTCAGTCTCCCTTGTTCTTTCCTTCTCATCTCTCTGCTCTTTAAATACAATCTGATCTACAAGTAGGTGACTCCCAAATGTGTATCTCCAGTCCAGATCCCTTCCCTAAACTCCAGTCTTATAAATCTCTCATAACTTGTATTTAGTTTGGTTGGCACTTCCTTCCTTCAAATTATATATCTAGGGACCCCTGGTGCTATCAGCTTAGGCCAGGGGTCGGCAAACTGCAGCTCGCGAGCCACATGCGGCTCTTTGGGTACGTTCTGTCTCAAAAGTTCGCCGACTCCTGGAAGAGCCTCACAACAATTTAAAAATTATTGGAGAGCCCTAAATATATTTTTACAAATAAGGAAAATTTAAAGTAATATTATAAATGAAACTATGATAGTTTTATTTTTATTTTCAATTTTACTTCAGAGCACATGTACATATCTAAAGAGACGCATGTACCTAAAGAGCTGCACGTGGCTTAAGAGCTGCAATTTGCCAACCCCTGGCGTCTCTTCCATCTGAAAAGTTTTCCAACGCCTGGCCTACCCTTAGCACTCATGTTGTGTCTGTGGTATTACAATAGTCTGCTTTTTTTCTTTCCTCCTCAATACAAAAGCCAAAGTGAGCCTTTTAAAATATAAGTCCCTCCAAAGGCTTCCACCTCACTAATCAAGAAAGTCTTCACAATGGCTTCAAGTCCAATGCAATCTGCCCCTTAAAACTCAGACCTTTTCCACTTACCTGCCTCTATTCTCTAACCACACTGGCTTTTTTGCCTTTTTCCTTGACATACCAGGAATTTTCCTGCCCCCAGGATGTTGCAATTCCTATTCTCTGAAATGTTCTTCTCTAAGATAGTTGCTCCCTCCCTTACCCCTTAAGTTTTTGCTCAGATATCACCTTCTCAGTGAGGCCACTTGATCACTCTATTACAATTGTAACCTTGGACATCCCTCTCCCTGTTATTCTTTTCTTCATAGAACTTATCATTTTCTAATATACTGTGTAATTTACCTACTGATTTTGTTTATTGCCTGTCTTCCCTCACTAGAATATAAGCTCCAGAAAGGAAGGGATTTTTGTTATTTTTATATATCCACAGCACTACAATAGTACCTGGCACACAGTAGACACTCAAGATTGAATGAATGAATCAGAGGGATAAGATGGGATGAGATGAGAAGAGATGAGAGGGGAGGGGAGGAGAGGAGAGGCGGCAGAACCAAGTTTAACACTCAGACTTTTAGCCTCCAATATATGGCAAAACTTCTGTAGCTTGAGAATATCTTCAAATAGTTCAGAGAGTCCTTCAGGAGTCATAAGATGTTGCTGGCTTCAACAACCATACTTGCATAAACCCTCTGCTCACCTCCTCTTCCAGCACAACAGAAAAACCTTGGCCCTGAAATGCCCTCAGGAAATGTGTCATTCTGAGCAGCTGAGTTGCTCAGATGCTTGCAGCCCTGAAATAGGTTTATATGAACCATACCTGATGGAGAGCTCTAAAACACATGACACATTTTCCAGCCTCCTTATAAAACAAGTGCTTTATTTAAATTAACTTTTTCTTAATGAGTTTAAGTTGTCATCGTAGTCACAGAGTGACTGCTGTGCTAAGGACAGGAAACCCTGCGGAGATCCCAGGAGCAGAGGAATATTTGCTGCTACGCTGAAGTCCCAGCCTATGCTATTCTCAGAGTTTATGTTTCTAGTTATGATAGTGTAATCATCCTCGCTGTCAGGAGGTCAGCTGTCCTTTCTGGCACAGTCCCTTTCTTCGCTTTCTAAAACGCAGTTTCAAGAAAAGATCAAAGCTTATCTTCCTTGTGATGAAATTAAAAGTAGTTTCTAGTAAGGGGCTTGCCTGTGGTTAAGATATCAGAACTGCTGTGTATGAAATGTGAGGCATCAGTGGGCTGGGTTCTTGACAGATGAGTTTGCCAGAGAGTTGGTGTGTTACCCTACAACTCGCAATTGAAATCAACTTTTGAGCAAGTCAGCCCTCCTTCAGAAATGGGGTGGGGGGTTGAGGGTGGAGATGCTCAGAATTCTACTAGGCCTATTTGTTCAAAGTTTCAAAAGGAGAGGAATGGGCTTCTAGGATTCCTCAGGGAACTTTCAGCTTCTCAGATTCTGTACTTCTCAGAGACCATCTCAGTCTTTACTGATGCTTTTCATTGCTTCCCACTTCCATCCAGGGACTGGCAGCTACAGCACTGCCCTTCCTTCTTGTTCCTTCTACATTCATTTTCCTGAACTCCTTTATTCAGCATTTGCTCTGACCCAAGGCAGCAAACTAACAGTTTTACGTTTCTGAGCCATTTGGGCACCTGGAGGACAAATCGCCTCCTCAAATCTTCCACAATTTTCTACAGACCTGTATCAGGAGCGATCCATTAAAAATTATCTATCTTACTAATCAGACACTTATCAGTCCCTTTTCTCCATGTCTACGCAGCACAGTAGTGGACAAACTGAAGCAGGTGTTGCCTTTCCCTTGCTTAGACTTGCCCTTTACTAGGTGGGCCACCTGTAAGGCACTTGTTCCAGACCACAAATCCTGGAGGTGACTGGATACCATGCCTCAGGCCCCTGCGCTGTTTCTAACTGATATAAGACCTTCCCCTGCCACCCAGGCCCAGCTGGTACCTCTCACTTCTGCACTTAAAGATGGCCCTTGGTGAACCCCTGCAACACTACATTGAGGACAGATGTCACATTCCCCTCAGTAGAAGATGCCAGAGTTGTCAAAATAGGATTCTGTACAAAATCAATTAACAATGTCTTCTAAAACCGTATCAAGGGGTAACAAAAAAGGCCAAGTTTGGAGAAAATGGGAGTTGAAATTGGGGTATATAGCCTTCCATGCACATGAGATAATTTTATGACCAAAAGACAATCATAACCTTAATGGTTGTGGTAGGTAAGCTAATAGCCGCTAAGATATCCATATTCCAATTCCTGCAACCTGAGTATGTTACTTTACATGGCAGAAGGGACTTTGAAGATGTAATTTAGGTGAAGTTCTTTGAGAAGGGAGAGTATCCTGGATTATCCAGGTGGGCCCCATCTGATCACATTAATCCTTATAAGCAGAGGAACTTTTGCAATTATAGTCAGTGAGCGATGTGACTATGGAACAAAGGTCAAAAGGATGAGTCATTGCTGATCTTAAAGATGGACGGAGGGTCCAGGAGTCAAGAAATATGGGGGAGGGGCCGGCCGAGTGGCGCGATGGTTAAGAACTGGCTTGGGACGCCAGAGGGCCCCGGTTCGGATCCCACATAAGAGGGCGTGATACTCTGCCCTCCACAGCTAAGATGCTGAACAACAGCTCAACCTGGAGCTGGGCTGCTGTGAGTCGCCAGTGACGGCAGAGGCTGCAGCCCCTGTGGCAGTGGGTTGCCATGGGCTACTGTGTGTAGCCAGCAGCCAGCATGAGCGGCCTGCAGCCGCAGTGAGCAGCCGTCCAGAAGCCGGTGACTGATCTGCCTCGCCCCGGGAAGAGCGCAATGATGGTGCCAACTTGGGCCAGTGAAGCAATGTCCTCCACAACTAGACTGAAGAACAAAAAAAACGACAGCAACTTGTCTGTTCCCCTTCCCCCAATTCCCCAGCACTGTTCCCATCCCCCCCCCCAATTCCTCAATAAAAATCTTTAAAAAAAAAAAAGAAAAAAGAAATATGGGGGAGACTCTGGAAAGACTCAGAAAGCTGGAAACAACAAGGAAACAAGTTCTTCCTAAGGGCCTCTGGAAAGAATGCCAGCCCTGCCAACAGCTTGACCTAGCCCAGTGAGAGCCCTGTGAGACTTCTAACCTACAAAACTGCGTGGTAATACAGTTGTGCTGTTTCAAGCCCCCCCCCCAAAAAAAAAATCAACAGGAAACATCATGAAAATGGAGTCCTCTGCTATTCCTGTTACCCCAGAGCTGAACCTGTACCAACAAAAGAAGCAGGCATCTAGGAAAAGATCAAGTTGGATTGGCACCAAGATGTTTGTTCTGGTATCTAGAGATGGTCTACAGTGAGGGATACTTTTAAGTGGTGGAATTTATGGACGCTGAAGAAGTTGGCTCACTTTCCATTCAGTCCTTCAGGCTGTCAGAAGGCCACTGAACAGAGACTGATTTACTCAATCATCCTCTTGGGCTCAAAGAAGTGATGTACTTCCCCAATCTTGCCTCCTGCTCCCCCCATGTCTCCCTCAGCAGAGCCCAACATTCTCAGCAGACTGAAAGGTTTATATATGTGCATTTCAGCTTCAGTCATTTCCTAGACAGCACTTGATTACCGAGCCCAAGAGTAACTTCAAAGTCAGGATGCAGAATGGGAGCTGTTTTGGAAAAACAGGAGCAGAGCTCACAGCAATGACCAGGCTTCCCTTATTTACAGGCAGATGAATACCATGGTAACAGCTGACCTTTATGGGACACTTAAAATGTGCCAAGCACTGCACTATGTTTTTGACATATATTCCCCCATTTAAGGGTAATGAGTAAGACGAAATGGCATTTGCCCACAGGGTCCCGTTCTTAGTACATTTATTTAAAAAAGTATCCACATGCAGTGTGAGGCTGTGATAAAGCCCTTCGCTTTCGCACAGATGCAGTGATGGTTCAGCCAAACCCTGCCCTCCTTGTGCAGAGCACGCAGGGCCTCCCACCAGAGCCCAGGAAGCTCTGTTGGCCCTCTCCTGTCACTGACCTTGGATTACCACTTATCTGAATCCTGACAGGCTTCCTGAAACCTCCACAGGGGTGAATGTTGCAGGCTGCAGAGTCCCCCTTCATTCACTCAGTAAATATTTACTGAGCACGTAGCATGTCAGGCCCTGTACTAGGTGCTTGGAATACATTAGTGAACAATACAAGAACTTATATTTGTGTATGTGTGTGTGTGTGGAGGGGGGGCAGAAGACAATAAACAGTAACATAATAAATAATAAATAAATTATATAGTATATTATAAGCTCATGAGGACCATGGGGAAAAGGTAGAGCAGGAAAAGGTAGAAAAGGGGGAAGCAAAGGGAGAAGGGTGCAAGTTGCAATTTTAAATAGATTAGTCACAGTGGATCTCAACGACTTTGAGCAAAGCCCTGAAGGAAGTGAGGGAGTTGGTCATGATATCTATGGGAAGAGCGTTTCAGGCAGAGGGAACAGCCAGTACCAAAGCCCTGGGTTGAGAGTATATCTGTTGTGTTAGAGGAAGAAGACCCATGGGACTGGAGTGGAGTTAGGGAAAAGGAAAGCAATAGCTGTGTTCAGAAAGGGAAGAGGGGGAGGCAAACCATTTAGGGCCTGCATGGCCACCACAAGGCCTCCAAAAGAAAAGTCGCTGAGACTTTGAAGCATAGGAGGGGAAGAATCTAAATTTTACCTTATAAAAACTTCATTCTGTCTGCAATAGAATTGCATTTTATTCTGTCTGAGAATAGAATGACAGCGGTCAAGGGTTAGCCATGGAAGAGGTGAAACGTGGTCAGTTTCTGGTTCTGTTCTGAAAGCAGAACCCATAGGATATCCGGTTGGATCCTCTCATTACTTGTGAGAGCTGAGATAAATTCTCTCTAGAGGCCATGCTTCTCCCTATACTACCAGTCAACGTTTTAAGCACTTTAAAAAAGACACATAATTTTCTTCACCTCATGAGATCATTTCTATTAAGATGAGCAACAACATCACACCGAGATGTTGGGCTGTCGGTCCAGCTCACTCATGAGCTAAGCCTCTCAGGACAGGTATCAAGACTATGTTGCAATAAAAACCCCCACCTCCACCTGGCTCCTGCATGGTCTGTGTTGCAAGTGTTCAGGAAGGAGTCATATTTAACAGCAGAGTTCTGAAACCAAACTGCCTGGGTTCAAATCCCAACAATTAAACTTACTACATGTGTAACCTTGGACAAGGGACTTCCAACCTCAGCTTAAAATATGGGTAAGAGTCTATTCCTCATAGGGTTATGTGCATAATGGTCATAATGCCTAATGATTCCATGTGTGCAGGCCAGGCACATTCTCAGATATGGAGGGATATAAATCTCTAAACACTCTCCAAATGCCTGCCTGCCCATCCCTTCTTCCTCCTCATCTCAGAGTTACCAAGTACACACCTCCTAGCAAGTGCTCAACAGCGCCTCCTAGGGGCGGCCTCGCCGTTCCCCAACACAGCATAGAAACAGTCAGGGACAGTGTCTCCTCAGGGACCTCCAAGGCCACGGGCACCTTCGTTTCTGCGTGAGAAAAGCTTCACACGGGCAGCATGATTCTGTGGAGTCAGGAATTTCTAAATGTGCGCGGAGATGTAATCTGTAAATACTCCCACAGGAATGGGGTTTTCCCCCCTTTTAGAGGGTTCCGGTGAACCCAGGCCGGCTTGGGAATGACAGCCATGGTAGTAAGAGAACCATAAAGCAAAAGATGATGGATTCTGTATGGGGAGGGAGTATAGTGGTGACATGTGGGATGCCAAAGAATATTTTTTATACCAAATGTGTGAGAATAGCTGAAATGTCAACATTATGTTTCATTGACATCTGTATTTCTTCATCTGGTATCTCCCTTTTATTTTTTTATTTTAAGTATTCCTTATGTTTCAGGATAATTTTCCCTTCACAGTGTAAGCAAATGCCTGGGGGGAAATTAACTTAAAAAAAATGACTTTTAGTCATTTGAAGAAGCGAAAACAGAAGTACCAGCTGAATTCAAGCCAACTTAAAATTAAATTGCTAGGGCTTGCCTGCAGTTTAGATAACCAAATGTAATGTAAACATTGCATTATTATTAGAAATGAATGGGGACTCCTGTGATCTAGAAATAATGAGGCAGAGTGGCGGGGGTGGGGTTCTCTCACCTGGCTGATTTTAGTATGGCTTCTAAATCAACTGCATCCTTCTTTAGGATCTACACAAGATGCCTCCTCTTGTTACTGTTACATAACAGTGCTACACACGTGTAGCATGTGCTCACACACCCAGACATTACAAACACACACCTACACAATATGCATGCACACACACACCTCTATGTGGCACAGGAGCACACACACATACCCCTTACACAGCACATAGGCTCAACAAACACATGCCCACAAAACACACATGAACACACGAACACCTCACAAATGTGTGTACCACCCACACCGCACATGGGCACCACACACCTACATAAAGCTTGTGTAATACACAACTGCATCATGCAGACACACACTTTGACTTTTCTCTTGGGCCTCACAGGCCTGTCTCAATATGTTGACAGAAGCAGCTCACTTGTGTAAGGAAAGGGCTGCCTAGACCATCTCAACTTTGGTTTTACCTCAAATTGCAGGTCTCTAATAACCTAAAAAGCTACTGCAAATATCACAAAATCTTTATAATGAAGCCACATTAATACCTTATTTCCAGGAGAGTTGTGAAGCCTTTGGAATTAAAATCAAGACAGTCCATGGACAAGAGATGGGACAGTATGTCTTTTCTATAAAAAAAACTGAACAGTGTTAAGTTCTAATTTGATGCAATTTGTTTGAACAGAATTTCAGAGTAGATATGAGTGAAACTTGGGACAAGTGGTTTTAATGACAAATTTTGCAGCTAGAAAAATTGTCCCATGTACAGGACTTGGACTTGAATTCTCAATACACCCCCTATGTATTTCATGGCTTTAAAAAAGATACAAATGCTAGGATTTGATTTAGTAGCTGTCAAGTGACAGAAAACTCAAAATAATACAGACTTAAAGAAGACACAAGAGGGAAAATAATTCTCATATAGCTCGTAAGATGTCCAGGGCTGGTATGCTCATCAAGGACCCAGGTTTCTTCTCTTTTGTTGCTCTGACATCTTTAGCATATGGCTTCCACTTTAGGTTCCAAGATGGCTGCTCCAGCTCCAGCCATCATGCTCACATTCCAGCCAGCAAAAAGTTAAGAAAAGAAGGGCATGTCCCTTCCTTTCAAGGACACTTTCTGGAAGGTACCATACAACATATCCACTTACATCTCACTGATCAGAACAATTACATGACCACACCTCACTGCAAGGAAGTCCTAGAAATATGCTCTTTATTCTAGGTGACCACGGGCCCAGCTAAAATTGGAGGTTCCATTACTATGGAATAAAGGGAGAACAGACATTGGAAGATAGCAGTTGGTTTCTGTCACATATTCTTTTAAAAAATATAAAAATAACCTCCACTCAGAGGTAATTACTGTTAACATTTTAATAAGTTGCATTTATATACATATAAATAATTTATTTATTAAAATAAGTTCATATTGTATACAGCAGAATCATTGTGTATGCACTGTTTCGTGTTTTCATTTTGCAAATGTCTTTTTATGACTATATGCAGGTTTCATTTTTTTCAAAGCTCAAAAAAAAAATCTAACCCACCTTCACCTAATAAAATATGTATGTTATACGAATCACTCAAATAAATTATTCTTGCTTGCAGCATCATTCAGTTTGGGGTTCAGGGTAGGGATGTAAATCTACATCAAGTAAAAAAGCTGGGAGGGCTTGAGTATCTACGAGAGGGTAGGGTCCTTGGCTGAAGGAACACATGGGGCTGTGGATACCCTGAGAATGTGGTGTGAAGAGGACTGTTGGTGGGGACTCAGCTCTGTGTATAAAGGAAGGAAGGCTGGAGGGGGAAGGAGAGGGCAGATCCATGCTGGCTTCCTCCTCATCTCTAGCCAAATCCTCACATGCTGCTGCCTGGATAATTAAGCTCATGATATTTTGGGGAAATTATTTTATGGATTCTGCTGTTTATGATACTTAGGGCTTTACTGCCTTAGCAACCTCTCCTAGGTTTTAGAATCCTTCTCAAAAGATCAGGGGATTACATTTCAGATAAGCATCCAGAGTGGTGACTTATCTTAGCTGCAACTCCGAAATATCAGTTCCCGCTGGCGCTCGTTTAATAGGCCTGCTTTATTTACTTGATGCCCACAAGTGTGTCACAGAAAAACAGCCTGATTAGTGCTCTCCACTCCCTGCTGTCTTCCTAAACCATCAATTCAAATCAGCTCTCTGCTCAGAATCCTCCCCGGGTTCCTGTTTCCTCTTGCACCAAATCCAAACCCCTCTACTTGACTTGTAGCACACTCCAAAGTCTACTTGCTGCCCCCCACTGCTCCCCTGCTCCCCAGGCCACACATTGCACTGAAGTTAATGACACCTCAGGTCCCCTTTTCAGAGCCAAGACCTTTTTTAAGGAAGTGAGACTTTGAGAACCCAAAAGACTCTATCTCTTATAAACTGTGTAGCAGTGAATGTTATTTAACCCCCTTGGAGTCCTTGTTTCCTTGTGTGTTAAATGGAAATAATAAATACCGCAGGGGCATGTGTGAATAAGATGAGATCATGTATGTCAAGTGCCTTGTACTGTGTCTGGCCCCTGGCAAGGGACTAAACTAATGTGACTTGCCTCTCCCCATCCCCTTCCCCTGTTATTACTTCCCTCTGGGTAGGCCTTCTTTCCTGCCCAGGATTTGCAGTGGGTTGTGTTCCAGCTGGATGCCCCTTGCTCAGGACTGGTCTGTACCTTGCTCCCACTGAGCTGGGCAATTCCATTGCTCAGAACCTCTTGGCCTCCCTTGCCGCTGAGGTTCTGCTCTCTGACTTCCCTGGGAGCTCTTTGCCAGAACTTGAGAGCCACGGTCTCCCAGCCCTGCCCACAGGCTCTGCTGTCCTCATTACACCCTCCTTGGGTAAATTGTACAGGCCTTGGTCAGAGTTGGGGTTTTGACACTCAGAGAGACTGTAGGCTGCCTCAGGGCCCAGTCCCCTCCCAGAACCTTTTGTCTCCCCAGAAGATCTCTGTCTTCTCTAATAAATGACAGAAAAAAGACTCCACAGCCATGTATGTGCTACTCAAGCTAGAAGCTGAAGTATATGTTATCCTTTAAAAACCAACTTTAGGGCCGGCCAAGTGGCGTGTTGGTTAAGAGCTGGCTTGGGACGCCATCTCTGAGCAGCAGGGCCCCAGTTCGGATCCCACATGAGGGCCAGTGACGCTGTGCTCTCTACAGCTAAGATGGTGAACAACAGCTCGACCTGGAGCTGGGCTGCCGTGAGTTGCTGACGCCAGCATAGGCTGCAGTGGGGCTGGCCAGCAGCCGGTGTGAGCTGCCAAGAGCTGCTGTGAGTGGCTGTCCAATGGCCGGTGAGAGACTGCCTCACCTGGGAAGAGCACAATGATAATACTAACATGGGTCAGTGAAGCAACATCCTTCACAACTAAACTGAAGAACAAAAGGACAGCAACTTGTCTGTTTCCCTTCCCTGATTCCCCAAGTTTGTTCCCCTCCCCCAATTCCCCAATAAAAAAGTCTTAAAAAACAAACAAACAACCCCCCAACTTTATAAAAATCCAATACTCCTGAACAATCAAAGCTAAAGTTAAAAAAGAAAAAAAAAAGGGAAATTTTTTCCTCAACCGCATGCAAAGGATTAATATCTACAGTACACTTCATCAGCTACATAAAGATAGCATTGAGTCTTAACAGATAAAAGAAAATTCAAAACGTTTTTTAAAAGACAGACAAATGGTCAACCTTAGTTGTAATCAAATAAATATGCTTTAAATCATTAATAAGGTACCACTTATGCCCATTGAATTGAAAGAACATTTTAAAATAATAAAACCCAGTGCTGTAAAAGCTACAGAGAAACTAGTACGCACACAGTGTGCTGTTGGCATTGTAAATTATTACAGTCATTTTGAAAAGCAATTTAGCAGTACATTTCAAGAGCCATGAAATTGCTTCTGCCATTTGGCTGACAATGTTCATGTCAAGATAATTATAAAAATAAGAATAATTATGTGCATGGAAATAATCTTTGTTGAGTTATCCATAATAGCAAACATATAAACAACCTACATGTCTAACAGTAGGAAAATAGTAAAGTAAATGTTGCTTCATATTTTCAATGTTGTACAGCCATCAAAATGCTAGCTGTAGAAACACTACCATTTACAATCTCACTATTAACTGACATCCTCAATTTGTGAAATGTGAATTTCACAAAGAATTAAAAAGCAATCCTTTGATTTCCTGGCTCCCCACTTAAAATTCACGTGTATGGTCCCATCTGCACCCCTTATCCTTCCTGCCCCTGTTCCTTTCTCAGGTTAATCTCTCCACCTCTCTTTGAGGTCCTCTCTATCTTTGTTCCCCACCATCTCACCCCCTCAAATAGCTAGTTTCTGAAATCAACCTTGGCCTCTCAGCCATCTCTTTCCCCTTTAAATCTTTTCCATTTTTCAGGAAAAGCTCTCCCTTGAACCTACATGTCCATCTAGCTACTGCCCTGTTTCTCTCTGCCCCTTCAAGCCAAAGTTCTTGATAGAGACATCTGCACTCCCTTCTCTCATCCTTCATTTACAGCCCATTCACTTCCGCCTGGCTGCTGCCATTCCTGTACTTTCAGCAAAGTCACCAACAAGTTGGTGAACCTACTCATAGCTAAGTTCAGCTCATTTTTTTTCCTTGATCTAACCTCATTTGACCTCTCAGGGTATAGTTGGACTCACCTCCTCCTGAAACTCACCCTGCCTTTGATTGCCACACCTCACTCTCTCCTCTTGAGGATGGATTTCCATATGTCCTGCCTCTGTGACTGCCTTTCTCAGCTTCCTCTGTGGCTGCCTCTTCCTCCACCCATCATGCAAAGACTAATCCAAAAGGGAAGGTCCTCTTTACTTAGCTTCATCAACTCCATTCAACTGGAGCCAGACAAATGGGGTTCAAATTCTGACTTTCTCACTTTCTAACCATGTGGCAAAGCTACTTTACCCTCTACTCTTCACTCTCTCTTCTATAAAATGAGGATAATAGGATCCACCCCATAAGGTACCTTAGTAAATGGTACACATTCAATGAGTAGTAACATCATCATCATTATTATTATTATTATTGCATGATAACCTAATCTACTTTTGCAGTCTAGACTCTCTGTTGAGTTTAGAACAACCCCTCTATTCAACGTCCTACTGAAGATCTGCACCTGGATGCCCTACTTCAAACTCAATATTACATTAACCATTCTGCCTCATTCCAATCCCAGTCCTGGTCACACCTGAAACTGAAAGTCATCCTTGATACCTTCTCTCCCTTTATCTGTGTCTTCCTACCTTCCCACTTCCATGCATATCCCATAAAATACTCCAAGTGGAATTCCCCCATCATTTCCCAATCCCCAAAGTGGTGAAATGCTGAAATGGTGTTGCTGAAAATTCTGCGGTCCTAGAGGAGGGTAGAACTATGAGATGGAAGTAGCTGGGTCTCTAGATTGCATTTAAGGCTGTCTGCCAATCAGAAAAACTCTTTTGAAATTCATGTGAGTAAGGAACAATCCTCTAGTATATTATGCCACCAAGACTTGGAGAAGTATCTTTTGCAGCAACTAGAGAGCTTTAAATAAAGTAATGTCCAGAACATTGGAAGTATCCAACAAGTTCTTCAAGCCCTGCCATCACTACCTCATTAAGCCTTTAGAGTCTCCTGTATAAATCACTGTAACAGCCTCCTAACAGTTTTGCCTGACTCCACTCTTGCCCTTCTCTAATCCATTCATATAGTTGTTTATGGGGGTTCTGTAAGTTGTAAGAGGGACCCAAGTCTGATTATATCAACCATGCTTGCTTAAGAAAATCTGTCTGGATCCCCATTACCTTCAGGATAAAATCCAGCTTCTGCCATGGTATAGGAGGCCCTTCATGAGTTGGCCCCACCTACCTGGTATATCTCTGTTCCTGCCCTTTTATCTGACATGCCAGCCACAATTACCTACCCTTAGTCCCAATGACTTAGGCCAGGCTCCCTTGACTTCATACCCTTTTACACACAGTTCTGTCTGCCTGAAACACTTCTATGTCTTCCTTACCTAGGTAACTATTTCTCATCCTTCAAGGTTATGGCTTGGGCATCATCCCCTTTAAGAGACCTTCCCTGACTCCTCCAGGTTGGGTGAGAGTCTTCTCCTGAGAGTTTCATTGTTCCTATGATCTCCTCTTTTATGACATGTACCACACTATTCTCATAGAATCTTTTACTTGTTTGTGAGGACAGGCACATATTTTGGCATCTTCATTTTTTGGCACAAGGTCTAGCACATAGTAGATGCTCAATAAATATTTATTGAATGAATAAGTGACTAGGCAAAAGTATGAAAAACAATTAAGTGCAATGTATAGAAATATTGACAACATACCCTTTATTATGAAGTGAAAGCTTAAGTTGTACACTGTATATATCGTACAAGCATACTACACAATCTACCTATGGAAAATACATATACATGTGGATAAATTCTGGAAATAATCTTTTTTTTGGAAATAGTCATTCAATAGACATTTATTGAGCACCTATTTGGTGCCAGATCATACAGATGGAAAGATTAATTAGAACTGGCCCATCCCCTCAAGAGGTTTACAATCTGGAAAAAGAAAAGCCACCCTGGTTAGCTGATAAGAATATGGGTGAATGTTTTTCTTTCAAAATTCCCTTTAATATATTTACAATACATTTGAAAAGCAGCTCACAAGACAGAAAAAGGTTATCTATAAACTACTGCTCATAGTAATATTGAAGTTATAAAAATCAGCCTCCACCATTTTGGAAAAATCTATCCAAAGCTTCTTCGAGTTTTGGAATCTACATAGCTCTACACACATAGAATTGATGTTTGTTTTGCTTTCTCATGAGATTGTTGATATCTTGGGCACAATGTACCTGCTGGTGTCCTGTGTGCCCTTGAACAACTCACTTCACCTCTCTAAACTTCAGTTGCCCCATCTGCAAAGAAAAAAAACCACCTAAACTCCATGTAATTGTTTCAAAGAATAAAATGAGATAATGAGTATGAACCTGCTGTGTGCATTCAAAGCACTTTGAAAATGCAGGACATGGCATATTAGAAGACTGCCTCTGCATTACTTTTCAAATATACCAGTAGGACCCGCTTTATCATTCTCTTATTCAGTAAGTTAGTCATCTAAATTCTAAGATTATCCATTTCTCCATGAAACTCAATAAAGTTATTTTCACTTTTTATGGAAAAGGACATATATCTTCAAATACTATTATTTTTCCTAATTTGCTTCTTATGTTAAAAAAAAATGTTGCCCACCAGCAATTCAGTTAAAAAAAAAAATTCAACTGCCCTGAACAATGTTCTCCATCTTGTGGACATGTAATGATAATAATACTGGTCTGCTGCTTTTCTAAATTTGGTGGAAGCATCAGGTGATGTTGACCTTCCAGGATAACAGCCCTTTGGAATGAAGACTGTTCACCTGGCATGAAGCAGGAATATCCCTGCTGTGCTTGGACATGCTGAGGAAGTAGGTGCCTTGGACATTGTGACACACCACTGATGCTGGATGGTGAGAGGAGACCTTGGGGACAGGCAGAAGAAAGAGATATTTTTAATATAATTCATCTGTCTCAGCAGATATCCCCAAAAGATTACACTCCATCCAGATCCTGGATCTGGACAAACAATGTAGAGAATACAATGGCCCTTTGTGATACTTGCTTTTTTCAGCAATGATCTTTCTTAATAACAGCTTTATACCTCTCACTAAGCACCTGCTCTCTCCCTGAGCTGTTAGTGCAAGTATCTGTGTACCACCAAGTAGACTTATACTTCCCAGTAGGAAGCTGAACTGTTTGTCTCTAAGAACCAAGTAGAGGAAACTCTGTACTATTTTCTCCATAGTGGTTCTTCCAAAATTAAGAATAGAGTTACCGTATGACTCAGCAATACCTCCTCTGGGTATCTACCCCCAAAGTTTGAAAACATTTATTCATAAAGATAAATGTACCCTTATGGTCATTATAGCATTATTCACAGCGGCCAAGACATGGAAACAACCAAAGTGTCCTTTAATAGGTGGCTGGATAAAGAAGATGTGGTACATATACACCATGGAATACTACTCTGTCATAAGAAAATATGAAACACTGCCATTTGTGACAACATGAATGGATCTTGAGAATATCATGCTAAGCAAAATAAGTCACACAGAAAAAGTAAAAAATCATATGATTTCACTCATGTGTGGCAAACAAACAAAAAAAACTTCATAGATACAGACAGTAGTTTAGTGGTACCAGAGGGAAAGGGGGCAGAGGGGTGGTAGATGAGGGTAAATGGGGTCAAATATATGGTGACGAAAGGAGATTTGACTTCGGGTGGTGAACACACAATGCAATCTACAATGATGTATTATACAATTATACTCTTGAAACCTATATAATTTTATCAATCAATGTCATGCTAATATATTTAATAGATTTTTTTAAAAAAGAACCAATAGAGGGTGTGTGCGTGTGTGTGTGTGTGTGTGTGTGTGTGTGTGTGTGTGTGTGTATGAGCGCATATCTGCAGATCCTCAGAGAGAGTCCAGAATTGCTAGTATGGGTCTTTCCAACCTAGCTTTATAAGGCCTAGACAGCCTGGCTGACTGCAGCTCTGGTTTTGTAAAACAGAATTGATTTGAAAAGGTCTGGGCCAGGAGAGGACACACCTGGGAAGTGGCTGTGAATTCAGAACAAGAAACAGAACAGATGCCGAGGTATCCTGAGATCTATAGCAAAATACAGAGTCAAAGGCAACCAAAGTTTAGAGAAACGGATGCAGTCATTGAGTTAATATTAACACTTGGCCAAGAGAGCACCAAGTTTTGGCCTTCATCTTGTGCCATATAGAAGGTTGTGCGTGAGTGTGAAAAATAAGCAGTTTGCAGAAAAGGTCTAGTTAGAGCCTCAAATCTGAAATTACACTAAGTGACTGGAAGCTAAATTGTTGCTAAAATTCCTTTATTGCAACTATTCCAAACTCCAATCCATTATTTCAGGAGTTTCATTGCATGTTAAACTGGAAGGGGATTTTATGATTGCTTATCAGCGGTTCTCAACCTTCCTAATGCTGCGACCCCTTAATACAGTTCCTCATGTTGTGGTGACCCCCAACCATAAAATTATTTTCGTTGCTACTCTATAACTGTAATTTTGCTACTGTTATGAATCGTAATGTAAATATCTTCTTGTTTTCCGATGGTCTTAGGCGACCCCTGTGAAAGGCTCATTCAACCCCCAAAGGGGTCGCGACCTACAGGTTGAGAACCGCTGGCTTAGATGAATGACTTCCAGAGCCAGGAACCAGACATTCAGGTATTGAGGTTATTCCCTTCATCTCTCAGTCATTTATCTCCTTCATCTCTGTTCCTCTCTATACATCTGCTTCATTCTTTCATCACAACTGACTTCCTCTGGTTACTCATTTCATATGAGGCTCAACATGAATGTTCCATTCCTAATTAATCATGCTCTGTCAGGTCCAGAGCCCAACATTGACCACTGTCACAATGTCTCAGTTCAAATTTTTATGGAGGGGAATTTGGTCACCAGCAAAGGATGGCTGATCTTGTCTTGCCTTGGGTCATATGTCAATCTCATCCCAAACGCTAGGCTGGAGGATGAAAAATGGTTTACAGACTGAACCATAGTAGAAGAACATTCCAGAAGGCTGCAGGAAGGGCAGGTACTTGTGAGGAGCAGGTAATGAAGTTCATCTAATACCCATCCATAACCAATGAACCTTTCTTTTTTCCCATCTTCTGCCTCCCAGGGATGGGTGGGCATGGGGGAAATAAGGAGGAGCTTGAAACACATATGTGCACTCTCTGTTCTCAGGATCCAGTCTATCATCTGAGAGAGGTAACCACAGACTGGCATAATGCAAAGACAGTCTAAAAACCTTCAATGAGCATTTATGAACATGATTGCATTGGGTTATCGGAAAAGTCATGATGCATTTTTGCAACAAAAAACATAGAAAAAATACGTCATGACTTTTCCGACAACCCAGTACATGTGTTGTCCTCTTCCTAAAAACAGTGAAAACTCCATTCTTGACAATGGTGAAAGCCTAAGGATGTCCAAAACACAGGCTCTCTGTCGGTTCAGTCTTAATCTCACACTTTCTGCTGCAGTGCAGCATGTAAAAATGTAACACATTTAGACATTAAGGAGGATTCTCCTCTCCTTGGACCTTTACTTGATTGTTTGCAATTAACAAAATTTGCAATTAACATGTTATTACAGTGGTTTGACAGCTCTGAAATCACATTCTTGGATTTTATTTTTTTACTTTAAGATTTTATTGGGGAATTGGGGGATGGGGAACAGACAAGTTGCTGTCCTATTGTTCTTCAGTCTAGTTGTGGAGGACGTTGCCTCACTGGCCCAAGTTGGCACCATCATTGTGCTCTTCCTGGTCGAGGCAGATCCAATCGCCAGCTTCTGGACGGCGCTCACAGCAGCTGCTGACCGCTCACGCTGGCTGCTGGCTACACACGGTAGCCCATGGCAACCCACTGCAGCAGGGGCTGCAGCGAATGCTGTGGCTGGTGACTCACTGCAGCCCAGCTCCAGGTTGAGCTGTTGTTCAGCATGTTAGCTGTAGAGGGCAGTGTCACTGGCCCTCATATGTGGGATCCGAACCAGGGTCCTCTGGCTTCCCAAGCCAGCTCTTAACCAATGCGCCACTTGGCGGGCCCACATTGTTGGCTTTTAATGAGCATCTTTTGCAGTAAGTCCTCGACGTACAAACATTCGAGTTGCGAACTTTCACAGATACAAACGGACCTGGCATTATGAACATTGATAGATGCGAACAAATTGTGGAAGTAGCTCATGTGTCTGCGGGACATTGTCACAGTTGTGCTGCTGTGTGTTTACTGTACAGTATGATAGTGTACAGTAGTTCAGTGCTCAATCAGAGCCCAGGATGGTGATGTACAGGGGACTGCTAGGAAGCTTCAAAGGTGTATAAGACTCACTTTGTCAGACTTATGAACGAATCTGACTTATAAACAGTTCTCCCAAACGGAACTCATTCTTAAGTCGGGGCCTTACTGTACTGAAAATCAAGTGGCTCTTTTCAGAAACTTAGGACTTCAGCCAATTCTGGGGTTCATGCAAATGGTGGTGTAAGCAGTTTTATATCTATCCAAATGGAGATTTTGTGTGTAATCTCATTTTATGGTCCAACGCTGGCTATTGCAGCAAAGAATTGAACAGTTCTAGAGTTTCCCTTCTTTCCTCTAGTTAAGTTCAGCTGCATTGTGGCAGGAGGGTAGACATAGTCTGGACTTGGGGGCCATGTTTAGATGGAGCAGACCAGGGTGCAAATATACCTCCCATCTCAGCCTATAGACAGTTTGGGTATATTTCTTTTCTTTTTGGACCCCTTGGGTTAAAGACCAAGTGAAACCAGGTGGCGGGGAGAGAGGGGATTCAGGGGAAAATGGTGTGGGGGGGAAGCATCAATAATAAATGTTGTCTATTTTCACTTTGCCCAGAGCATGTGGCCCCTGAAAATCAAGGCTTGGCCTCAGTATAATGTCATCATGACAATATGCAATCATTTGCTTTAGAACCCTAGATGGAGTGAACTCTTAGCTTTTGAGCTTTTGCCCAAGTACAGCTATTAGAGATTCTAGATGATTAAAACAAAGAAGAAGAAGAAGGAGAAGGAGAAGGAGAAGAGGAAGAGGAAGAGGAAGAAGAAGGAGGAGGAGGAGGAGGAGGAGGAGGAAGAGGAAGAGGAGGAGGAAAAGAAGAAGGAGAAAAAGCCTAATACTTGTATTTACTGACAAAACACCTTTGAACCAAAAAGGATGACTTATCTGGGCTGAAGATAAAATTCCTGCCTACTGAAGTCTGGTGCAGCTGAGTTATCACTATTTTCATCCTGTAATTTGCTTTATAGGGTACTAATTAACAGGACAAAGTCTGTTGCCAGCAAAGTAAATCACATTTTGCTGTTTTCTTATTTTCTAACAAGACACAGACCTGGTCTTTAATTAAACAGCATGTGCCAAAGGCACTATAAGATACTGAAACTGGGAAACATTGGGCTGGGATGGGAAGGTCCTGGTGAAAGCTGCTGTGTAGAGTTTAAGAGCGATAGTGGGAGAGACAGGAAGGAAGGGAGAGAGGAATTGCACAGGTAACCTTCAAAAGAAGAGATTGTTTTCCTCAAATGTCCCATCTTCTCTGTCTCCACAACTCATCATATCTTCTTTGACTCTGATCAACATACTATTCCACACACATCATCTTAAAACAAGCTCATCCTTCCACAGACAACCCCTCCCCCGCCCAATTCATTCCTGTCCCCAAAGCAGTACTACCTTTTTGAAAGGTAACGACTCTACCTTCAGACCCTCTGCCCCAACCTCCGTTTTCTCCAGGACTTCTTATTCGACCTGCCCCCCTCAGGGACTTTTGACTCTGGGCTTCGCTGCCTATGGAAGGCAACTCATCCCTCACCATTTCCCTGCCAGTTCACTCCCCTCGCAGCTCACCCTCCTCGCCTGGCCTGTCTTCACTCCTTTCTCCCTCTCCTCTTTCCCCTATCCCATTCCTGGAGGTTCTGGACTGGGGCGGCCGCTCCAGCTTCTCCTGCCTCCTTGAACCCTCTGAGACATCGTTTGGGGGAGGGGAGATACGAAAGGGGGTGGTAGTGGTGGGCGGGCAGGGATAGCAAATGCGAAGCCAGGAGCCTGACGTCAACGGTCCCTGCCTGTCAATCTCCAGTGGGCGCGCTGCTCGTAACCGCTTTGACTGCCACTGACTCTGTCTCTCACTCTCTGCGGCGCCCGCAGCCACAAGCGCCCCGCGCTCCTCTCCGCGCCGGACCGGCCGCTTTGCAAGCATCTGCTCTGTCTTCGCCGGGGTCGCAGCCTGGCGCACTGCCACAGCGCTCATGACCAGAGACTTTCTGAAGCCCTGACTCCCCAGGTGAGCATCCGGGCGCCGGAGAGGAACTTTGAGGGTGTGGAGAGGGGGAGTGAGGATGGCCAGGGGATGAGTCCTTCCCGAAGCTGGAAAAATGGAGCCAAGCTTGACCCCACACCCTCCCGCTACATACACACATCCCAATTTTCTTCTTTCAAGGCCTCTTTCTAGGGGTCTCAGTCGCTTCTAGGGCTCGTTGGGTTTCGCGATCGCAGAAACTTAGCTTTCAGCACCACGGACAGCGACTCCGCTACCCTGTTTAGAACGCCCTGACCCTGGCCAGAGCCCCGGCGGGACTGACACCCCTAGCTGGATGCATATGGATGAGTGTGTAAATGCAGGCAAACTTACAGGATTGATTTGTGTGCATGTGAGTGCATGTTATCTGTGTGTATATCTGTGCAAAACCTCAGATAGCCATGAGGACATCCGTGTACATTTCACTCACTCATTCAACAGGTATATATCTATTTTGGGCTCTCACGTAACTACTGCTTCCTCCCTCTGCTTTGGGGTCTGGGGTGGGATGGACAAGACGAACGAGACACCTGCGCCCTGGGGAAGTTCCCTGGCAGCTTGAACCACACACCTGATGCTTGCTCTCCTCCACACAGGGCGCAGCGTGCCGCCGCGATGAACGCGAGCGCCTCCTCGCTCAACGAGTCCCAGGTGGTGGCAGTGGCGGCTGAGAGAGTGGCGGCAGCGGCCACAGCGGTAGGGGCGCTGGACACCGGTGAATGGGGGTCCCCTGCAGCGGCGGCGGCGCTAGGAGGCGGCGGCGCAGCTAACGGATCGCTGGAGCTGTCTTCGCAGATGGCAGCGGGGCCGCCCGGACTGCTACTGTCAGCGGTGAATCCATGGGACGTGCTGCTGTGCGTGTCGGGGACCGTGATCGCAGGAGAAAATGCGCTGGTAGTGGCGCTCATCGCGTCCACCCCGGCGCTGCGCACGCCCATGTTTGTGCTGGTGGGCAGCTTGGCCACCGCGGATCTCCTGGCGGGCTGCGGCCTTATCCTGCATTTTGTGTTCCAGTACGTGGTGCCCTCGGACACAGTGAGCCTGCTCACCGTGGGCTTCCTCGTGTCCTCCTTTGCTGCCTCGGTCAGCAGCCTGCTTGCCATCACGGTGGACCGCTATCTGTCCCTCTACAAAGCGCTCACCTACTACTCGCGCCGGACCCTGCTGGGCGTGCACCTTCTACTCGCCGCCACCTGGACGGTTTCCCTAGGCCTCGGGTTGCTGCCGGTGCTCGGCTGGAACTGCCTGGCAGAGCATGCCTCCTGCAGCGTGGTGCGCCCACTGACGCGCAGCCACGTGGCGCTGCTCTCAGCCGCCTTCTTTGCGGTCTTCGGCATCATGCTGCACCTGTACGTGCGCATCTGCCAGGTGGTCTGGCGCCATGCACACCAGATCGCGCTGCAGCAGCACTGCTTGGCGCCGCCCCACCTCGCAGCCACCAGGAAGGGCGTGGGTACGCTGGCGGTGGTGCTGGGTACTTTCGGTGTCAGCTGGCTGCCCTTCGCCATATACTGTGTGGTGGGCAGCCGCGAGGACCCGGCGGTCTACACCTATGCCACCCTGCTGCCCGCCACCTACAACTCCATGATCAATCCTATCATCTATGCCTTCCGCAACCAGGAGATCCAGCGCGCCCTGTGGCTCCTGCTCTGTGGCTGTTTCCAGTCCAAAGTGCCCTTCCGCTCCAGGTCCCCCAGTGAGGTCTGAAGGCTCCCTCTGTCCTCTCACCAACACCACGCCCCCCGACAAGCCAGCCTTTGGTGAGCTTCTAGGTGCCTGCTGATGTACTCTGAGATCCCAATAGTGTGAATCTGACTTTGGAAAGAAAGAGAGAATAAACATACAACAAACTCACAAGGACAGAAGCTTGGTGGCACTTTACATATACAGTGTATACATGTGTACATATATGTACAAATTATTTGTATCTTCTGGAGGTGTTCAGGATGTGGAAGTTCCTGTTCTGTGAAAATAACTAACAAAGACATGGTTGTATACTCAAATTATACATCACACTTGTCAAGTGAACACATTCCAATACTGCTTAATTATATCATTTCATTTTTAGCTGCTGAATTGCCAAAACAGTGTTGCCATTTTCAAGGGCAGGGGAAGGGGAGTAAAAGGTGTATTTTTATTGTATGTGACAGAATATTTTGCTGCATATGCATCAGTAAACTACAACATATTTTGTACACAAATAAACACATTATAAAAATGTAATTTTTGGCTTGTGACTGACTATAGAACTCTTTAAGAGTTGAAGTATTAGTGCATTTACTTTAAAAGTTTATGATGTATCAGCCCTCTCCTGTGAAAATCTTAATGTAAAAAAATCACATGCATTTTGTTTATTGTTCATAAATTGTCACTGAAAAACCTAATATAGATAATAAGGGGGGAAAGAAGAAAGTAATATATTCATGTAACAGTATTCACAAGTATTCACTAAAAGGTTATTGGTGTTATCAGCGCAGATTAATCTATTCCCATAATTGCTAGGTTTGGAAGACAAATTCCAAAGGATGTCTAAAACCATTCTTTCATCTCACCACATGTGCACTTGTGAATCCCGAAACCACAACTTTTAGTTGTAGTTTTTCCAGTCTGGAAAGAATTTTAAATGTTGAAAATTTATATTGACTTAGTATATTGTTGCTGGCGAGGTTTTGTAGCAAAATCCACGGCCTTATAAAATAAATACATTCTTCCAAGACAGGATTCCAAGATATACTGTGTTCATGAGGCAAATGAAAGTATGCTCAGCAGCCCCTTTTGAGGCACTCTTATCTTCAAAACACAGGGCATTAAATTCCTTAAGGACTAGACATCCCATTCCACCAATGGGTGTGAGTCTTAGTCAAATGGTTCCCCTCCTCTCCTTCTTGCAGGATGGGGATAAATAAGATAACATTTGTGGAGATGCTCTGAGCACCCGTAAAGAAATATGCACACAAGAACAAGTAGTTCTTAGGCCTTGTCTTAGGCCTTAAAAAAATAAGCAAACTTTTTCATACAATCCACAAATATTTATTGAGTGCCTACTATCTGCTAGTCACAATTCCAGGGCTGGGAATACTCTGTGCTCATAGTGTTACATTCTAGTGGAGGAGGTGGCCTACAAGCAAATAAACAATATGTATAAAGAGACTTATTATAAAGAATTGGCATGCAATTATGGAGGCGGAGAAGTCCCAAAATCTGTAGGAGATGCAGGAGAGCTGATGGTATAGTTCCAGTCTGAGTTCAAAGGCCTGAGAACCAGGAAAGCCCATGGGCTCAAGACCCAAGAATAACTGGTATTTCAATTCAAGACCAAAGGCAGGAAAAAAACCAATGTTTTATCTCAAACCATTCAGGCAGCAGGAGTTCCCTCTTACTCAGCCCTTTTGTTCTTTTCTGGTCATTAATAGATTGGATGAGGCCCACCTACATTAGGGAAGGCAATCTGCTTTACTCAGTCTACTGAGTTAAATGTTAATCCCATCCAAAAGCACCCTCACAGACACACACAGAATAAGGTTTGACCAAATGTCTAGGAACCCTGTGGCCAAGTCAAGTTGACACATAAAATTAACCATCACACCAAGAGAGCACAATGATCCAAATAAAGGAAGTGTTTAAGGAGAGAGTAGTCAACTGGGTCAAATACTGCTGAGAGAACCACTAAAATGAGGATTAAAAACAATGACTATAGGATTTTTTTTTTTTTTTTTACTGTACAGGTCATTGGTGAGCTTGACAAGAGAAACTTCAGGATAGGAGAAGTGGGGGAAAGCTTGACAATAGGAGGCACGAGAGAAAATGCATGAGCAATCTAGTCTCCAACATCTTTCAACAGAGCTGTGGCCTTTTTAATATTATGAAACGCACTAAGTTTTATAGACATATAGTTTTATAGTGTCTGTAAATTTAGAGCCAGAAGATCAGCACTATTAGTCATTCATCAAATTAACATTTTCTCAATAACTAACCTTCATAGACTATTTGCTATCATCAGACACTATTACAGTCCCTATTAGTAGCCAGAATGCATTCAAGCAGACTGAAATAACAAAAGCTCTGGCTGCAAACTTTTCCAAACATGGGGGTGAAGAATAGAAAACCATATAATTTCAGAGATGAAACAAAGTCAATATCACTAGACATTTTATAATTACAGAGAACATTTTCTTACAGTCAGTAAATTAAGAAAGTTCAACACTAGGATATCAAGACAGAGACCATGGATCTGGCTTCAATCCACTTGGTATTAATATTCAAGATCAGCCGTAGTCATAATCAAAATGTTTGAGAGAGCCAAGAACAAGAAGATATTAACAACCTGATGGTTAATATTTCTGGTTTATGCAGTTGGCCAGGTTGTGTAATGTCAATAGGCTTGATATTAACCAACCAGAGATGTGAGGATAGAAAACTGTGGGTAAACCTTGAAGCATTTCTATGGAGAAATGTCACATATTCATTTGGCCCATCAAATATTAAGAATCCCCTATTTCAATACCCTATTCTAGTTGCTAGAAGCATACAGTCCTTGAGAAAGGCAAGATTCACTCAAATGTCCAACTGCCTACCCACTTTGCTGTTTGTCTAATGGGCATCTTAAATGTAATGCATTTAAAATTGGGCCACTTATCTTTACCCCCAAATCTGTTCTTTCTCCCTTCTTTACCATCTCAGAGAATGCAATGTCATTTTTCTTGTTGTTCAGGCCAGTAACCTTGGAATCACACTTACCCTCTCTTTCTCTCATAACTCCCATCCAAATTGTCAGCAAAGCCCATTGCCTTTCTTTTCAAAGTATACCCAGAGTCTAGCCACTTCTCACCATCTCCACCACTATCATCATCTCCTGCCTAAATTATGGTAGTAGCCTTCTCCCTGGTCTCCTGGCTTCAGTTTTTGTGCCCTTCTGTCTATTGTCTATACAGCAGCTCACCCTCACAAACAGTTGCTCCTTCAACTACCCTTCAGATCCAGGCATGAGCCTACCAACAGTGCAATCTGTCTCAAAAGTACAGGCTTAGGGAAGAGGTATTTCTTGAATGAGGGATTCCAGAGTGCTGGGTACCTGGTGACTGGTCTAGCAGTAAAGAAATAGACTCTTCACCCCAAGAGAAGGAGCACAGCTGGAGAAGGCCCAGGGAAGAGCCCTGCTTGGCCCAGTGTATTAGTTTCCTATTGCTGCTGTAACAAATGACCACCAACTTGGTAGCTTAAAACAATACACATTTATTATCTTACAGTTGTCAGATTAGTTTGAAATATATTTCACTGGGCTGAAATCAAGATGTCAGCAGGGCTGCACTCCCTCCAGAGGCTCTAAGGGGGAGGATTTGTTTGCTTTCTTTTTCCAGATTTTAGAATTGCACTCCTTTGCCAGTGGACCCTTCCTCCCTCTTTAAAGCCAGCAGTCTATTATCTTGCCTAGGTGGTTACATTGCCTTCTTCTGTAGCCCAATCTCCCTCTGCCTTTTACTCTTATAAGGACACTTGAGATTACATTTAGGGCCTGCCCAAATAATCCAGGATAACCTCCTCATCTCAAGATCCTTAACTTAATCATATCGCAAAGTCTTTTGCCACGTAAGCTAACAGTTACAGCTCTGAGAGAAGTACTGATGAAAAGTGCAATAACAAAGGTATGCACAGAACGGTAAGGTTCCCATAGGAGAGTCAGGGAAATCCTGTGGAAGACTCCACTAGGGAGGCCACACTGAGCTGAGTCTAAAAGACGAAAGAAATTTGTAAGACAAAGGACATTGAAGAGAGGTTTTCCAGACCAAGGGGACAGCAGGAAGCATAAAAGCAATGCCCATTCAGAGAAGTGCAGGCTATTCAGTATGGCTGGAGTAGATGAGATTTGGAACCTAGAGAGGAAGTAGCAGGAGATAAGCCTGGAGAGGTAGGCAGGAGCCTGGGAATGAATTGCGGGTGAGAAAGACTAGAAGCCCAGAGGCTATTTTGGAGGCCAGTTGCAGCAATCCAGGCGAGAGGTGATAGTCACAGCTAAGAAGGGTAGAAGGGGTGGGGAGAAGGAGATGGACTCAAGAGCTCTCAAAGAAGTAGAGTGTCTCTAAGTAAATGATTGTTAGGGTTAAGGAACAGTTTAGAGGTCAAGGGCATTCAGTTGACCACACAATCCTATATTCACTGAGATGAGAACATAGAGCGAAAGGCAGATTTGAGGAAGAGAGTGGTGAATCAAGTTTTATATGTATTAAATGTCAGGATCTGTGGGAGATCCAAGTGAAGGCAGCTGGCTCTGTTGCTTTGGAGCTTACAAGGATGGCTGGAATGGAGACGTAATTTCAGTAGTCATTGACTTTAAGGTGAAAGTGAAGCCATGGAAGGGAATGAGAAAGGCCAAAATCACAGTCTAGACCAGCAGTTCTCAACCTGTGGGTCGCGACCCCTTTGGGGGTCGAACGACCCTTTCACAGGGGTCGCCTAAGACCATCGGAAAACAAAGATATTTACATTACGATTCATAGCAGTAGCAAAATTACAGTTATAGAGTAGCAACGAAAATAATTTTATGGTTGGGGATCACCACAACATGAGGAACTGGATTAAGGGGTCGCAGCATTAGGAAAGTTGAGAACCGCTGGCTAGACACAATAACACATGGGAGCACAGTGAAGGAAAGCCAAAGAGAAAAGGGGACCAAGCAGAAGCAACCAGAGAAGCCAAGAGGAAAAAGTTTAAAGAAGGAAGTGATCAAGTGTGTAAAGGCTGCCCAGGGGTCAAGTAAATGAGGTTTTGGAAAGCGTTAGATTTAGGAACATGTTGGTGACTGGTGACCTATGTAAGAATAGGTCCAGTGGAGAGTGGGATAAAAGCTAGATTGCAGTGGATTGAGGAGAAAATGAAAAATTTTCATTTTTCCCCCCAATAAATTTAACTTTAAATGGAAGGAGACAGGTTGGATGATAGCTTGAAGGAAATATGGGGTCACCAGATTATCTTTATTTTGTTTTGTTTTTAAAGGGAGGGCAAGAATTGAATATATTATTAGATTAAGGAACAAGTACCATATCGTTGGAAAAGCGGAAGATAGCAGAGAGAAAAAGATGTCTGACAGAGTGAGGTTTCACAGGCGGAGAATCGGGTCCAGGGCATGGTGTCGGGGGAGAGAGGGGCTTAGACAGGAGGAGGTGAGGACACAGCTCCCCTGCTCTGACAGGAGTCAAGGTAGGGATGATTGGTACTGATAGAGCTAAGTTTATAGGTGGTGGGAGGAAGTTCACAGAGTTCCTATTTGACAACCTCAATTTATCTGAAGGAGGCGTGCCAGTTAAGAGACTATTGCAAGAAGTACAAAGAACCTAAGTTGATGACATTGGGAACAAAGCTGTGAACTTAGGATAGTGTAACAATTTAACTGAAATTAAAGGTCAGACCATACCAAGCATTGCTAGGGTACAGAGCAATCAGAATTCTCATGCATTGATGGTAGGAATATAAAATGCTACATACACTTTGGGAAACAGTTTTGTGGTTTCTTAATCAGGTAAATATACTCCTATCATATGACCTTGCCATTCCACTCCTAAATATTTACCCTCCCAAATTAAAGCATTTGTCCATGTAAAGACTTGCACATGAGTGTTCATAGCAGCTTTACCTGTAATGGCTAAAATCGCGAAACAACTCAAATATCCATCAATAAGTAAGTAAATACATGAACAGTGGTACATCCATCCAATACAATGCTATTCAGATATTAAAAGGAATGAACTGTTGATACATGCCATAACATGGATAAATCTAAAAATAATTATGCTGAGTGAAAGAAGCCAGGCAAAAAATAAAACACTGTAAGATTCTATTTATATAAATTCTTGAAAATGTATAGCAACAGAAAGCAGATCAATGGTTGAAATTGGGAGAAGAGGGATAGGAAAGAGAGAGAGGCAAGGATCACAAAGGGGCACAAGGAAACTTTTTGGGATGATGGATAAGTTCATTATCTTAATTGTGATGATGATTTCATGGGTGTATACATATGTCAAAACTCATCACATTGTACACTTTCAATATGTACAATTCATTATAGGTCAATTATACCTTGATAAAGTTGTAATAAATAAGTTAAGGGTCAGAGAATGAATCATAATAAAATAACAGCTAGTTACAAATAATACTATATGGACCTAAAATGCAAAGTTCCAATATGACATGGCTTATTAGTTAGAATAGGCTAAGCTATGCTGCAGTAACAAACAACCCCCCAAAACTATAGTGGCTTAACACACCAAAGATTTCTCACTTGTACAATGTTAGCTGCACTGCCTGGGCAACTTCCCAAGGCAACTGTTCTCTCTGCAGCAATGGGCACCTATCTTCTCTATAATCCCTAGGGAGAGGGAGCCCTGGAGGGCCTCACACCAGCAATGACATGCTTTGGCCCATAATTAACACTTCCACTCCCAGCCCACTCGGTAGTGCTAGTCACATAACCGCACCTAACTGCAAGGGGGTGAGGAAATGTCATATTCCTCAGGGCTCAGAAAGAAAGGCAAATCAGAAATGGGTAAATTTGAGAAGATTTTACTATTCGTGGCTTCAGGAACAAAAACATTATCTTTGCCATCTCAAACTGAACATCCAGTTACAGACAAAGATGTGCAAGATTCAAACTCAAATTTTCAATTATTTAAGACTAGACAGAGGTTTATGGTCCTTTAATAAAACACATTATGGGGCTGTTGTGTCCATTTGTCAGAGCACAGTGTAGAACAGTTAGGACTTGAGGTGAGTGGATAGGAAGTGCAGTTCCAGAAAGGAACCTGATTTTCCAACCTCAGTCAGATTTTGCCCCTGGTCACACTGGAGGGAAGAGCTGTGAGTTTAGCACAAGCCCTTCTCCACAAACAGACATACAATCCTAAGTCAGTGTAGCTGGGTATATAGCTGAAATTGTGTGGGAAAAACTGAGGGAAAGAATGCTAATTGATGGTGGTCAGAGGATCCAGAAATATCTGGACTCTACCCACAGCCTTACTTAGTCCTTAGGGAAATAGTGAGGAACAATATCCAGTCAAAATTAATAGTTGTTGAAGGGAGAGAATGAAGGAGAAAGTTTGCTGTGGCTTTGGCACATAATCTCAATGCAGAGCATCCTTGAAAGCTGGGCTGCACCATACAAACTGTCCTTTCCCCGTAAGCCAGGCACATGTGAAGAACCTCAGTCCCAAGCTTGACTTGCTTTGCCCAATTTAATTAGCCCTCAATATTCAAACCCAGGTGTTAGATTTTGCCATTGATGGTCACCAAACAAGCCAAACTAACATCAAACTTCCAGACCTGGGGAAAGAGAATCAGAATGAGAGGGGGGGGG
>NW_017731451.1:3900347-3926340 GCF_001890085.2 Hipposideros armiger | reverse complement strand
AGAGAGAGAGAGAGAGAGAGAGAGAGAGAGAGAGAGAGAGAGACCCAGTGGCCAGTTAACCTCGCCCTGGTTGCCTCAGAGGATAGCCAGAAGGAACTGGCCAGACCACCAGACAAGGAGCAGTGCTGTCCTTTCCACACCAGCCAGGAGGAAGGGAGTATAAAGCCAGCCACTTACTAGGTGGACCAATTGAATCAGTACTCCTGCCACTTAAGGATGGAGTGAAAAGGAAGATGGAATGAGAGAAGAACAGTGTCTCATACTATACAATATCTCACAGTGTCTTCTGACTTTTTAACTAGCTATGAGACCTTGAGCAAATTCTCATCTGTACAGTGGGGAATCATAATAGTAACTACCTTCTAGGGTTATTGTAAGGATTGAGTTTATATATAAAGTTCTAATAGTGCTTGGCACATGGTAGCATCAAATATGCCTTAGCTGTTGTTACTGTTGTTGCTGTTGTTACTAAGCAGGCTTTATAAATGCTGAATTGTACATAGTCAAGATTTTACAGCCTTGAGTGCATTTTGCTTTTTAAATTTCCTTCTGTTGCACCCATAACATATTTTACATGTTATCTGTTTTCAATAATCTGCAAATCTCAAAAAGTGCCATTTCTATATCTTTAGCTACTGCTCTAGATATGAATATAATATGAATATAACATGATTTTATATAACGTTGTTTGATAAATAGTTAAGATTTACCTCCAAAAGAGCAATCCAAATCAGTACTGGACTCATTTTTTTTTCCAATGGACTAAAACCAACATCTCTGTATTTGCTATACAAGTTTGATTTTTAATTTTCAAATAGAACCTTCATATTTAGGAATACCTGAGCAGAATAACATTAACATTGATCATATCATCTCTGCTTCCCCAAAACTAGACTCCTTGTACAGAAAAACAAAAAAACTAAACAGGAAACACACACATTGTCTCTCTTTCTCTGTCTCTAACACATGCATCACACACACACACACACACACACACACACACACACACACAACCCATGTGCTTGTGGCTTGCCAGGGCTCACTTGCTAAGAGGATATCCTATGTGTCAAGTAGTAGTTTGTGTTCAAGGATCCTCTGCATAACTGGGTTATTGTCTAGAAAAATGCAGTATAAGAAAGGGATTTGTTAGGATCAACTCCAGGGGTGTACATAACCAGCAGAGCCAACATTCCCAGCCAGAGTGTGGCTGGATGAACACAGTTGAATAGACATGCAGGTGGAAGGAAGGGGGGAGTAGGACCTACAGTCACGAAGACGCTTCTCTAAGTAGTGACTTATTATTCAGGGCATGTCATGTTTGGGGGAAAGAGTCTGTGTATTACAGGCCATTTAAGAGTGCAAGTGACAGCCATGTCCTAGAAGCCTGTGACAGTTTAAGTCATAGTGTAACCAAACCCAAGAATGATTACAGTACCTGGTAGTGGAGTGTTACTGTAATATTTATGTGAGCCTTGAATTAAAAGAATAATTGCCCCTGAGATGTCTTTATTACTATTATTAATGGGAACACACAGTAAAATAAACATGAGACAGCATTCTGCAAAGTCCATTAAATTTGTGTTTTGCAAATATTTTACACAAAGGTGCTTATGAAAACAATGGCAGAAGGTGAAGACGGCTAAATAATCACGTTTCATAACATGTTGATAGATCGCATTTCCACCACTGTGAATGCACATCTACTTTACTACTGAAACGGCTGAGAGCTGATAACATTATCTTTTGTTGCTGAGTCATTTAATCAGTGTGTGACAGGTGTCACTGAACTGGCTGGAACCAAAAGAGCAGAACTTGCCACTCCATGCAGCATGCACGTGAAAACCAACCTGCCTGGAATTTGCAGATTGTACTTAACTCCAGGAGCCTGTCACCATTTGTGACAGCTTCCTTCTCCACTTAGGAGCTATCTTCTCTGTCCCAGGAGCCAGCTGGGTCTGCTGGGGGTTAGGTTGTAGCATCAGAGAGGGTCAGGGCTGGGAGGGACTTCAGAGACCATCTTGTCCAACCCCCTTGGGTTTCAGACAGTAATATTAGGCCTCAGAGAAAGTAGGTCACTTACCAGAGACTGCACAGCTTGTAAACAGGGAAGACTGAGATCTGGAACTCAGTTTACCCAGGGCTCCTGGTTTTTCTTCCCTATCACGTGAGGTGCACAGTCAGCCATCTAGATGCAGGTGTGCTCTTGTCTATCTTCTCAGTCTCTCTTTGCCCCTTTCTCTGTTCTCAGAGATGTCCCTTCCTTACATCCCAGGAAAGCAGCTGAGCCAGGACTCCATGCCAACCCTACTGCCTGGACTGAGCTCTGAATATTGGTAGGGTTGGTGACCCAGTCCTGACCTCTGACAAGGAGGGTGCTCATATAGCTGATTGAAAAGCCTGACACACACTCTCTCTTTTTTTTAAAGATTTTATTGGGGAATTGGGAAAAGGGAACAGCATTGGGGAATTGGGGGAGGGGAATGGGC
Source organism: Hipposideros armiger (assembly GCF_001890085.2). Lineage (NCBI taxonomy): Eukaryota > Metazoa > Chordata > Mammalia > Chiroptera > Hipposideridae > Hipposideros > Hipposideros armiger. Next base: position 3,923,854 of record NW_017731451.1, on the reverse strand, counting down.
AACAGAAAAGTTGCTGTCCTTTTGTTCTTTAGTCTAGTTGTGGAGGATGTTGCTTCACTGGCCCATGTTGGTATTATCATTGTGCTCTTCCTAGGTGAGGCAGTCACTCGCTGGCCATTGAATGGCCGCTCACGGCAGCTCACGGCAGCTCATGAAAGCTCATGCCTGCTGCCGGCCAGCCCCACTGCAGCCTATGCGTCACCAGCGACTCACCGCAGCCCAGCTCCAGGTCGAGCTGTTGTTCGCCATCTTAGCTGTAGAGGGCGCAGCATCACTGGCCCTCATGTGGAATCCAAACCGGGGCCCTGCTGCTCAGAGCTGGCATCCCAAGCCAACTCTTAACCAATGTGCCACTCGGCCTGCCCCACACTCTCCATTCTAACTGCAAACCCAAGGCTCAGAGTGGATGGTTCCTAATGTCAGAACCAAAGTCTCTTATGCCCTGTACTTCAGTCTAGGACCTGTTCTGCATCTTACTTAGTACATGAAATAACTTCTTCAACAATAAAATCATGCATTTGGTCATCTTAAAAACTTTAAGAAAAGCTTTTAGCCTAATGAGTCAAAAGAGTTTTCTACCTTCCCTAATCTAATTAAGTTTCTTAAACATTAATGAGTTAAAATCTAAAATTTTATTTTATTAAAAATAAAATTAGAAGAAAATACAAGTGAGTACCTGACTATGATACCTCTGGAGTGGGAATACTTTCTTAGCTAAAAAGCAACAAACAAAATCACAAGTGTATATAAGAAATTAAAGTACATGTGCTAAAAAAACAAACCCTGCCGTAAACAAAATTAAAAGAATATAGTAGTCACAGCAATCATGAGAAATAAGAACAAAGTGGGAGGTATCACACTACCCGACATCAAATCATACTACAAGCCTATAGTAATAAAAACAGCATGGTACTGGCATAAATCCAGATGCATAGATCAATGGAACAGAATAGAGCCCCAGAAATAAATCCATTCATATATAATCATTTAATCTATGACAATGGAAGCAAGAATTTACATTGGGGTAAAGACAGTCTAGTTAATAAATGATGCTGAGAAAACTGGACTGACACATACAAAAAAATGAAACTGGGCCACCTCTTTGCGCCATATACGAGAACAAATTCAAAATGTATTAAAGACTTAAATGTAAGATCTGAAACCATAAAACTCTTAGAATAAAATATAGGGAGTAAATTTTCAGACATTACCCTGAGCAATATTTTTACTGATATATCCCCTCAGGCAAGGGAAGTACAAGAAAAATAAACATGTGAGACTACAACAAACTAAAAAGTTTTTTCACAGCAAAGGAAACCATCAATAAAACAAAAAGGCAGCCTACTGAATGGGAGAAGATATTTATCAATGACACATCTGATAAGGGATTAATATCCAAATTTTATAAAACACTCATTCAACTCAACACCAAAAGAACAAGCAACCCAATTAAAAAATGGGCAGAGGACATGGAGAGACATTTCTCTAAAGAGGACATACAGATGGCCAATAGGCATATGAAAAGATGCTCAATCTCATTAATCATTAGAGAAATGCAAATAAAAACCACAATGAAATACCACCTCATTCTGGTGAGAATGGCTATCATCAATAAATCAACAAACAACTGCTGGGGAAGCTGTGGGGAAAAGATAACCCTGGTGCACTGTTGGTGGGACTGCAGACTGGTGCAGCTATTATGGAAATCAGTATGGAGGTATCTCAGGAAACTGGAAATGGAACTATTTTATGACCCAGCAACTCCACTCTTAGGTATCTATCCAGAAAAATCCAAGATGCAATTCAAAAGAATATATGTAACTCTATGTTTATTGCAGCACTATTTGTAATAGCCAAGAATTGGAAACAACCAAAATGCCCACCAGTAGACGACTGGATTAAGAAGCTGTGGCACATTTATACAATACAGTATTACTCTGCTATAAAGAAGAATGAAATTGTACCATTTGCAACAATATGGATGGACCTAGAGAACATTATGCTAAGTGAAATAAGTCAGTTGAAGAAAGACAAGTATCATATGATCTCACTTATATGTGGAAGCTAAAGAACTGAATAAATGAGCAAACAGAAATAGTCTCAGAGATATATAGAAAAAATAGTCTCAGAGATAGAGAAAAAACTGATGGTTGCTAGATGAAAGGTAGGTGGGGATGAGGGAGAAGGGGAAGGGATTAAACAGCACAAATTGGTACCTACAATGTTGCCGCAGGGATAAGAAAGACAGTTTGGGGAATATAATCAATAATGTTGTAAAAATTTTGTAGGGTGTCAGATGGGCACACGTCTCATTAGGAAGACCACTTCATGGATGGTGTAGAGGATTGACCACTGCACTGTACACCTGAAGCTGAAGCTGAAAAATATTGTATATCAACTATAATTTAATATATATAGTCATGGGATATGGAGTATAGCATAGGGAATAGAGTCAATGGAATTGTAATAGATATAAATGATATCAGAGGGTTAGTAGATTGGGGGAGGGGGATTATCACTTTGTGAGGGGTGAAATGTCTAACTATTACATTGTTTTGTACACCTGAAACTAATAATAAAAAAGAACATAGTAGAAAATATTTTAAAAATATATATGACAAAGGGATTCTGCTCTTACATATGAAGAATTTTTACAAATCAAGAAAATGCTAATGAACCAAATAGGGAAATTGACAAAAATATGAAAGGCATTTCACAAAGGAAGACAAACAACTGTTCAATTATATAACCCAAGGAATATGAATTAAAACAACAGCATGCCATTTTTCATCTAGCAAGTCAGGTAATTTTTAAATGAAAATATCAAATACTGACAAAACAATAATCATAATGTCTTGTTGGATTTAAAAATATATGTAGAACTAAAATATAAGATAATAACATTTTGTTGCCTAAGGGTGGAAATTTACAAATTAGGAAAAAAACTGTACCATGGAGAAAATGAACAAAGTCTTTGCATTGTTTGGGAAATGGGAACAGTACTGTGTTAGTTTTCTAAGGTTGCCTTAACAAATGAGGTGGCTTAAAACAACAGAAATATATTCTGTTCTCCTGTGTATTCTCCTGTGGTTCTGGAGGCCAAAAGTCTGAAATGAAATTTTCTGCAGGGCTGGGCTCCCTTTGAAGTCTCTAGCGGGGTATCCCTCCTTGCCTCTCCCAGCTTCTGGTGGCCCCAGGCATTCTTTGGCTTGTGGCTACGTAACTCCAGTCTCTGCTTCCGTCTTCACATGGCTTTCTCCTCTCCATGCCTTCTCCTCTTCTGTATTTTATAAGGACACTTGTCATTGGATTAAGGGCACACCATATAATCCAGGATGACCTCATCTACTGAGATCCTTAATTGCATCTACAAAGACACTTTTTCTAAATAAAAAGTCACATTCAAACATATATATCGTTCAGAATTTATAGTTGTTCTTTGTAGAAAGATTGGTTTATTACAAGTGAGCCCATCAGAGTCAGAAGTCCCTAATATGTTTATAATAGATATCATTTTGTTTGAATGTATTCCTGCAGCATGTCTGTTTTCTACGCATGTGTTTTAAGCTTACATTAATGGTGCTTTTTTGTGAGATCATATTGTGTTTCTTATCTTTTCCTCAGCACCATGCCTTTAAGCTATCGTGTGGCTATGTTGGACTCTAAATTATGCTTCTCACTGCTGAATCTCAGTGTGTTTCCATCACAGTCCAGTTTTCCAGTAATGACACCCAGATTGCCTCCAACTTCCTAACACCACGATTAGTATCAAAACGAACATTCCCAGGTATATCTCCTTATTGACCAGTCTGGGAATTTCCTTAAACTACATATAATCAGGAGCAGAATTACTGGGACATTTAACCCAGAATTTGTGAGTCAAACAATTGCTAAATTTGACTAAGTAGTCCTATGTTGCTGTCCAAAATGGCTTTATCATGGAAGTGTGAGTATTTAGAGTTTTCCATATAGCAGAATGGGTACTGTACTAATATTAGTCATTGTGGTCTCACCTCCTACCCCTGCTTCCTGCTCTGGCCTCCTTAGTTTTACCATATGAACTGCTCCCCACAGGCCACAGCTGATTAGACAAGAGTGGACATCTAGGTCATGCTGAGCCATCAGATAGTTCCTACCAAAAACTGAAATAAAGACACTAAAAGACCCAGTTGGAAGATGGTAGACACTTGAAATAAAAGTTTATATATAAAGTCAGACCATACTGGTTCAACCACTTTCAGCTACTTTTTGCACTGATAATTAAGCAGGGAGAATCCAGAGAGAGAGAGAGAGAGAGAGAGAGAGAGAGAGAGAGAGAGAGAATGAATATCAAAGAATGGAGCTGACATGTGGCTCCACCTAAAATAGAAGAAGCAATTTATCTGTTTATCTCCTTGACTTTCTGGACCTGATCCTGAATTTTGTTTCCCATTTTCAATGTCTAAAAGGTTAGTTAATTGTTGAATCCTTAAAATAAAAAAAAAATAAATAAAAAACCTGACCTTACCTATACTAGCTTAAATAGGTTAAGTTTCCAGCAACCAAGTAACTCCTAATGCAGTATTTAGCTTATTTCCTGCCTTAGTAGACAGAGCACATGGTTTTTACAAATAAAGTTTTATATCAGCCAGCTCATTCACTTATATACGTATTGTCTATGGTTGCTTTCACACTGCAAAAGCAGAGTTCTTCCTCTATGACCCACATAGTCTAAAATATTATCTGGACCTGCACAGAAAAAGTTTGCTGATCCCAGCTTGACATTTAGATAACTCAGTGGTGTCATTATGAATATCATGCTTTGCCACCTGCTTTGGCTCAGGGCTGCACTCAGGGTTTCTCCGCACGCTCAGAGGTGCAGATGACTGTCTGCCCCTCACTAAATGTCCCAGAGCGCTGGGATGCTCCAGCAACTGGATTTTTCTCTCGCCCTCAGGTCCCTTCTGCCACTTCTTCTGCTCTTTAGGTAGGCAGCAGCAGGTTAGAGGTTCTGGTGTCTCCCACCTCTTCTCGTGTCTGTTGGCCCACCCCTTCACTCCCCCTTTCTTCCTTCTCCTTTTCTTGCAACTTCTCACTTTGCATTTTTGTCTTTGAATATTGACTTTTAGGGCCAGCTCTACTCATCCGGTGCTCTGCTGAGGAGCTATCCAGACATATTTTATCTCCTTCAGTCTTCTTATCTGAGGCTCTTATTATTTTCATCATAATTTGCTTTTCTCTTATGTTCAGACTCCGGACACCTCCACATTGTGGAAAGTGCTGGAAATAGAGAATTTCAATCATTCTCCAGTACATGTTATATGTTAGGCACTGGAACAAGGGTGGGGATGGGCCACCCCTTCTCTGCACCTTCACCCGGACTCCACTAAGCCACCTCCCCACACCTCAGCCTCCTGCTCCTCCCACTTCCAACCTGGGAAGGGCTGGGCCAGAGTTCCGCATAGGCCTCTCTGCAGACTGTCCTGGAACACAGAGACCCCACCCTGAACTACCCCCTGGCCTTTAGAATCATCACTCCGGCTGTCTTTGGGGTGAAAGATTGAGAGAAGACAGAAGCCCTAGACACATGAACATATCTAAGGTCTTCAGGAGGCAGGTTTATACAGAAAGGCCCTTGTCCACCAGGAGGGTTTGATTTCTGCTTATTGGGGACTGGTCCCCTGGGAGTCAAACTTGGGCCTTAGCCCTGGCTCTTCCTGGAGTGGCTGCATGACCTCAGACGAGGCCTTTCGTCTATCTGGGCCTCGGCTTGTTCATCTGCAAAATAGGGGATTTGGATAGAGATCAGCTCTGAGTTCTCTTTTCGCCCTGCCATTCTGTTCTGAGCAGTTGGCTGGCCAAGATCCTATGTGATGGAGTACAGAGACATGCTGGGTTGGCTGAGAACTAGTTTATTCCTTGGGCTTTCAGGGGACCCCTTGCTTAAATGTCTTGGGAAGGGGTTCACTATATCTAGAGGCTGCTCAGTGCTTTCTGGTTTTAACTGAGGCAGAAATGCTTTGAAAATTGGTAGAATTTCGTGTTCTAGCAGTTCACCACAGGGCCCCATGCACACTAGAGAAAGGCAAAGAGCAGAGAATGAGCTATTCTTGTCAGCTCCTCTGCTTAAAACCTTAATATTCCCCATTGCCACTAAAATAAAGTCAAACTGCTTTGTATGACCAACAAAACCTTTCATCATTTGACCCCTGCGAGCTTCCCCCATAGCTCTCCCCTTCTCAGCACTGCCGAATGCCTCTTAGTTCTTGAATATGCTGGCTCTCGTCCATCTCCAGGGCTCTGTGTGTGCTGTCACCTCCTGCCTTGACCCTTCTCTCTTCACTCCCCCATTCTTCCAAACTGGTGACTAATATCTCAGGTCCTAGCTTATACATTCGTGCTTCATACCCAGGTCCTAGCTTACATGGTCTTCCTTCACACCTCAGGGTTTACCTTTCATGTTCCTCCACTTTAGACCAAGTTAGGTCTCCCCACAGAGCTCTCCAAGTGCCCTGAGCTTCCCCCAGCCTGGCACTTTTTTTCCTTTATAGCAATCCTTTCTCTAAATTGTCTCTCCTTGCTAGGCTGTTAGGTCCAAAGGACCTTGTCCATCTTGTCACCACCATATCCCAAGGCCTGCGACAAGGCTGGTATAGAAAAGGTACTTATACATGTTAAGTTAGGGTTAAAGAATGAGTTTGCTTCCTCTTCATGATGAGAGATACCTTCTTTCTTTGACACCACCATGGCAACTGGTCCAGAAGCCTTGAAAATGATCTAGTTAAGTGGCTTAATTAGCTGAATGATGGAGAGATGTCTAGTGGAGTTGGGAGGGCTGCAGATGCTAGACCATTCTGGTGGCTGGGATGGTGATGCTATTAGATGTTGTCAGCACATCACAGTATAGGCAGATGGCTCAACTGATCAAATAACTAGTTAAAAAGCAAAAAGCAAAGAGAATCTTGGCAGCTTTTAACCAAAAGGGGTATTGAGTCCTTTTCACTTTGATCTCTTGACTCATTAATAGAAGTGAATTTCCAACTGGCTAAGGTTCCCAGATAGCAGGTTCCTCCTCCCCGCCCTGCATCCCACAGTGCCATCACACTGCTGCTCACCACCCAGCATGGCGAAATCACACACTCCTGGGAAAATTATGGGGTCCCAGAGGCAGAGAGCAGCCAAAAGGCCAGCTGGGAAGTCTGAGAAACTCACTTGTTACTGCAGGTTCTCCTAATTCTAATTTCTATGAATAACAGACATTCATACAGATAGTCAAAATGTTCATTAACACTATTTACATACAGGCACACTGCAACCAAGTTCCTTACATGTTAAGAGTCAGCTACTGCAGCTGAAGAAAAATTAAATTTCCTGTCAGAGTGGTTAGAAGACTTCATATTTATAATATATATATATATATATATATATGATATATTTATATATAATTTGGGGTTTGACCTGCTTTTGCTGAAACAAAACAAGGCAAAACATTCATATCAAGATAGTTGTGATGTAGAATCTTCCTTTGACCAAAGAGCACTCCTCACTAGTTGGGAAGGTCATCCTCTGCCATCCAGCTTCCAAGATCAACTGAACTGACTTTGGTGAACAATGAGGCAGTATGAGTCCTTCCACCTTCTCCCCCTCAGCACCACACTCACACCCTGGCCATCCTGACTTGGCCAGTTTTTGGGCAGCACCTAGCTTCCATTCCCTTTTCTCATGGCTCCTTGACTTCCATGGCGTCCTGCCCTCCCTTGCTCAGAAGTTGGGCATAGGACCCCAGCTGAGCCAACAGATTCCTTCCCCCAAGATGTGAATGCTAAGTACATAACCTCAAGGATGGAGAAAGACTGCATACATTCCAGAGACAGTGTCCAAGAACAAAAGGCTGAGTGCTTTCTGCTGCCTCCATGCCCAGAGCTGCTCTGATTCCTGTTCTTATCCTTCATCTGGTTCTCCATCTTCTTGTCCATTCTGTCAGCTCCTCATTATCCCTTCCACACGTTACCTTTGTACTTAAGGTGACCAAACTTCGTCCTGTTGCTTACAACCAAAGCATCACGGCACATCTTCAGATCCTTATTTGAAGATATTTTAAACTTTAAAGGTATCGCTCATTCAGGTTTATGACACAGTGTTAAGTTTTTAAAGAAAGATGCAAACCATAGGTATACTGGTAGCATTTGGGTTACAATAAAACAAGACAACTGTGTTTGCAGAGGGTAAAAGGCTGCCAGAAAATTCACCAGTTGCTGAGGGATTAAGATAGGGGTATGTTTGATTTCTCTTTATTTTCTCTGTATTCCAAATTATTTATGATGTGGCACATTACTTCAATAATGGAAATACTGACTTATAGTAAAGAAAGTATAAAATGGAGGATATATTGTCTACTGTGACCTTCTTACAAATGTAGTACGTGGCCTCTTGTTCCAAATTCCTAGTTCAATTTCCTGCCAGGATTCTCAATACACAGTAGCAATGTCAATTCTTAATCAACTCAATCAATAGTGAGAGCTGGCATAGCATGGGCTCACAGCAATCATCTCTCTGTAAGAACATCCACACATTTTAGGACTAAGGATGAGTCACTCAAAAATGTGCTTTTTTTTTTGCTGGTGGAGTTTTGCAGCAAGTCATACCAGTAAATAGTAGAAGCCATGGTACATGAGAGCCCGCTAAAGCGAAAAGCCAGCTTTTATCCATGGAGGTTCTAAAAGGCTTAAAAGGAACATTTCCTTCTTTTAAGGTAATTAATTCTAAATTAAGAATTCATTTGGAATTTGAAAATGACAAGAAAGCTCGTATTTACTGTTATGTTTAAGAATAAACAGGATGAGGAAGGTAAAATCTGAGCTGACTACATTATTTTCATGTTTAGCTAATATCTGCTTATTTTTAAGCAGAAGACCTTTAGTGCCATTAAGTATATTTCCTGTGTGTATTAGTTTCCTATTGTTGCTATAACAACTCATCACAAACTTAGTGGCTTAAAACAATACAAATTCACCTTCTTATAGTTCTGGAGGTTAGCAGTCCAGGATCAATTTCACTGGTCTCAAGTTAGCAGGGCTGGTTTCTTCTCAGGCTCTAGGGGAGAATCCATTGCTCGTTTTTTCCATCTTCTAGAAGTTCATTCCACCTTCTAGTCCTCATTCCTTGGTTCACTGCTTCATATCACATCACCTTTTCTCCCTCTGCTTCCGTTATTACATGGCCTTCTCTGTCTGACTCTGACCCTTCTACCTCCCTCTAAAAAGAACCCTTGTGATTAATTGTGTCCATGCAGATAATCCATAACAACCTTCTCATCTCAAGACCCTTAACTTAATCACATCAGTAAAGTCCCTTTAGCCAAGAAAAGTAACACTTGCAGGTTCCAGGGGTTAGGACATGAACAAGTTTGGGAGGCAGCAGGTGTTATTCAACCTATTGTATCAGAATTCTTTATTTGGTTAAAATTAACAAAACTGTTGAAAATATAGAGAGCAAACATTTTTTAGTTATTAAAAATATTTTAATATCTGTGTAATATCATGTGCGATAATTATACTATAATGTGTGTGCGTGTGTGGGGGGAAGTGTCTAAATTAGAGAACTCATCTATTTTAATAGCTTTAATAGCTTCATTAATTTTTCTGACAGAGCTGAAATTTTAAAATAAAATCAGCATTTGTCTCAAAGCTATGAAGGCCGAGAATTTTTTAAAGTGATAAAATATGTTTTAAAATTAAAATAAGGATTAAATTGGGCCTTCTTGACTTGATTAGTGATGATCTATTTTATTCCAAGACCTCAGAATTTCTAACCATCATGACATTTTCCATACATGTCCTCTAACTTGTGTGATAAATGAAAGATTCTAATCAGCATCCTTTCTGTTAATCTAAAGGGGAACTGCAAGGTGGTAAATACAAGAATACCACTCTGGCATGGAACACTGCTGCCTCAGCCCTTACCTATCCAGGACCCAGCTAGAAACCAGGAAGTGCACAGGAACAACCCCTGAGCATCACAAACGGGAAGCGCTAAAGACCCCCATTTAGCGCCCTGCACTCCATTCACAGGAGAGCCCATCAGGCCTTCACCCAGAGCCACACTGCTTTACTTGATACATCTTTCTAATAAGTGTGATCTTCTGGTTTCCCAAGGAGCTAGGAGAAGACGATAGAAGAAGCATCAAGTTAGAAGTTGGGGCCTGTGGGGTGGAGCAATTTCCTGTAGGTGGACACAAGGACCGTATCACAGTGAGGACTTGGAGTGGAGGAGCATGCAGAAATCTCAACAAGCAGACACACTCGCCCACAGACACACTTTCTAAGACTTGATATGAGCAGATAAAAAATACTGCAGGCCCCTTCACAGTCCTCTGCACAACCGTGAAATAACTGCTGTTCAAAAATCTAGCTTTGAATCACTTAGAAAAGGACAAAGGATGTTTGGTCAGCTCTCCTTAAGGAAACAGGAAGGTATAAGGGTTAGTTTAGAAAAATTTTCATAAAAATTTTTCTCCCTCAAAATTTGCTTGAAAGGATAAAGCCTCAACCACCCAGAACTTTTGTGCAAATTAAATTTTCATTAATTTGCATTCTACTCTTTCAGAATTTTTGATAATTTTATCCCAGCTGGAATGAGAAAAACTTTGCCCTTGTATAATCTACAAAGAAAGGGTTTCCAAGAAAACTAATAACATAAATAAGACTTCAAAGAGATATATTTAGTCTGCTTATCAAAAAAATGTAAAGTCCTTTGAAATGCTTCTATGCAAAAGAAGCTACTCAAACATGCATTTTCTATTCATTACTCTTAATGGGGAAATATTTCATATCAGCTTCAGTTTATGTACAAATAGTAAAATAGTAAAAAAAAAAAGGTATTTTTAAGAACATATTTAAAATTCAGGCTCACCAACTCAGTTTATTCAACTTAACGAGAATTTTTTTCTTTTTTTCTCTATGCATTATATTGCAATTAAATCAGCGATGACTGGGTAGTTTGAAAATTATTCAAATAAAATGAAAAGCTTTTTTTAAAGGCACAATCAGCATTTATGACAATTCAAGAAATGAATTATATTTAAAAGCCTTTGTTAAATTGAAAAGATTAGACACCACTTTAAACTGAGAAATGCTCTCCAATATATTCAATGCCCAGCAAAATTTACAAAAGCTTCATGAATATTTGCTAGTTATCCTAAATTTTCTCCTATAGTCTTATTTAAAAACACTGGGAAAACAATTTTCACATTCTGTAAATCACAAACCAACAGATGAAAAACAACTTGCAGACACAGAAGTAGTTTGCATCTGTCTCATAAGATAACCAAAGACCTGGAGTTACATAGATGCGGATAGATACACATCTCCTAGGCGATGTATCTGGAAGGTTAGGTTTAGTATTTAACATTTTTTAATTTAAAGCTGGTTTAGCATCTTCCTACCTCATGTTCAGAAGAGTTTATAAACAGCAGTTATATCTGACTCCTCAGTTTAGGAAAAAGAAGTTAAATTCTTTTTCTATTGTATTTAGGAAAAAGAAGTTAAAGTCAGCCAAATAATCATTTGGTTTCCTCTAGCAACTGGGTTTGCTCAGTCCAATAGTTTGTACCTAGATAGTAATTGGTTAATACTTTAGATTTCTAAATGATTGATTTAGAAAACAAAAAGATTTGACTTCATGTTATTATATCTGGGATTTGCTTTTAATTAATCTGGGAGTAGGGGTCAATTGTTATGGATGAAAAAGATGGGCCAAGAGTTGATAATTGCTTAAAGCTGGGAGATAAGGACATAGGTACTCATGAGTATATGAGTACATTATACTCTTTTCTCTACTTTTGCTATGTTTGACATTTTCCATAATAAAAAGGAAAATAGAAAAACTATATTGAAGACAGTTGGAAGAAAACAAGACTGATGACTAGATTAGCATAAGAAAAGGAAAAGTGAAACTGAATTGTGGTTAGTTAGCCTTGTTTTTTGAAGGACATCTCCAGAGTCTATACTGCAGACATCAATAGATGGTTCACACAGTTCAGACCAGTAGTCAGTCTTGAGGCCTGCTGACTGAGTCAGTCCTCAGAGAGCTTGGGGTTCCCTTTCCCCTGAACATATTAGGTGGTCTCTGGGCAACCTCAGCTCACCTGCCATTCGAATATAATTAGGCCCAAGGAATGCATGGGTGAACACTATGAGATTTCCATACAACAGTGGTTCTGTGATTTTTCTAAGCCATTAGGCCCCTCATTGGATGAGAATTGACCATGATTCAATACCTGATTCTCACTAAAAATGGGCATATATGTACAAGCACACCTACACCTGCACATTTAAGAATGTATAATTATACCCCTACCTTATTCCCAAAAGGATTTAAGATATTTGTGCACATGTGAAATAAAACTTAAATTAGTTTTGCCATTTAAAATTTCTCTCCCTAAAATAAAGCTCCATGAATATTTATCCTATATTTGCATAAAAAAGGCAAACACCTTGTCATGAGACCCTTTTGTTCTGTTGGCTCACATCATTCAAGCTCATGATGAGAAACTTTCCTATTTATATACAGAATGTTAGATTTGCTTTTGATTGAAATGTGGTTAAGATGAGAAAAGTTGCCCCGTTAAGAATTTTGTTTTTCCCGTTAAGCATTTTGTTTTTCCACTTCAAATTCTCACTTCATGACTCCTCAGATTGTGCTTGGTACAGAAGGAGGGGTCCCTACCTTGTAAATGTGCACGTGTAAGTACAGTTGCTCTAATACCTCTGGCATAGAAAGACACTCTGCTGGAAAGTAGTCCGCCTTCCCCTTTGTCCTCACCTATCGTCAATAAAAGTCTCAGAATCCAAAAGTAGGAAGTGATTTTCTTGCTAAACTAGAGCAAAAGGAGTCACATCTCCAAAGATGACTTTGGCCATTCAAAGGCTAAAAAGTTGGAGAAAAAAATGTCCTGCCACAATCAGGGATATTACCTCATCAGTATACTCAATCAGTGTGTTGATTGAATCCCACTTGGCCAAAATTCTCCTGTTAGTTACAGGCTGTTGGAGCTTGACCTGCTTGGATAATAGCAAGGTTGGGCATGATCCAGCCATGACCATTCCAGCCTGAGGGACTCAAGGACCAGGGAAACAGAGGGAACTCATTTCAAACCAAGTTAACCTGGAGTAAGGAATTATAATCACATTTTTTTTTTCATTCAACATTATCAAACAGCCATCAGTGCAAGGCACTAACTGTGTGTTGAGAATTCAAGGATGCCTATGTCCTGGTACCCATCCTCTCTGTGCCTCTGAGACTTGCAATTTGTCCTATCAATAAGGTAATTCTTATTACAGAAGTTTGGGGACATTTAATAGATTAAACAATGGGAACAATGGAAAGTTAGTAAATGTGGTCACTGCTGAATAAAGTTCCCTCAAGAGCCATTCGGAATAGCCTAGAAAATGAGTTTTAAGCATACAGACCAGAGATATTATTTGTAATACTCCAAATTATTTGTGAAGTGTTGACTGTCAGTTCTACTCCCAAGCCCCCCATACAGGCCTTCTTGATTGTCCACTTAATGGGTCATATACCAGCCAAGTGCTTTAGATCAGTGGTTGTCACCTAGGCTGCAGATAGAATCAGCTGGAGCCCTCTTAAATCTCCTAACGCCCAAACCCCACACCAATTAACTCAGAATCTCTAGAGGTGGAATCCACGCATCAGTATTTTTTTTAAAAAACTCCCCCAGATGATCCCATGCACCCAAGTTGAAAAGCCAGTGCTTGGGCCGGCCGAGTGGCTCAGTTGGTTAAGAGTTAGCTTAAGAGCGTGAGCTCTGAGCAACATGGCCACTGGTTCAATTCCCACATGGGCCAGTAATGCTGCACCCAAGCTGAGCTACCAACAGGTGGCAGGATGGCTCAGTTGATGAGAGCGTGTGCTCCCAACAACAAGGTTGCTTGTTTGACTCCTGCATGGGATGGTGGCTGTGCCCACGTGCAACTAAGATTGTAACACAGACCTTGAGCTTAGAGGCCACGAGCTGCCGACAGGGCAGACAGATGGCGACTGGCGCACTCCACAACTAAGATTGAAGAAAAACAACTTGGCTGGTCCCCCTCCCCAATGCCCCAACCCTGTTCTTCTCCCCCAATTCCCCAATTTAAAAAAAGGGGGGGCGCAGAGTGGCTTGTGGGTTAAGAGTTGGTTTGGGAGCGCAAGCTCTGAGCAACAGGGCCATGGTTTGGATCCCACATGGGCCAGTGATGCTGTGCCCTCCACAACTAAGATGGTGAACAACAGCTTGACCAGGAGCTAGGCTGCCGTGAATCGCCGGCGATGGTGTAGGCTGCAGTGGGGCTGCAGTGGGCTGCCATAATCTACTGTGAGTGGCTGGCAGCCAGCTTGAGCTGCCAAGAGCTTCCATGAGCTACCATCCAAGGCTGGCAACCTATCTGCCTCACCTGGGAAGAGTGCAATGATCACAATACCAACATGGGCCAGTGAAGCGCTGTCCTCCACAACTAGACTGAAGAACAAAACGACAGCAACTTGTCTGTTCCCCTTCCCCAATTCCCCAATAAAAAAATCTTTAAAAAAAGAAAGAAAATCCAGTGTTTTACATGTGTAATCTCATTTAATCTTTTAAAAGAACCTCAAGAGGTGGGTGTTCCCATGTCTATCCTATGCAGGAAGAAATAAGTTCAGAGAAGTTTTGAAATTTACAAGTAGTTTCTAACCTACATTTGTCTTGTTCCAAAACTAAGGTTTGAACAAGAACTTTCGTTACATTATTATCTAAGAAAAACAGCCATTCAAATGCTGATCCTGTTACATCACATAAACACACTGGTTTACTAGCTTCAGAAGCAAAATGCAGCACTCCTAGTGAGTGGAGTCTGGAAGGCAATTTTTTCTAAAGAGAGGAGGTAGGGGCGTTCTGGACTCTGGGTTATGATGACACTATGATGCCTTGTCTGAGTGTTGGGTTGATTGTGTTGTGCTGAGATCTGGTGAGGGCCTGATGGATGGATGCTCTTTCCCTTGAAGAAGAAATTGCCCTTAGCAACTAATGTCGGTGGGAGAAGA
Source organism: Hipposideros armiger (assembly GCF_001890085.2). Lineage (NCBI taxonomy): Eukaryota > Metazoa > Chordata > Mammalia > Chiroptera > Hipposideridae > Hipposideros > Hipposideros armiger. The sequence goes on along the minus strand of NW_017731451.1, from coordinate 3,908,797 downwards.
AACTCTTTTCTCTTGAGTTAGGTGTTCTAGGAGTCCAAAATTTCCAAGAACGGCCTGACTAGTAGAGGAAAGCTGGCGTATGCTCTAGTGAGTCAGGCAGGGGCCCAAGCAGCAAGGTGCTTTGTATTTTTAAACCTACATATCCTAGTCCTTCGGCAGAGCTTTTTAAATATGTAAATTTCCAGGCTCCACCCCAGTCCTACAAAGTAAGTTCTAAGGGTAGGTTGAAAGTACATCTTTTTATAAGGTATTTCTACATGGAAATCACTTAGATAGCATCCCTTTTCCTTTCCTCTTTTGTTAATCTCTCTCTTTCTCTCTCAATCCCTTGCTGGCTTCCTTCATACTATAATACTTCTCATCATTTATCATCATTTTATTTTTCTTTTAACTGGGGTTTTATTTTTCTCCCTCACAGAAATGCAAAGCCCACTACGATATTCTCAGTGTCTATCACTGTGTTTGGAACATGGTTGGTGACCAATAAATACTTATAAATAAGTGAATGAGTAACAAGTCATAGCAAAGCAAGAGAAAAGATTAAAAATTATAACAGTCTCACGAGACTTGGGATGGATATTTGCCACATCCCTAGTAGCAGGCAGCCGCAGGGGTAATGATCCGAGAAGCCATGGGTATTTGGGGGTGTCTCAACAAGATGCCAGAAAACAGTACAGTATTTACAGGTCACCTGGGCTCTGCTTTATCAACATGATCTGGACTCTGAGGGGCCCAGGCTGAGTAATCCTGAAAAGCCACCCCTTAGATTATGACCAAGAACTCCTTAGTGCCTACAGCATCCTTGCTTTCACATTGAAATTAATAGCCTATTCTTATTGAGCACCTACCTATGTGTTAGGCACGAGCTTTATTGGTTAATGCCCGCGTCAATCCTATAAAGCAGGTGTTATTCAGGAAACTGAGGCAGAAAGTAGTTAAGTGATTTACAAAGTTCACCCAAGCTAGGAAGTGGTCACACCAGGGCTCCACCCCAGGCATTGTTCTCTGAAACCCTGCATGGGCACCACCTCCCAAAGCTGTTCATACACACAGCTTGGTGGATTTTACTCTTAACCACTCTAGCCCAAATGGAGTTTGCTAAATATTTAAAAGCAGTTCTTTAGTTTGACAACCTATTTTGGGAAACTATTAACCTTCTCTTTTGAGAATCTGAGAGCTCAATTTATCTATGACAGTGGTGTGGTCTTCATATACACTAGGATGTTTTTAACAACCTGATTATTCAGCATCTGCCCAGCACAGGAAAAAATCCCGTCTTGGTCTTTAGGATCCCAGCATTGGGGCCATGTGGTCAATACACTGATTGGCTGAAAGCCTTCCCAGGTGTCCTTCTACCACTTGACAAACCCTCTTCCCCCTCCTCTTCCTCCTCCACAAGCTGCCTTTTGGATGTCTTCCCCATCTTGGCTGGTGTGCAGTCTCAAATTAAAATGCCAGCTGAAGACTGGCACACACAGCCACACGCCAAAAGCTCACGTGGAAATTCTAAGTGCTGCTATTATTACTGAGACATTGCTGGTAGCAGGCAAGGGTACCAGAGCACAAATCTTCAATCTTTTTCATTCAAAATGATACAGAGGAAAAAAAGCATAACTTCCCTAAAAACTCAGAAGTAGTGTCTATTTTGTTTGATGTTGCTATACAGTTATCAGAACTATCCTTACAGTTGGGATGGTGTGTATAGAGGGGGAAATGAATCTTTTTTGGCTTTGTGCATAGAACTGCTGTGTAAATTCATCTATGCCAATATCAACATCTGGATCTGTTAGGAAAGGGCATGGGGGAGATGAGAGCCTCCTGTTGTCTTTTCCCCACATGAGTGACAACTCTCATAGGAACCACGTGTGCCCAGAGCTCTACTGCTTTTCATCTCAAAAACTTTGTCATAATAACATGTGCATAAAGGTTTTAAAGGGTCCAGTATAATGTCCCACACAGTGTTACAGAATATCACATTGCCAGATACGTGCTTTTTTTTCTACCCTAGATCTGTTGCAACTCAAAACAGGGTTGTTGTTGTTGTTGTTGTTTTAAAAAAAATCAGCCTACAGAAAAATATAAATTTGCTTATGGCCAAATTCCAGAAAGCCATGGAAAGACATTTTTAATCCTAGGTGAAGCATCAAATTACACCTTTTTTTTTTTTCTAGTTGCTTATTGTAACAAAGCCATTCCCACAAGTTCTTCAGGAGACATTTCTAAAAGCCTGTAATCAGAAGGAGACAGAGCTGAGTCTTCTTACTAAGCAAGAGTGTTCACATACACCTTGAGATACATTATCAGTGATCAGGTGGTTATCCTAAAATGGCATGATTAGTGATGAAAGAGGTCAGATCCTGAATACAGCTGCCTCATTGGGCGATTGGTTGTTACAGTTTCTTTGGAAAACATTTTTGCATCATCTACTAAAGTCAGACATATGCACACCCTGCACCTCAGCCATTTTTTTGCCATAGAATTTGAATTTTCTAAGGTGGAGCCAAGGCACTGTAATTCTCTCAAATGCTTCAGATACGCAGACATGTGTAAGAATGTTCACAACAGCACTATTGGTAATAATAAAAAAAGTGGAAACAACCATAATGTCTATCAACAGTATAACGGAAAAATTGAGGTCTAGTCACAGAATAGAATTCTATACAACAGTGAAAATGAAAAACTATTGCTACGTGCAATATGCATGAATCTTACAAACACAGTGTTTCATGGAAGAAGCCAGACACAAAAGAATGCATATTGCTTGAGTCCACTTGTATAACAAAGTTCAAAAGTCTCTGCCAATGTTGGATACACTGGTATGAACTTTCCGATCATTACCTGGACTTCATTTTTGTGTTTGGTGTACTTTGGCATGCATGTGTTATACTTCACAATAAAAAATAATTTTTTAAGAAAATAAATAGGAAAGAATTAAATCAACGCATATAGTTCAAATTCTCAAACAATTTTGGGGAAAAAGTCTGGCTTCATTTTCATCCTTTTTCCCATTCAAACCTGGGTATACAAAGCCAGAAGCCAAAGGCAAAAGTGGGTCTTTCTGAGAGAATTTATGATTGCTCTAAATCAAATCAGCCCCTGAGTTCCCAGTGCCACTTGTGAAAGATACCTCGTCTTGAACTTCAGAGTTCCAAATTCCATGTGACCAGCTTCCTAAAGGCTTTTTCCTTGATGAACAAATTATACTGCCAAGAAAGTGTCAAAATTCTATCAAGCTTAATTATGCAATTTCTGTCTATAAATGACATACCTCCTGTACCCGGTGAGACCCACCCATGCACTAATAGGATGTGACAGCTGAATCACCAACAAAGCCTCCCCCACCTTCAGTTCTCTTCAGAGGTGAATGCCTCCTGCTTGGAAGGTGCTGACAAGCCCCTTGGGAAACGTTGAATCCAGTAAAGTCTCAAATCAGAGAGAGTGTGACTGCTGAGGCTCACCCAAGGACATCCGCAATGGGTGTATGTGGGGGTGAAGATGGGGGATTGATCACATTTTCACCTTTTCAATCCAAAATATATTTCTGTCGGGCGTTGTGGCATTCTTTTCATGAAGTCTTTTTGTTTTTGTTTTAATAGGGTTAAACCTTTTTTTTTTTTTGGTCAAGGTCGTATGCAGTGTATTCCTGTTCTAAGGCCTCCGGGGAACAAAAAAGCACCCTCTCTGTGAGCCCTGGACTCATCTATAACCTCATGCTATTGCTGCCTCTAAGGCAGAAGGGAAAGTATCTGTCCTGTGGGTTTTCCTTGTCACTTTACCCTCTTTGAATGAATGAACTAATGACTGACTGAACGCTAAGTTTTCTGAGTCTTAACAGAAATAAAATTCTTTCAATGCTGGCTACAAACACATATCTTTCCTAGTATAATTGGGTTAGGGGAAAGGACACATTCAGCGAACTTCAAAGAAAAAAGGAATGGTCCCTTCCCCAACTCCCCTGAACCACATATCCAACCTCTTCCTCCATTCTCACTTGCTTTGAGTTCAGAGGAAGATGCCAGGAGAAATGAGAGTAGGAATCGATCGGCATGTGCAGCCCCTGCTCTCTGAGGACTTCAGAAGTATAGAAGGTGCTGACTAAATATAAGCAGGAATCACAAGATAATAGGACTGGGGTGTTTATTCTATTTTTTAACTAATATCATACAGACAGCCTTTATATCCCAATTCTAGTAGAGGCTGCAACGTTATTCCCTTGGTGCTGATCCTACCACAAACATTTTGGTAATAATTCTTTTGAAATTGTTTTTGCATGCAATGAGGCCCTTTTGGAAGAAAAGAAGGTGTGTGTGGATGATTTTATGGAGTCAGTTCAAAGAAAGGGGCATGTTCTCTGCTTTCCCTGGTATATTGTTATTGGGGAAGAAAAAAAGGGAATATCAGGAATGACAAAGGGGAAACCAAAGGCTGGAACCTTTTTAAAATGGTCGTTCTCAAAGTGTGGCCCCTGCCTGGCAGTCTCAGCATCACCTGGGAGCTTTTGAGAAATGCAAATTTTCCACCCCAATTCGAGACCTACCTAATCAGAATTTCTAAATGTCCCCATGGCTTTTAAAGGTCTGATTTCATTTTCACTTTCTTTCTTCCTGTAAAAATAACTACTAATAACTTTGGATTTCTGGTTAGTCATCATTTGAGGGTACTTGTGCAAATGGATCCTGTCCTCTTTATTCTGAACTGCATGATTTCACATTAATACAGAATAACCTGGTCCTGCTATCCTGTGTGTCATTAGGCCACTCAGTGTGAACTGGGTCACATCTGTGGCTCACTGATCTGGTTTCCTTATAGCTGGTAGAAGAGAAAGGAAAATTACCCAATGCAATTTCCCCTCAAGAAACAGCTTGTTTCTCATCTTTAATTAATAGTTCCTTCCGCCCAAAAACTCTGTTAGGATTAAACCAGGATTCCCTGACCTTCTGTGGGAGAAAAGGTGCTATTTTCGTATCCTAGAACACTTGAGATATCCTAGGGGGGGGGGAGAGCAGGTTGTTGGAGGAGAGGATGAGGGGGGCCAGGGCGGACATGAGGGGAAGGGAGACGGTAGTGAAGTCCAAAGGCGATCAGGGGACGGGGACCATGAGAGGTACCCTTGGAGGAAACAGATCTGAAGCCACAGCAAGAGGAGGCCGGCCTGACTCTATTCAAAATGTACTTCGTCTTCATAACACCATTTGGAGGCCTTTTAAAAGTAAATTCCAATCAATGAAGAAGAATTGCATGACAATAGATGGTCTCTCTCCAGCAGTACTTATATCCTTCTTCCAAGAACTGCTTTGGGAAACACAGTAAATAATTTTTAAAGTTTCTCTAACAGATTTGCTTCCTCAGAAAGGGGATGTTCACCAACCTGGGAGTCAGATGGTGGGGTTTCCATTTCCAGCTCCATCAGGGAATCGTGGTGTTGAACTTGGATAACAGTCTTGACCTCCCAGAGCCCTTGGCTCTTCATCTGTAAAATAAATGGTTGGGATTCCAGTCTCAAAAATCCATTTCAGTTCCAGTTTTTTTTTTGTTTTTAAAGATTTTATTATTAGGGAATTGGGGGAGGGGACCAGACAAGTTGCTATCCTTTTTTGTTCTTCAATCTAGTTGTGGAGGACAGTGCTTCACTGGCCCATGTTGGTATTATCATTGCGCTCTTCCCAGGAGAGGCAGTCATTCACTGGCCATTAGACGGCCACTCACGGCAGCTCACAGCAGCTCACGAAGGCCAGCCCCACTGCAGCCTATGCCATCACCAGTAACTCACAGCAGCCCAGCTCCAGGGTGAGCTGTTGTTCACCACCTTAGCTGTAGAGGGCGCAGTGTCACTGGCCCTCATGTGGGATCGGAACTGGGGCCCTCCTGCTCAGAGCTGGTGTCCCAAGCCAACTCCTAACCAACGCGCCACTCGGCCGGCCCTCCAGCTTCTTAAGAATCCATAAAAACTTAACAGGTAGAAAAACCCAAATGTCCATCAACTGATGAATGAATTTTTTAAAAATCCATTATATCCATACAATGAAATATTATTCAGCTGCAAGAGGAATAAAGTACTGATACATGTTACGACATGGATGTACCTTAAAAACATTATGCTAAGTGAAAGAAGCCAGTCACAAAAGACTACATATTATACGATTTCATTCCCAGAACAGGAAATCTACAGAGAAGGTAAATTTGTAGTTGCTTAGGGCTGAAAGAAGGGTAGATGGGAGGGGGATAAGGAGATAATAACTAAGGATATTCTTTTTGAGGTGATGAAAGTGTTTTAAAATTGACTGTGTTGATGGTTATATAGATCTGTGAATACACTAAAAGCCACTGAATTGTATACTTTAATTGGGGGAATTATATTTTATGTGAATTATATCTCAATAAAGCTATCTTTTTAAAAAAGCCTATAAAAACTAATTTTCATAAGTTGCTAAGTTTTTGACAGGAAACAAACCCATGGAATTAGACCAAGAACACCTTTATGAGAAGGATAAGAATGATTATTTCATATGAAGCAAGTTTCACAGGGCTTGACACCACTCCCATACAATAAAATTTGGAGGAAAATTAAATCCCAGGCCTTTATGCATAGAAAGGGAGTAATCACCAAACAACTGGAAAAGTAGAGAAATGCGGTGAGGAAAAGTTACATGAGAATCAGCACAATGAGCAAACTCTGCATTTAGGTAGGTCAGTGATGTGCAAATGGTGCCTGAATAAGGACAGCAGCTGCTCAGTGACCCCAGAGGGGATGGAGCAGCAAAGCTAGCCACAGTGGGGACATGATGGTGAGAAAGCAAGCACTGGCAGGTAGCTTGGCAACACGCATGTTGAGGGGCCAAGGGCAGACTGGGGGTGGGGACCGGAAGCAATTACTAGATTGCCCAGCTGTAACCACCACTGCAAGAGCCCATCTGCCAGCTGAAGGGCTTTTTCCGGTCACAGGCCACAGCTGGCACTCAGCAAAATGCCCTCAGCCCACAAAAGCAAGACATGAAAACTGACCAAGCCAAAAAGCAGCACCCTGAGTCAGACCTTGACTAATGTTCCAAACTGAAAACAGATGCACGCATCTGCTTTCTCCTTTGAGAAAAAGTACACAATACAGTGGCAATGTGCCGCACTACCATAATTCCTAGTGGGCAAGGGGGCTGGGTGCCATGGGAGGAACACGCAAGACCCTCCCCCATCCTCACGGAAGGCACAGTGGACTCTGCTGACCCATCAGCACTAGCAGAAATGTGGAGTCCGTAAGATTTTCAGGGGAGGAACTGGCTACAGGAAGGGGTCCAAGGCCAGCAGACAGCTTGAATCTTTAAAGCCTCAAGTGAGGGCTCCCTAGACTCTCCTCTGTAGCCAGCCCAAGGCAGTGGTTCCCAAAGCAACTCTGGGGCCAACAAAATCAGTATCACCTGGGAACTCATTAGAAATGCAAATTTTTGCAGAATCAGAAATTCTGGGCTGGGGCCCAGCAATCTGTTTTTGCAGGTTGCCCTGAAGTTGCAGGACTATTAACTAAGTCACTTCCTACTCTGGTGACCCTGATCTTGAGCACCTGGCAGCTGAGTCCTGCCACCTTTCCAAGGACTGCTGAGTTGGAGGTTCAGCAGGGACTGTGTTTGAGGAAAAGAAATATACAAACATGCACCAAGGAGAGAAAACAGCTTTACCTGAGCCTTAGTCACCCAAGCCCAGCCAGCACGTGACTCACTCTCGTGAGTGCCACCCAAAGAGTGAGCTGAGGTCTCATACAAACACATTCATCACCTCAGCACTTCCCACCCCGCTCTACCCTCCACCCACTTCCCACAGGGTGATGATTCCCTGTAATAGTCCAATCCTCAAATGGTGCTTTTTGGTTATGAAATTCAGTCACAAATGTGCATGCTCGATTTATTTCACACAAGAACCTTGGGAGGGAGGGCCCTCCCTCCAGAGACGAGGAAATGGAGGACCATTCAAGGCCACCTGGTTGGAAGAGAAGGTACCAGGACCCCAGCCTGCCTTCTCTCTCTCAACTCAACATGCTATCCCCTGCGCCACCTGCCTTCCTGGGGAAGAGCTCCTAAAAGATCACTCAGCTGACTCAAAGACTGTAGAGACTCGGTGGCCTGAAAAATGAGAAAAGATATTGCAGATTCCTTCACTCCTTCTCCAAGGGGTCCTTAATTCCTTCTAGAAGCTATTACCAGCCTGGGCCATGAGGCACTTCTGCTCATCAACCACCCTGGCTAGGTGTGTTTTTGAGTCTGTATGTACATGCTCAGGGGGCACCTACCATGCATGCATCCTTGTGAAAGGCCTACTGCCCTCAAGAAAACCCTTGCTCCCAGCTTTGGACCATTTGGCCTGCGTGGGGACTCTAATCTTCTTTGTTGCTTCCCAGGCACCTCCCAGTTCTGGAGTCTAGTAAATCCTCCATCGTGTATTTATTTGATAGTAGTGGAGGCAGG
>NW_017731451.1:3892520-3900072 GCF_001890085.2 Hipposideros armiger | reverse complement strand
ACATTAACTTGTGAAAGGCTTTGAGAATTTCTGCAATCAAAAAACCTACTGAACTTTATCTGACCATTTCCCCTAAATGGAGCTGATTACAGAACTAACGGGAGACCTATCTACTTCTGACAGGGCATGAATGTCCCCAGATGCATTTATGGTGATGGGATCCTACATTTTCCCCATCCCATACTTATGTCTGTTGGGTTTGTCTGAAGTGTGCTCACTGCAGCCATCAGAGGGCTGCAACTCTGAATCTTGGATTCTCCCCTAGCCCAGTGTCTGAAGTGTGGAATTACCCCATCCATGGAGCCTGACTTCTTCTCATTAGCCCCTTTCGATTTCGATGAAAAACAGAATAGTCTCTCCTTCTATTCTGAAGTCCACAACCCATTCAGGCTCCCCACCAAGTTCCTGGTTTCCTGTCTGAAGGGGTTTTCTAGTGCTCCGTTAATTCTAGGACAGAGAAGGCTGTGGTGTTCCGAGCTCGGTGAAGGGCCAGACCTTTCCTGGGGCAGGACCCCAACCCTACCTCTTCTCCCTTAGGTTTCTTTGGTGAAGGATAAACCAGGTGTAGTTTCCCACTTGTTAAAGATTTACAATCACAAAAGCTCAGCCGGTCTCCAGGGACATCAAAATGGAGATGTATAAGAAATGACTAACGTACAGAGCTAGGCTTGGGAGGGAGGTCAGGGCCAGGACTAGAGCACAGAGCTCAGGAGGAAGGCGAGGGGCAGCAGGGCTTTGTAAAGGTCGGAAGGGAGGACCAGAATGGAGAGGCTTTTTTTCTGATGACCAAACTCTGAAGAGGACCCCAGGTTCCACTTGGCATCCTCAACCTGAAAAATCCCTCATTCTCTTCTCATTAGACCTATTAAATTGAGTACAATTTGGTAGGGGCTAGAGTTGGTACTACAAATACTGAGAAATTTCACAGTTAGAAAGAGAGGAGGTAAACACCAAAGTTACCATTTCAACTTTTTAGCAAAGATTCAAAGGAAAGAATTGATGAAACAGATAAAATGTCTCAAAAAGTTCTGTATACTTTGGGGAAGCAGAGAATGGAAAACACATTTGAGGCAACATCTAAATAATAATTGCAATAACTACTCTGGTTATCTTTTAGAACTTCTTACAAATGACAACTCATTTTTAAGCTTTTAATGACTTTCAGCTCACTATCTACAGCTACCATCTAAACTGTGCAAACTATCCCCAACCCACACATTACTCACTGCTAAGCACTCTGGGTTTTACTGTTCTTTATCTCCAAGGGAATATCTCCTATTCTAGTAGAGATATCTTTTAGGAGCAAACCAAACATATTAGAGAGAACACATGTAATTTGTACTTAAAAATTAGACTATAACAACAAAAATATAGATCAAAATCATATTCACTCAATATCCGCTTGAAATGATTTGAAAGATGGAGTAGAGGGAAAGAGAGAGGAGAAATCATAATCTTGGTGATCTTAAACAATCTACCACCTAGAATAGATGTTTTGTTTTGTTTTTCCCTACATCGAATAAGCAGCCCTAATATCCCTCTTTGAGGCTTTGGCAAAAGATTACTTCTTCTGAGGCAGTGGCATCAAGTCTAATGCACTAATTGTCACAAAAGCCTAAGATTACCTTATATTTCTACTAAATTGGTCACCTAATAATATTGGCTCCATGTAAAAAATCAAAAGTGTGTCCTCCTGCTATCTTTAGCTCTTGTTAAGAGCCTGTCTCTTGCCTTTCAGAGCAGTCACAAGGCCCTCGGCTGCTTATAGAATTGTATATGCTTCTCTCTGGCACTTTTTCAGTTAGCATTTGCATTATAACATCAACAAAGATAACAAGGGGTCTAGCTGGGAATATGTGCAGCATGCACCAACAGGAGCATGCATTTATGTCCGTGGCCCATGGAAATAACTGCTCTTGGGGCCAGCCCCGAGTCTGGCTGCCTTTGTTGGTCAAGTTCTCTCTTATCCGCAGAGCTTGTGAAGACAAAAAAACCCCACAAAACCAAGTGTTAGCAATGAAACACTCAGTCCCTTCCCTGTTCTTCTAGGCACCTTGTCTTAAAATGTATCTGGGATTTGTTTTAACCAGGTGTGGTAAGACATACAGACACGGGAATGACTGTTATGAAGGAAGAAGTTTTTACTCACAGGTCCCTAGAAACAGGACACATAGCACACCACATGGGGCCACATGGGGAAGCACCAGGCTTGGTCAGGAGGCAGAAGGAGTGAGGGAAAACCAAAGGTAAAAGCCTTTATTATGGTTTTTGCAGAAAGGAATAGACAGACAAGGTAAGCAGTTTAGGACTGGCTGGTTGAAATCATTTCAGCAGGCTCTGGGCTATAACGTAGCCCCTAGCTGTCCAGTACCTGACTGTGGGGTGATTTAAGACAGAGAAAATATTGGCTTGGCCTGTGAGAGTTAGATAAAGGAAGTGGTTCAGGATATGGACTTTGGATTGGTTAATTTACATATAAAAGGCATGCTTNTAATTTAATTTTGTTGTGATCAAAGAATATACTCTGTATAAATTTAATCCTTTAAATTTATTGAGACATGATTTTTAGCCAGCATATGGCCTACACGGCTGAGTGATCCACGTGCACTTGAAAAGAATGAGTATTCTGCTGCAGTTGGGTGGAGTGCTCTATAAATGGTGGAAGCTTCAGACTGAGTGGCCAGAGAGGCATTTTCTGGGAAGGTGATAGTTACAATGTATAAATGACAGAAAGGAACCAAGAGCTAGAGACCAGGGGTGGGCAGACTGAACAGAGGGAGTGGCTGGTACAAAGACCCTGAGATGGGAGCTGCGCCCTGTCTTAACAGCTATCAGCAGACACTATCCTCCTCATAACTCATGCTTACTCAGGTTTTGGAGAGCTGCTGCCAGACCTGGACTGGTTCTCATAGCCACAACCCTCCCTTCTCCTCTGACCAGAGGATGGTGGAATTAAAGGGATTGGCATCCAGTTACCCGGATGGCAGATCTGCCTCTGGCCTTTGTCTCAGTTATGATTTCCAGGCAGCTGCCTGATTTCCAAGACACACTAGAATAAATAACAGTAAATCTAAAATAATAATAGTAGTTATCTGGGCCGGCCGAGTGGCGAAATGGTTAAGAACTGGCTTGGGATGCCAGAGGACCCCAGTTCGGATCCCACATATGAGGGCCAGTGACACTGCCCTCTACAGTAAGATGCTGAACAACAGCTCAACCTGGAGCTGGGCTGCCCTGAGTCGCCGTGTGTAGCCAGCAGCCAGCGTGAGTGGCCAGCAGCCGCAGTGAGCGGCCGTCCAGAAGCCAGCGACTGATATGTCTCGCCAGGGAAGAGCGCAATGATGGTGCCAACTTGGGCCAGTGAAGCAACGTCCTCCACAACTAGACTGAAGAACAAAAAGACAGCGACTTGTCTGTTCCCCTTCCCTCAATTCCCCTGTACTGGTCCCATCCCCCCAATTCCCCAATAAAAATCTTTAAGAAAAAAATAATAGTAGTTATCATGTATTATACAGTATACATAGCAGATTTCACTTAATGCTTACAATTACCTTATAAAGTAGACACCATTATCCCTTTGACCAATAAGGAGAGTGAAGTTCAGTGAGGCTGAGGAACTCACATCAGTTCATGCAGCCGGGAAGTGGCAAAGTTGGGTTTTAAGCCCAGATTGCTCTGACTCTAAAGCCCATGTCTCTAACCATTAGACAACACTGCCTCTACTCACCCATCTTATCTATACTAGTCACGACCCCTGAATCCCTGTCTGGTCTTGATGTTGTCAAGTACTCAGCACAGTGACATGGAGCCTTGCCTACTTCCTGCCACCTCTTCCGCCCTGGACACAAGTCCCTGCCCAGAACCTGCCCTATCCTGACATCCCCATTCGTACTGCTCACCTCACTGTGTGACCCTAGCCTGCATCTGGCTGTCCTATCAGGGGCTGTGGACACTCTGCTTGCTGTACCCGTGAGATTTCTGATTTTACCTCCTGGCCATGGCTTACCCCAGGTTTTCCCGCCCAGGGAATGGGTCCAGTTTCATCTCAGCCTCTTGCTGTCAGCCTCCACCTCTGTGGTTCACTAGACCCTGGGCTCTGACAGTTTACACTGCCCACCAGCATCTNAAAAGATACTCATTTTATCATGAATAGTCTTTTTGCGAAGTGTTTAAAGAGCTGTTGATGCTCCAGACAGTTCATTAAGATCCATTCTCTCCCCAGAGAGAGAAAACAAAGGGGCCCCAATTACTTCCATTCCTTTATGGAGGGGGACCAGTAACTTGCACTTACATTGTGGTCCCCGGAGTGACTGAATGACTCTTCCAGCTAAATATAAGCGGTTGTACACAGAATACTAGCAAGGAATTAGCCTAGTGTAGGTACAAAATACAGCGTTCCTTCCTCTGTGGTATGGGTCTATGGGCCCCCTCTGCTTTTCCTTAGTTAAGCAGGAGGTTCCTGTAGCAATTTATAGATTGGGTGTAAAACACCATTCCTCTCCCTCCCCTCTGCTTCTACCCTTCCCAGTTTTCTATTCACACTGGCCTGGAAACCCACTTTTCCCGTAAAATAAGATACTGGGAAAGGAACATAATTGGTGTTTTTACCCATGTTGGCATGAAAGGAAATTGTGCCCTGGCTGTGACAAGACCTGAGTAATGCAGGAGTGGGTTCTGACCCTGGCATGGGTCTGTTAATTTATGGAAGCTGAGACAGATTTTAACATGCTAGGGTTTCCCACTACCAAAGGAATCCTGTGCTGTAGCCTCAGCAGGAAGGGCTCCATTCACAATAGCAACAAAACATGGAATGTACTTAGAAATAAGCCTCACATTCCATGTATAAGACCTATATAAAGACAACAAAAAGGCTTTATGAAAGACGTAAATGCAGAACGGTACTGTATAAACCCCAAGCATGAAAATAGGGCCTGAGAGGACTGCTAAATCATGGATAAAATGCCAATTATTCTCTCATTGTGGGTAATAAAATTCTATCTGATAGAATTGTGGCCAAGATTAAATGGAATAGTGCAAATGAAGAGCTTAACACTGTAAATGACCCAAGGGAAGTAGTACTCATTATATATTAACTATTATGATTATTAGCTAATTTTAACCAAACAAAATATATTCTTAAAGGGAAGCAGAGAAAAGTAGTTCTAAAGATATCTAAATGTGACTTAAAACAATGAGTAAAAGCAACAGCCTACTGACAAAAACAAGCACAGTTGGAGACAGGTGCCTCGGCCATCCTGGGTTCTTTACTTGCTCCCTGATAAGAAATGCTTTAAAAATCCTGCTCTAAGAAATTTAACTGCACTGACATTTACTAGGAGATCCAAGATAGCATAATAGATAAACATTGTGCCTGCATCCTTCCATGAACACATTAAAATTACAACTAAATTATAGAAAAGTCAACCTGGAGAGCCAGCTAAAGTCTGGCAGAACAGAAGTTTTATAACTAAGGATATGAAGAAGAAGCCATGTCAAGAATGGTCGGAGGGGCAGAGATGCAAAACAGGCCCCACACCTGTGCGTGGCGGTTAAAAATCAGGAAGAATATCTTGGCCACATTGGTTCTCTGTCAGAGTGGGGATGCCAGCCCCCCACACCAAACTCCTCAGCCCGGAGTACTGGTACAAAGACGAAGAGCCCCCACAACATCTGGCTGTGAAAAACAGTGGACATTCCAACTGTTTGGGTGGGATGGAAAGGTGCAAGAAACCCAGACATCCTCTTAAACAGCCTACACACACACTCACTTGCCCGCAGGCACTCACCTTGGGCTCCAGCGGAGAGATGGTGACTCCAGGAGCATCAGAGGCATATGGAAAGCAGACTGAGGTGTGTGGCATTGAGGCAAGGTCTGGAGGACAGTCACCACTTTCCCTGTGAGGTGTCCTCCTCCACTGCAGCCAGCAGGCAGGCACCGTCTTTTCTGCGCTGCGTCCCCTCCCTATGCTGTGTCCGCCCCCTACGCTTACGGCCAAATCTGAATCCGATTGGTTGGTGAGCTGCACTCTTCCTTGCTGACTCACTGGGACTCCACCCCACCCAACTCCGCCAATGCCGGAGGCATGTTCTAGAGAACAGCCAGTCCTGGCTGCATTGTACTTTCTTAGAAAACTATTGGCGTCCATGGGCCCCAGGTGGGCAGCGTCTGGCCTCAGTGTGCTCTGAGACTTTTGCTGAGTAGCTCCACGCTCAGCACTAGCATTAAACCAGAATTACATTAACCTGGTGACCACAGCTCTTCCAACTCTAGTTGAAGACTGAGACCTTGCCTCACCCAACTTGCATACCACACGAGACTTTATCAGTGGCTGAAACTTAAGGGAGCCAGCAGGTGGCAGCAGGCCTCCAGGTGCCCTGGCTTTTTGCAGAGTAACCCCAGGCCCAGAACTGGTGGCAGATGTCCTCAGTTCAAAGCGTGGTATCTCCCACATGCCTCCAGGTTTAGCACAGGCAGCAAACAACTGCAGATCGCTTTGTAGCTCCTACCAGGTAGTTACTGGCCAGTCACAGGCAGTGGGTGACCTGGGCCTGCATCAGAGAGAGGCCCCAGAAGCAACATACTTGGAGGTTGGCTTCAGACCACAGCAGAGCACCACCTAATTAGCCCCACAAGTGGCACACACAAAGGGTGGTCTCAACAGGCACAAGAGCCTGTTGGGGCAAATCTCACTCAGTGGGGTAAGCCTCCTGCATAGCAGCCTGTAAGCTGTGGATGGGGCCAAACTCCACAGCCAATCAGTCTTAGGGTCAAGCCCACCCACTGACATGCCAATAGCAATCAAGGCTCAACTATAACAGGAAGGTTCACACAACCCACACAAGGGACACTCCTGGAGCACCTGGAACAGGTGACCAGGGAGATTGTGCCAGGGCCCTTCAGGGCACCTACTACATAAGGCAACCCAGCCCAAACTGGGAGACATAGCAGATCTACCTATACATAGGAACAAACACAGGAAGGCAGCAAAAATGAAGAAACAAAGAAATGCATTCTAAATGAAAGAACAGGAGAAAAATCTAGAAAACTAAACTAAACTACTTGGAGGCTAGCAGCCTACCAGATACAGACTTCAAAACAATGGTTCTTCTTTCTTATCGGAGTTCCAGGAATGATTACTTTTGTTTTTTAAGAGCAAGCCTCCATTACGTACATACAATTATTATGGTGGAACGGAGATCAGGAGATCAATGTTTGAAGTTTTGTCATTATTGTGAGGAGAGAAATGAGCTCCTTTGTCCTTCAAGTGATTGACTGGACTGTCCAATGGAGGTGGCTGAGCAGGTGGTGTCCAGTCACCGTAGGAGAGTATCTTGATTCCTGACACAAAGAAGAAGATGCAGACCTGTGTGGTTGGAATGACAAGGACTTAATCTGAGCATACTACAGAGGAATTGAAGCCAGAGGACATGAACTCAACTCTTAATTTATCAGCTGTATGACTTTGGGCCAATCCTTTAATTAATCTCTGAATCTTAATAGTGTCACTTCTCAAATGCGAGTAATAAAAGTGCATGGCCAATCAAAAAAAAA
>NW_017731451.1:3889371-3890470 GCF_001890085.2 Hipposideros armiger | reverse complement strand
GGGCCAGGACTCGAACCGCTGTTGCTCAGAGCTTGCACTCTTGAGCAAGCTCTTAACCAACTGAGCCACTCGGCCGGCCCATAAATAGAAATATTTTATTTATATATTCTTTATATGCAATATATAATAAATACATAAAATAAATATATTTACATATAAAATACATAAATTAGTGAATATTTTATTGCAGTTTGTGGCTTATCATTTCATTTTCTTAATATTATCTTTTGAAGAGCAGAGCTTTTAGTTTTCAATAAGTCCAATACCTCAGGTTTTTTAATAGTGTGTAATTTTTGTGTCCTAAGAAGTCATTGTCTACCCCAAAGTCACAAAGATTTTCTCCTATGTTTCCTTCCAGAAGTTTTAAATTTTTAGCTGTTTAGGTCTCTGTGATCCATTTTGAGTTAATTTTTGCATAGGTGTGACAAAAGATTGCAGGTTTGTTTTCTTCCAAATGGATACCAGCATCACCTGTTGAAAAGACTATTCTTTCCCCATTAAATTACATTAGCATATTTATTGAAAACCAAGTGACCATCTGTGTATGGATCTATTTCTAGGTATTTATTCTGTTTCAATAATGGATATAACTATCTTTATGCTAATACCACACTGTCTTGATAACTAGCTATACAGTAAGTCTTGTCAAATAGTATAAACTCTCCAAATTTGTTCTGTTTGAAAATATTAATAGTTTTGACTATTCAAAGTCATTTTGTATTTTTATATACATTTTAGAACCAGCTTGTTAATTTGTATTTTTGAAAATGCCTGCTGGAATTTTGATTTGATTTGCATTGACTCTATTAATCAGTTTGGGGAAAACTGACATCTTAATACCAAAGCTTCTAATCCACTAAAATGGCATAGTTTTCCTTTATGTAAGTGTTTAGTTTCTCTCAGCAATGTTTTTAATTTTCTGTTTGGATGTCTTTGTTAAATTTATACCAAAGTATTTCATCTTTTTGATATGATTGTAAATAAATAAATGGTGTTATTTCTGTTGATTCTTTAGAATGCCCTGCATATGTGATGATGTCATTTGCAAATAAAGACAGTTTTATTCCTTGACTCTTCAATTTGTATGGCTTTTTTTTTT
>NW_017731451.1:3877918-3881114 GCF_001890085.2 Hipposideros armiger | reverse complement strand
TTAATGACATTCTTGAATGACAAAATTATAGAAATAACAGATTAGTGGTTGCCAGGAGTTAAGGAGAAAGTGCAAGTAGAGAGAAAATGGATGTGGCTATAAAAAGGCAAAATGAAGGATCCTTGTGGTGATGGAAATGTTCTCCACCTTGATGGTATCAATGTCAATTTCTTGATTGTAATATTGTACTATAGTTTTTCAAGATATACCAATGGGGTCCAATGGGTAAAGGATACATAGAATCTCTGTGTGTTATTCCTTACTAGTGTTTGTAAATCTACATTTATATTAACAACAACAAAAAATAAAACATTGAATGCATTGGACTAGGTAAAATAAATAAATAAATAAATAAATAAATAAATAATAAAGTTCATTTCAATTCAGCAAACCTCAGGCGCCTACCATGTTGCAAACCCCTGCCCTGGGTGACACAGTCCTCACTTTTAAGAGGTTTTCAAGGGTAGATAGCACACGTAACAAATATCCACAACTCAGGATAACACACAGTAAATGCTCGAATGGAGGAGCAGGCGAAGCATTCTGGGAGCAGAGAGGAGAAATAACACCACAAGAAAAATGGGCAACCAGGGAGGGCTGCATAGAGAGGTAGGACTGGCCCAAGGCCTGCGATCCAGATTCCTTACACCTGCCAGTTGTCTTTCTCAGTGCTCAGCTGAGCTCAGTAAGTGCTGGTTAAGTGGTTAAATGAGAAGCTCTTCCAGGAACTTGTTTATTGTCTGTACCTTGGTTGCTGGGGGAAGTGAGCCTTGAAGTGCAACAGTTTTNAAAATGATTAATATGGGCCAGCCAAGTGGTGTGTTGGTTAGGAATTGGCTTTGGATGCCAGCTCTGAACAGCAGGACCCTGGTTCAGATCCCACATGAGGGCTAGTAATGCTGTGCCCTCTACAGCTAAGATGGTGAATAACAGCTCAACCTGCTGCTGGGCTTCTGTGAGTTGCCGGCTATGGCGTAGGCTGCAGTGGGGCTGGCCAGCAGCGGGTGTGAGCTTTCGTGAGCTGCCATGAGCCACCGTAAGCAGCTATCCAATGGCCGGCGTGAGCAACTGCCTCACCCGGGAAGAGCACAATGATAATACCAACATGGGCCAGTGAAGCCACGTCCTCCACAACTAGACTGAAGAACAAAAGGACAGCAGCTTGTTTGTTCCCCTCCCCCAATTCCCCAATAAAATCTTAAAAAGAAAAAAATGATTAATACACACCTGATGTTCCTCCCTGACATTCTCATTTCCTTGTCCCTCCTCTACAACAAGGAACCTATCTAGTCAGTGTGAGAGCTCACTAGCCCTCAGGTGTGCAGTACATCCCCTCACCTGTGCAGGAACCCTTCCCACAGCACTGCCTTACCACACTGCTTAAGCATCCTCGTTAAGAACCAAAGTTACAGATACTTGCATGTCAGAATCACTTGGGTGAACTTATTAAAAATACACTTCCTTGGTCCCATTCCAGACCCATAGAATCAAATTTTTCCAAGGTGAAGCCATCCCTAAGTATGGTACATTTCTCCATTTATTTAAGCCTCCTTTCATTTCTTTTTAATTTTTGTGATGGTTAATTTTATGTGTCAAATTGGCTAGGCCCCAGGATGCCCAGATATCTAGTTAAACATTATTCTGGGTGTGTCTGTGAGGGTGTTTCTACATGAGATTAACATTTGAATTAGTAGACTGAGTAAAGAAGATTTCTTCCCCAATATGAGTGGGCCTCATTCAATCTGTTGAAGGCTTGAAAAGAACAAAAAAGGCAGGGTAAAGACAGAACTTGTTGTCTTTGAATTGTCTTCTTCTGCTTTCAGACTCAGACTGGAATTGATGACATCAGCTCTCCTGGTTTCTAGGCTTTTAGACTCATACTGGAACTGTACCATCAGCTCTCCTTGGCCTCCAGCTTGCCATCTGCAGATCTTGAAATTTTTCAGTCTCTATAACTATATTTATATACATACATGTATATCTATATCTATATCCTACTGGTTCTGTTTCTCTGGGGAACACAGACTAACACACCTTGTAATTTTATCAAATGCTTCAGATCTGCAGATTTAAATCTGGGGTGTGTATCCTCCAGTTCCCTGTCGCTTCTGAGCCATGAAGACTTCTCTGCCTCAGCCCACAGTCTTCCTTTCTCTTGAATGCTTGGTACACTGATGGTCAAAATTACATATCTTTCTGTATATCTCTGCATTGTCCTGATTAGTGTAATGTTATATTAAGCCATAAAATCATGTAGTGTAAATAAACTCCAAATTTGTTCTTTTTAATCAAAATCATTTTTTTTATTTAAAATTGTTTTGGCTACTAATTTATAATTCCATGTATAAAATAAATAAGTCACAGGGATGTAATGTATGGCATAGAGATATAATACAGAGTGCCAAAAACGCATACACATTTTAAAAAAGGAAAACTATTAAAATTGTAACACTCAGTATATACCAATAACAAAAAAATGAATACAAGTCACATTTGACTTCTGCAATTACAATAGGTGCTCAAAGTGGTTACCATCAGCGTCCAGACACTTCTGATTATGACAAACTATTGCCTGAGCAACCTTGACCAAAGTGTCCATTTGTATACATTTTTTTGGTACCCCCTTCCCCAGTATATAGCGTACAGTCAATAATCCCATAATAACTTTGTATGATGACAGAAGCTTACTAGACTTATCATGGTGATCACTTCGTAAGGTATATAAATGTTGAATCACTATGTTGTCTACCTGAAACTAGTATAGTATTGTATGTTGACTATGCTTTAATTATAATAAACAAATAAATAAAATGTCAGTGTATCTTAAAGTGGATATAGGCCTTCAAAATGCCTGCCAGTCCGGCACTTGGGCTGATTTTGTTGTTGTTATCACCTCTTGTATTATTAACAAATTCCTTACAGTTTTACAGCTGAAGAAACAGACTCATCCAAATTAACTGACTTGCCCACGGTTACATTGCTAGTTAATGATACAGCCCAGAACAGGGTCTCCACATGGTCAGTGTGTAATGCTTGCCAAGAGGTGTGGTGAATCTGTGTTTTGGTTCTTTTGGAATTTTGGGGTGAGGTGGGTGAGCTTTGCCCCATGTAGTCTTGGCTCCAGTGAAAGGCATATGATTAATGTGCTGTGCATTCCCGGCTCCCTATTGCTCTTTCTCATATAACATGATAGAAA
>NW_017731451.1:3865700-3868553 GCF_001890085.2 Hipposideros armiger | reverse complement strand
GGACTATCAATATATGTGCATTTAATTATATATAAATCATCGACATGCACTACTGTACCAGTCAGTATACTATATACTTCACAAAGCACAAAATATATGGAAAGTGTTAAAAAATGAGATCAAATTTAACATTCTAATGTATACATTTTAATATTTCATATATTATAATATATACATTCTTATATATACGTATGCTAATGTTTTATATATATTATATAATATACACTAATTTCTCTACCTTAAGAATTCCACCATAAGAATTCCATGTTAAGAATATACGCATATATATGTATGTATGAGAGAGAATATGTTTTATTTTATCTCATTAAACACTTCCTACAGCAGGTCTTTAAATAACATCATTTAATTCAATGTTGTTTTATTATGACATTGATGGATGCTGTAGAAACTTAACTATTGTTTCTATTAATTAGCCTGTGGTAAGACTGGTTTCATACATCTTTTGCTTAATGTCACAGAACTTATTGACCACATTAAGTGAGGACTTACTATATATTTTTTGTGCTTTTTGAAATATGTAATGTACTGGTATGTGTCATATACACACACGCACGCACGTGCGCACACACACACACACACACACACACACACACAATTTTCATACCAAGAATTTTCATGTGGATCACGTGACATGTACTACCCTCCCCGGGCACTCCTCAACCACAGGGTCCAGGCCAAGCCCCTCAGGGGCTGCCTGTCTCTCCACGCCCTTACTTGCCACCTTCACCACCTCAACCCAGACCTCTACCTCTGTCAGGTAGCTCACCCACGATTCCCCTTGGCCCTAACACATGCCGTGGAGAAAACCAGGAATTGACTCCAGACTGCCACTTACCCGCTGTGTGACTGTGAACAGTGTGTATAACCTCTCTGGGCATCACCTGTAAAATCTGGACAACAGCACCAACTTTTCAGTGGTTGTGAGAACAGAAAGAGGAAACACCTAGCAGGGGGTCTGGCCTGAGAGGGTAGTTAATGAATGGTGGCCATCACCATCATTTTGCCACAAGACTCCTCCTGAATCCAGCCCCAATTCGTGCTGATCCACCTGCCCTGCTAAGCGACCTTTACCTTCTAGTTCAAGGACACCTTTCCTGACCACTCCAGTCCACAAGAGCTACCCCCCATACTTTCCCTCCTCTGGGGCCCTCTGACATCTGCACAGTCTATCCTCACTTCCCCAACCAGCTTACATGCTCCTGGAAGACAGGGGCCACATAGGCCCTGCTCATTGGTGCCCACTGCAGGTAGCATTTGGGTAAGGCAGTTGGCATGGATATATGCCCTCAACCACATGGATGTGAAGTCTTCCTGAACCTCCTCCTCCTGGTGTTTTATCACCTTTGCCCATTTGCTGTAATCGCAGGGTATCATCTCTTGGCCTATGAAACCCCACAGGCTTCTACAGAAGAGGCCACTCTAACCAGACACTCCAGCAAGTTCCGCTGAGCTGGGATCAGCACCTAATCATGTTTCCATCACAACACGGTGAGAAACATGTGACTGGCCCTTAGCAACGGTCTCTGAAGAAAGCTACCCCTATAGAGAGCTCATTAAGTTAGCTGAACACATGTGAGGAAAAATCTAAAAACAGACCTGTGCTGTCTGAAGCCTCACTCAGCACGTGGCAGAAGCTGGACAGGGCAAGGACGGGGCCTCGCTCTCAGTAAAGACAGAGAAGGAAAGAAAATCTGCTGGGCAGGCAGCCCCAGAGTGGGTCCGGGTCCCTGAACCAAAGATGAAGACCCTGGGGTGAGGCCAGCCCNAGCACAAGTTTAATGTGCAGCTAGTCTATGATAGCTCTGTGCTTATTTCCGAGGACACATAGAGCCATGAATCTGACCCTTTGGCCAAGATAGAAATGAGATGCATTAGCTAGTGATTTATAATGTGCTATTTAAAGTCCCAAACTTCCTTAGAGGCACCTGTATCAGCTTGTCTACATTGTTTATTGAAAACGTATAGATTGATGACATGAACCTGGTTTAGTGTATACACAGCTTGGTTTTGGCTATTTAAGAGCAGAGAGAGAAGACTGGCTTGAGGTTTTTAATGTGGTTATGTGGTGGGGCCAGAGTGAGGGTTCCTGTGCAGGGAGGAGAAAGGGCTTGCATGGTGTGAACCTTCCACCAGTGACAATGGAGGGAGTGTCTGGGCTTTCTACCGGCTTGTCCAGATGTAGCCTATGAGGAAAAGGTTGGGGTGGGGAGGCAGAGTGAGGCTTAGAAGCAGTCAGCAGTCAAACATCAAAAAAAGGAGTCAGACTCTGGTACAGTGAGAAATTTGTTCATATTTACCTAAGTTGTCAAATTTAGCGACAAAACTTATCCTTACAGTACTATATTCCCTTAGTATCCTTTTAATGGCTGTAGAATCTGTAGTGATGTTTCCTCTTTTCATTCCTCATACTGGCAATTTGTGTTTTTCCTTTTTCGTTTGACTGCTCTAGCTATAGGTTTATCAGTTTTATTGAGTCTTTCAAAAAAACAGCTTTTGGTTTAATTAATTTTATTTATTGCTTACCCATTTTTTATTTCAGCAGTTTTCTCTTCATTGTTTCTATTTCCTTTGTTTCAATTTTACTTGTGTTTCCCTAGCTTCTTTTTTTTTTTTTTAGCTGAGCCATCCTGCCACCTGTTGGCAGCTCAGTGGCAGCTCAGCTCGGGCCAGGACTCAAACTGCTGTTGATCAGAGCTCAGACTCTTGAGCAAGCTCTTAACCAACTGAGCCACTCGGCCGGCCCCTCCCTAGCTTCTTAATATGAAAGCTTAGATTGTTTATTTTAGACTTTTTTTCTTCTTTCAGCTTTATTGAGGTATGGTTGATAAATAA
>NW_017731451.1:3844156-3861840 GCF_001890085.2 Hipposideros armiger | reverse complement strand
CTCAGAGAGCAGACACTAAGGACCCTGTAGCTTTGCACCCTTTCTGGTTTCCCCCCTCTTAGCCCATCCATATGGAGACCCTGGGGGTAAAACAAACTCCTGTCTCGCTTGGATGTAAAAATAGGAAAGCAAACCAGGGCAGCACACATTGGTGAATTATTGTTTTTAAAATGCAAAGCAGTCTCAGCCACTTTCACTGAATGCTTTCCTTCAAACAAAACCAGCACAAGGGGTTAATAGTATATTTGCGCAAGTGTTATTCATTAAGGAGGCAGAAAACCTAGGAAAAAAACCAAAGTAGGGTATGTTTTCCACCCCGGACAGCTTGTACATTTGAAGCGAACACAGGATAACAGGAAAAGGGGTAAGCATCTTTAACGTGAAGGTCTCAGCAGGCCGTGAGGACAATAGGAAGCAGGCTGGGAAAATAGCAAATCACACACTCACACACCTGTGTGCGTACACACACAACAACAGAGAGGGACATTTCAAAAGTGTCCATTGTTTAAACCATAGAATATCAAACCTCCAGGCCTCTGGAACTTGGGTCAGAAATCTCTAAATCTCTGAAGGTGAGGGGGGAGAGTGTAGCTGTTGAGAGTTCAGCTCTCATCTTCCAAGTCACCAGGAGGCTGCATCCCCAAAAGGCGCACACGTGAAGGAAGATGGAGCTCACACCCGCTACAGAGACGCACTCAAAGCTGGAACATACGTGGGCTGTTATCCTTCAAACCCAGGGACCAGGTATAAGCTGGCGACAAGGGGTCTGAGAGACCCGGAGGTGGTAGCTAACCTCTTCCATGAGAAAATGCTTTGTTCACTGTGAGACACTATAAAAATGTTAGGTTTTTCATTTTTGAGGAAATTAACATCAACATTAATTTCCTTCAGTTGGGACAAGTATCTGTGGTTCCCAGCCTCTTAGCTGTCCACCTCACTCCTGCCCTGCCCCGTGAAAATTAATCAGTTTATTTATTTATTATTTTACTCAGTTTGTTACAGGAAAAGAGGGTTCTTGTCTTCCCATAGGAAAGAATTCAAATGTGCCAGGAAACAAAGTGAAAGTAGTTTATTGACTAAAGATCTGCTCCATAGGTAGAGCAGAGGTTGCCTCTGAGCTAGAGACAGCCCCATCCTCCCTGCAGCTGTGGTTTCTCTTAGTTAAGCTTTTTAGTATGAGATTATGGGGGAGTAATATCCTATTAGTCCCTGGAAGGGGTGGGTTTTTCTGGGAATTGGGCATACACCCCTTTTTTGTCCTTATTGCTCTGATTGGCGGTTAATGGTTTTCTTGGAGACCCTGCCCCTGCCCTATCTCAATTCATTCTATACATGTTTATGGAGCACCTAACATGTGCCAGGTCCACCAAATGGATAAGACATGGCCGATGCCTTCAAGGAATCACAGCCAAGATCTTCTGAAGGTAGTAAATAAGTCAAATGCATAGACAAGGCCAGGAAGAAAGTGGCTTCCACTGGGGAGAGGAAAATGATGGGGGTATTATTGAATTCTTTACCAGTGAAAGACTCAACAATAGCCACCTAGTGTACCTCTGGTTTTTAAAAAATATGACCACTGTTAGCTGGGGTTTTTGGTGGGGGGTGGGAATAAGCAGCTCTTTCAACTAGTCAGGGATTTTATGAAATGGAAATGGGACTGCTAGCAGCTGTTCCCAGCTGCTTCCTGAGTGCATATCCCAATCCTGCAGGCTGCGCAAGCACCAAACAACATTTAATTATTTTCTATTTCACACTGCCCACGGGGAGGCCAAGTGAGTTCTGCTTCACGTGAGTGGAGCTCCTCGGGTTCATTTTAGTTCCATATTCAACTTTCCATTGACCCAAATCCCTTCCTTGCTCTGGGGGGGTTGGGACTCTGTGTTCCAGTTACACAAATACTAAGCCTCAGAATAACCATGCATGCTGACAGCCATTTACCCTCTCGCTTTGGCCCCCAGGTCCTGCTCTCCTGCCTTTTNAAAAAACAAAGAAGGACCCAGTAATCCCACTCATAGGTATTTATCCAAAGAAATCCAAATTGCTACTTCAAGGGGACATGTGCATTCACATGTTTATTGCAACATGTTTACAATGGCCAAGATGTGGAGGCAGCCTGGTGTCCATTGATGGATGAATGGATAAAGAGGAGGTGGTACATATGTACAATAGAATATTGCTCGTCCAGGAAGGGGAATTGGCTCTTGCCATTTATGGCAGCATGGATAGACCTGAAGGATATAGTGCTGAGTGAAGTGTCAGACAGAGAAAGACAGATGCAATGTGATTTCACTTATACACATATGCATCAGTTGCTTGATTATTTTTATTGATGAGTAGTATTCCATTGTATGGATCCTTCACATTTTGTTTATTCAATCATCTGTTGATGGACATTTGGGATGTTTCCAGTTTGGAGCACTTATGAATACGGCTTCTATAAACATTTGCATAAGAATCTTTTCATGGATATATATTTTTATATCTCTTGGGTAAACACCCAGGACTAGAATTGCTGGGTCATATATTAAGTGTATGTTTAACTTCATAAGAAACTGCCAAACTGTTCTCCAAAATGATTACGCCATTTTACACTTGCTCCAGCAAGCAGTTTCAAATCCTTGTTAACATTTGATATTGTCAGTCTTTTTACATTTCAACCATTTTAGAGAGTGTGTTATGGTATTTCATTGTGGATTTAATTTGCATTTCTTTGATGACTAATAATTTTGAGCATTTTTCATGTGCTTATTGGCCTTTTGTATAGCTTCTTTTGTGAAATGCTTGCTCAAATCTTGTGCCCATTTTTCATTGGGTCATTTGTCTTATTGAGTTCTTTATATCTTTTGAATACAAGACTTTTATGATGGTAGGTGACTAGATAGATAGATAGATGATAGATTCACAAAATATTCACAAATATATATATTTATATTTAATAATGGATGTATNTGACCAGCAGCAGCAGCATCACCAAGGAACTTGTCAGAAATGCAGATTTTCAGGCCCCACCGCAGACCTACTGAATCAGAAACTCAGGCCCAGGTTCAGCTACCCCAGTTTTATCAAGCCCTGCAGGTGATTCTGATAAGACTAAAGCCTGAGCAGCACTAATGTCATCATTTGAAGCTTGGATGAGAAATGATGGTTCCTAGTGCATGAAATGTGTAGAAACTGCTTGGCTTGACTGCCTGCCTCAAAAGGGCATGAGTGCTCATTTCCTCAGGCATCTAATTCTACAGATGAGCTAAGTGTTTTGAGACTGTGAGGATAAGAGTTGTATTAGTTTGCTAGGGTTACCATTACAAAATATCACAGTGAGTGGCTTCAACAACAGATATTTATTTTCTCTCAGTTCTAGAGGCTGAAAGTCCAAAATCAAGGTGTCAGCAGATTTGGTTTCTCCTGAGGCCTCTCTCCTTGGCTTGCAGGTGGCCACCCTCTTGCTGCCTCTTTAAGACAAGTTAGTTAGTGTAATGTCAGTCAGTCAGGAATTCCCAGGTAGACTGACCAAAGATAAGGTTAAAAAAAAAAGCTGGTCATTTTTTAAACTAGCCATTCCTTTCAAAATTATAGGGTAACTCCCTCATACTGGAACAGAGACATCAATCATGCCCCAGAGCAACAAAGCCAATTTGGAGGTCATTACAAAGCCCTCCCCAAGGCTGAGTAACAGAACAAGCCTGACAAACACCTTAATAATAGGCATCAGTATTTTAGCATTCCCCCTTCCAGGCAGAAAAAAAGGTATAAAACTCAAGCCTTTTACCCTAGCCAGTGGGCAACCCATTTTCTGGGTACACGCCCCCCCCTCCCCACCCCCCACTCGGGAGCTGTAACCTTTCTCTTGCTTTAATAAAACTCTCCTCTGCTAAAAACTACCTCTTTGGTCCATGTCTCCATTCTTCGGCTTCACGAGACTATGACCCCGGCACAAGAAATATCCTACATCATCTTCAGAATGGTCGTCCTCTGTGCATGCATGCCCCTGGTGTCTTCTGTGTGTCTTAATCTCCTCTTCTCCTAAAGACACCAATCAGATTGAAATAAGCCTATCCTAACAGCTTCATTTTAACCTATTCACCTCTTTTAAGGTCTTCTTTTCCAATGTAATGACTATGTGTGGTGTCAGATGGGTGCTAGACTGATCAGAGTGATCATTTATTAAGTTATATAAAAAGCTATATAAAAGGTTGTACACCTGAAATTAATATAATATCATATGTTAACTATAATTGAAAAATTAAAAAAATTTTAATAAGTAAAAAATATAAAAGTCTTATTTTCAAAAACAATCACATTCTGAGGTTCTGGGGAATTAGAACTTCAACATATGAATTTAGGGGGAAACATTTCAGCCCATAACAAGAGTCTTCTCAAAATGGACTGTTTTATCAATATTCACCAGTCCTGTCTGAAACTTGCCCTGGGTGTGTGAGGCCAAGGTGAGGATGATTGATTCTCCTCCCTTCTCCTTAGCTCCCTCCTCACCTCACACAACTCTCCAGGGGCAGCTAATTCTATAGGCCCAAAGGCCCCTGGGAAGGGCAGCCATGCCTTAGCAGACAGGAAGAGGAAATGGAGGGGGAATGGGAGAGAAGAAGAGAGGAGAGATTGAAAAAAGAAGAAGAAAGGAAAAAGACAAACAAAGGGTAAAAGCATTGATGAGCTCAGCAGGGAGAAGACTACCTGCCTTTGTTTCCAGGATCAGAGAAGTAACCCTCAAATCCCACCCAATTTGGAAGGCCAAGCAGCGTGCAAGTTTAAGCTAGTGCAAGGCTATGTCACTTATGAGCTGTGTGGACTCGGGTCAGCCACTTAAATCCTTGGTGCTTCTATTCATTTACTTGTTCACTAGCTTATTCATTCTACAAAATAGTACAGGCTTTCAGACACTGTCCTAGGTATTCTCTTGTTGGTAAAAGGGGAATAATAAACTCAATTTACAGAGTTGATAGGCAGATTTGAGGTAAACCCCTAGTATAATGTCTAAATATTAGATAGTAGTTGGTTTATTAATCTCACCATACTAGAATGTAAGCCCTTGAAGAAGGGGACATCTCCTGTGTTTGTTCACATCTGTCTACCAGAGTGACTATGACTCAGTGGATATTTGAGGAAGGAAAGAAAGATGAAAGGTGGGGACAGGGGGAGGGAGAGAAGAAAAAGTATGGCACACTGAGTGGCCACTACATTACTGCTACCATCTGGGATAGCCTAAATGCTCGAGTCCTGAGAACACAGTCACATTAGCACCAGATCTTGGAAGCACATCACTTGCTTTCTTCCTCAGGAGGGTTCTGAAAACAGAAGGCTGTATGCTGTTCATGAGATTCAAGGTCAGCTCTAGACCAGTCCATGAAGCAACTGAAATTTCTCTTTGACACTCTTTCACCTTCACCTCTCCCTTTTAGGTTGCTTCTCATCCTGATGCCAGGACCTTCTTGTTACTTAAAAGGGGAGAGGAGGAGGAGGGAGCTTTGAATTCTCACTCAGGATCTCCCTCACACTTTACAAGGCTAATCTCATTCTTGATAATCCCAGGTAGCAAGTCTGTGGAATTAGCTGACGAACAAATTCTCACTGTGGTGTGAGTAAACATGGCAGCATGATGTGCTTCTCCTCCCAAGGGTTCTTGCCCAGGGGCAAGGCTTGTGCTTTAAGCCAAAGACAATAATTATAGACAGTTATCACTGGAAGAGTCCTTACAGATTAGCCAGTCTTGACTTTTCATCTCCAATGGCAAATTTGCAGCCCCATGAAAACATAAAAAGTAATACTGAATGTGACCACTTGAACCCCAACTTCCCTATTACACCAGGCTGTTAGTGCTGACCTACATATTTGGCTTGGTAGAGACAAGGGAAGAAATTCTCTCTTCTGTCTCACTGCTTTCTCAGTAGCCTCAAACATTGCCAGGTATTGTCCTATTATCACCTCAAATTTGACAGGAACTCATCTCCTGACACACGGAGGTTTCCCAAGAAGCCACTCACACGACCAGAGCCATCCAACTGGAGCGCCATAACATCGGCCCACACAGGACGTTGGGCCCCGAACCCTCTCCTCCCACACACTCTTACTTTGGACCATGAGAGAAACAGAGTTTACCTTTCTCCTCCTTGGGGCAGAAATCACCAGAATGGGAAACAACCACTTCCAAAGTTGTGTTTATAATTAGAAAATTGAAGGCCTGCATTTCCTGTATCTTAGCAAAGCAGATGGGAAGTTAAAGGCAGGTCCGGCCTTCTCTATTCTGGGGCCCAAGGCAGAACCGAGAGCTGTCCCAGGACAGAGTGAGCCACACATAGACCTGTCCCTGCCACACATGTCTCCAGCACAGTTGCTAACCACAGTCACAACAGGAAGAGTCTCTGCTTCATTTCTGCAAACTCAGTACTGGAAGAGGTGGGTTAATGCTGAGGTTCATGAGTCCTCAAAGCCAGGACACCTCACTTCCAGGTGGCAGGTAGGACCCTGGGAGAGCATTCACATGTCCTATGTCTTTGTAAACTGTGTAGACTTAAGATATTTTAACCTCAATCAATGAAGATTCTTTCCCCCCTGACACCCTCTTCCATCACACTCTTGTAGAGTGATGGAAAACATTCAGGGTATCCAGTTAAGAAGAAATTGAGTAAGGGGTACATTTAACTTGGGTTTCATGGGACATTTTATGTGGAACGCAGTTACTTCTACATATTGCTAAGCTTCTGCTAGCTGCCAGGAAATCTCCCACTGCCCACTGGGCATTCTCATCCATCCTCCTGACACAAGGGTGTAAGGCTAGGTGCTGTGTAGCAACCTGATCATGTTTGGGAAGCATGGGGTAGTGATGGAGAATCAAGATTTGGAAAATATGAAGCCAGAAGCAAGTCTGTGGAAAATTCATCCAACTTTTAGAGCTCATGTACGAAAGAAACTTGATGGCAGTTTTCAGACATTTGACAACAAACCTGAACATTTACGTGACGTTGCCAATGAAGAGTTATGAAACTGGAAAAAACCTTACTGAAATATAATCATGAAAAACAAATTTTGATCATCCATGTTTGAGAGAAAATAAAGGATCTTTCTCTTCTCGCCATAAAAAAAAGGTATAAGTTATTATCATACGAAGAGGTGATCAAAGAGTATGCAAATAAAAAAAGAGAAGGGAATAAAATGTTGTAAGAGTATTTCTGAGAGTTACTTATAATAAAAAAAAATAAGTCGTTTGAATTTTATATTTGTGGTATTTGTGATTTATTTTCTCATTCTAAATAAATATTCTCTCTAATACCTAATTTTGTAATGAGTGTTTTTGTTTTTAAAAAGGCCTTCAAAATTATGTAAACTTCAGGCGCCACAAAACCTGAATGGAGCCCTGGCAAAGAGTCACTATGGAAATAATTTAAACCCATCAGAAAGATGTCAACCATGTAATGACAATAATGACATTCTCCCTGCTGTAATCCAAAACAGCTATTACATACAAGAAGGCAATTGAACACAGAGAAGCTTTGGGTTCATAAGTAATGGAGAGTTACATAGTGAAAGGGAACATTCTCACTTGTGGATGGATAATGCACATTCATCTGTAAGAGAAGCACCTAGGCACCTCATTAAAAATGCAGCTTCAAGGCCCCACCTCAGAGGTCTTGATGCAGACCTGGCATGGACCCTAGAAGTCTGTATTCTGTGATTCTGGTGAAGGTGCTCTGGTGACCTCACTTGGAGAAGCGTGGCATCTCTTATATTTTGTTATGAGACTTGACGTGGATTAGATGCACAAGAGTGCTTAGAATGGTATTTAGCACATCATAAAATGCTAAATAAAGTTCTGCTGTTATCACTCTCCTCTCATTCTGGGCTAGGTCTGGGGGATACTCATATAGCACTAAACCAGGTACATGTGTTGTCTGTCCTCAAGGAGTTGAGGATAAGTGGATGTGAGCAATTGACATTTATTTTTCAATCTTCCATAAAGAGCCATGCAAACGTGACTTTAAGACATGTCTCCTACTCACCTCCTGAGATTGCCACTCGAGTCTTCCTATGTAGAAATTCTAGAGCCAAGATGGCTCTTGGGCCAAGTGTTTGGCCAAAGTCTGATTTGTAATTGGAGAAGCTTTCCTGGGCAGCAGTCAGGAGCTTCCTACCCTTACCTAACGTGACCGTCTTGGCTCTAGAATTTCTATGTAGGAAGACTCGAGTGGCAATCTCAGGAGGTGAGTAGGAGACATGTCTTTTTTTTTTTTAATTTTTATTGGGGAATTGGGGGGATGGGAACAGCGCTGGGGAATTGGGGGAAGGGGAACAGACAAGTTGCTGTCCTTTTGTTCGTCAGTCTAGTTGTGGAGGATGTTGCTTCACTGGCCCAAGTTGGCACCATCATTGTGCTCTTCCCGGACGAGGCAGATCAGTCATCNACCACCGAAGCGGGCTGGCTGTGTCTCCACGCTTCTCGCCTCCCTCTTCTCCTCCTGGGCTGGGACCTTCGCCCCAGCCTCTGCACCCTGTGAATCCTGACGAACACCAGGCAGGCTGATCAGCGCCAAAGGCTGAGCGCGTCCAGATGCCAAAAACTCTGTCTGCCTTGTCCTGGAAACCCGCAGCCGCAGGTGTACCCAGCCTATGCCCGCGGTCTCCCAAGCCAGTTCTTAACCATCACGCCACTCGGCCGGCCCAGGAGACATGTCTTAAAGTCACGTTTGCATGGCTCTTTATGGAAGATTGAAAAATAAGTATCAGTTGCTCATGTCAAACACTGGCAGGGGAAGGAGAGCCTGGCTCCCACAACTAGAGAAGAGGGAGACCAGGCAGGAAGCTGCTATCTGCCAGGCACAGTACTAGGGCCTTTTGCATAAACCACATCACTTAGTCCTCACAACAACCTTTTCAAACAGGCCTTATCACCATATCTTTATATGTGAGAAAACCAACTCTCAGAGAGGGCACATTAAGCCTAGGCCCCACAGCTAGAAAATGGCAGATGTATCTCACTCCAAAGCTGCTGTTCTCCCCAACACATCATAATAATCTATGAGGTTATTATTAATAATCTTATGAGCCGCCTCAGCTTCTCTAAGCTAAGTCTTCCAGCCCTTGGCTGTTTTGTTACCACTGTGCCAGATGGTTACACTGCTTGAGGCCGACACCTGGAGTCTAGGACTCCAGGCACTGCCCTCAAACCTTGGGCAAGTTACCTAACCTCTCTGTGCCTCAATTTCTTCATATGTAAATGAGGATACTAATAGTGCCTCCCTCCTAGGCTTTGGCAAAAGTAAGAGAGACCATAGCCACCCACTAAGAATGCAGAGAGACCTGGCTTCCTAAGAGTTAAAGATCCCTGACACAGACAGGACTTGGTATATAATAAGCATTCAATAAATGTTAGCAGCTGCTGCTGCTGCTGCTGCTGCTGATGATGATGATGATTCCCATTCTGAGCACAGAGCCTGGTGCATAACAGGTATCAGTAAATGCTTTCAAAAGGATTGAATGAATGAAGGTCTAAACCACATTCTGTGGAGTGGAAGAAGTCACAAAAAAACAAACCAAAGACCAAGGTGAGGTGTTTTGGTGCAGACTGGTCACCGTGTGATATCACAGCTCATCGGTGTCTATTAAAGAAGGCCACTGCTCAATCTGCAGAACTTCACAAGCATCCCTCAAACTTCAAGTGAGGCGTTTTGGTTTTTATGCTAAATCATAGCCTCGGCTGTGTTTTCCCCACAGACCTCCCCAATAGCAGGGCTCCCACATAGCCCTGAGAGACTGTCCATAAGGTACAAACATCCAGGCTGCTTTCACTCTGGGTATTGACCCCTGCTATGTGATGAAACCACAAGAATTGTTATCATTCCAAAATGGTGAGTGTACACTTTACCAACAATGAAGTACCAAATAAATCATCTCAATCCAGGTGTGAATTAGTAGCCATCCCTGGATAGAACAGCGCCACCGTGTGGCAGCCAGGCTGTGGTACCAGAGTCTGACTCCACAGAGTTCCTCCTCCATTAAACACCACTTTCTAAAGAAACAGGCCTCCCAGGACAAATGCAGCCAGCCTGGGCTCCACAAGGTCCTAAGGTGCCCCTGCTTGGGAGAGCAGGAGCTGACCACTGGCAGGGCATGGAATCAGACTCCCTGGTTTCCAGTTCACGTTCTGACTTCGTGACTAATTATATGGTCAAGTTTCTCGCTCTGAAACTGTTTCTTCATCTACCAAATGGATATAATAATAGCACATACCTCACAGGTGGTTGTAAAAAATAAATGAAACAGGGGCTGGCCAAGTGGCTCAGTTGGTTAAGAGTTAGCTTAAGAGCACCAGCTCTGACCAACAGGGCCGCCGGTTCAATTCGCACATGGGCCAGTGATGTTGCGCCCGACGGAGCTGAGCTGCTGCCGAGCTGCCAACAGGTGGCAGGATGGCTCAGCTGGTGAGAGCACATGCTCCTAACAACAAGACTGCCTGTTCAACGGTGGGCTATGCCCGCCCGCAACTAAGATTGAACACAACACCTTGAGCTGAGCTGCCACCCGGATGGCTCAGTGGACAGAGCATTCTCTCTTAACAACAAGGCTCTCGGTTGGACTCCTGCATGGGATGGTGGGCTATGCCCACCCGCAACTAAGATTGAACACAGCACCTTGAGCTTAGAGGCCACAAGCTGCCGATGGGCAGCCAGATGGCGACTGGCACCCTCCACAACTAAGACTGAAGAAAAACAACTTGGCTGGTTCCCTGCCCCAATTCCCCAATACTGTTCCCCTCCCCCAATTCCCCAATTAAAAAAATAAAATAAAATAAATAAATAAATGAAACAGTTCATATGAAAAGCTTATAACAATGCCTGGCACATAGTAAATCCACAAAAATACTTAGTGTTATTACTGCGATTTTTATTTTTTTGGTCGGGGCACACAAGCAGGACAAACAGTCTGTGTGGTCTGCCCTCCTTCCTGCATCTGTGCCTGACCTGTCCCATCTCCCCAGACCACTGACCCTGCTGTGTCCATCCTGATCCCCAGACAGTGGCCCACACTGGACCGGCTGCCACTGAGAATACCTCCCCATAGCTCACCTCCTACTTCAAGTATGCCCAACTATGCTTTTAAATTAAAAGCGAGTAGAAAAGAAATATTTCAACATATTTTATAAATTAAACTTGAAAGTAAGCCCAGTCTGGTCAACATTGCTTCACTGTTTTCTCAACTCTTTCCCTTCAGAGATAAGGGCAGGTCATTCGGGAGGAGCTTACTTTGCCAGATGACCCCTCTTATTAGGGTGCTGGCAGGTAAGTGCAGGGTGTCCAAGGGGGCACTGCAAGGTACTAGCTCATCGGCTCAGCCTGGCAGCATTTCTGAAGAAGTTCTTTGATCAGTGTTTAAGCCAGAGGCCCAGGAACAATATTCCTCCCCTAGCAAGCTGGCAGGACGCTATAGGGCAGGGAAATACTGCCACCTGTTGATCACCCAGAGTGACTGCTTGAGCACAAATTTCCATGCACTCATTTCATAAAATTAATCTAGCCTTATACTAGTATTGAATACTTAGACAATTCAATATCTTATATTTATGCCCAGTGTGTCAATTTTTACACAAATAACTAGTCAATAGACTTAAAGATCACCTTTCAATATCAGTTCCATATTCTCAAAGTCACTTCTGAATAACCAGGTGCTGAATAACATTTCATATGCTTATGTGAAAATTATGTAGTTCAGAGGAGGAAAGGAGCCTTGAACTTCAAACCCAGAGTTCTGGGCTCTGTCCTTGCACGACCACTAATGAGCTGTGGGACTGAGCAAGTCCCTTCATATCTCAGGCCCTCTAGTAGTTGGGAAAGTGGGGACTTCCAGCAAGAGTACCATATGGTTCTGGGTATCTAATAACACGTAATGGCAAGGACATTACAAGTGATTTTTCTGAACTAAGTCTAACATCAAAAATTACAATGCAAAAGCCCTGCTGAGAGAAAATTAATAGAAAGCGCTCTCTCTGAGGCCTTCCCCAGAGTGTCATTACCACACTGCAATACTTCATTGGCCTGAGCAAGAGGTGCCTCAAAGCAGGAGAATGACTGCAGAAGTGGCTGTGCATCTATCCTCCCCACGTTTATCCAAATGGTTTCCCATCTTTTCAAATAGAGGATAGGCTGTGCTCAAACCACTCTTGGCTGCTGCTGCCTTTAGGAGCCCAGATCTCCCCTCACATGAGGAACCCCTGGGACCATCATCAGAGACCCACAAAAGCTTGCAACCACTGACAGGCAGCACACAGGGTCCCTCCTTACTGCCCAGGACACCTGTGTACCTGGCCCTGGGGCTTTGACGGTTTGTGGTACCAGTTAGGACTTTTCCCACACCTGGTAAAACAGGGCCTTGTGAGTTGGACAGTCAGCCACAGAAATGGAAGAACTAAGGGAGCTCAGAGGTATATGTACAGTCCTGATTTGTTACATCTTAAAATAAAAATATAAGTTACACACTTGCTAAAATAAGAAAGTCAATTCTACATTACAGCAATACAGTAAGAACCTTATATTGTAACATTTTCAAAATACCACTACTCTTGCTAAAACATCAGTTATTTTTAAAACGTCCTTAGGTATTTCACCTAACGCATTCTCAGATGTACTTTCCAGAACTGGGCTTAGTTATTCTATGCCTCAGACTCCAGTGTTCATAGTCAGAAGGATTTGTCAGCCATACTCGCCAAGAACAAATCCCTTTTTTTAGTTAAGACCCACTCAGTGGCTTGAGAATTTGAGACATATTCTCCCTGAAGGAGAGTCTCTTTTTCATAGTTTCTGTCTGTCTCTCCAAATCCATGTTCAGCTCCTCCTGCAGCTCCCAAAGCAGTGGTATGCTGGTAAATATTTGACAACCCCCTCTGGGAGCAGGAAGCCCAGATGTATACAGCATTTGCCAGTTTCTGTGGTATAAATACTCCTCCCGTGGCCAATTTCAAGCTACTGTGATGTGACTGAGCGCAGTGTTGGATGTGCATAATTGGCAAGTGCCAGCCCCCCAGCAGGCCTCTGCAAAATGCACTCACATTCAAAACTGATGAATTCTAAAGGACACATGGACTTTTCCTGATTATTTATACAGAGCATAAAATGTTCTTTATAATATAAAAGTTATTATTTTAACAATCTACAAAGTTGTGTTTTTCTACACACATACCCCAGAAAAAGCCTCCAGAGAGTCTCTAGGGTTCTGCTGAGGCAATAAACAACAGCGTGGGAGAAAGGGGAGTCACATATTTTATTATCGCAAAAATCAGGAAAGTGAGAGAAAAGTCTGGGAAGGAGGAGCAGGCACAAGTAAACATGATAGTGCAGACAAGGCTGCAAAAGGAGCTGGGAGCAGTATTAATACATCTCAAACCAAACCCTCTCCTCAGGGCCGAGCCCTAGTAGAAAAGCAAGTTGAATACCAGATACGTGAATAGCAGCACAATCTGTGGTCCCAGTGAGCCCCCCCAGGACCCTCTTAAACCTCAGTGTGACTTGAGAGGGCTGTCACTTCAAAGAAATAAGATATGGAGGAGCTGAAGGAGAGCCCCACTGAATCTGTGAAAAGATTGTCACCTTCCTTCAGACCTGACTAAAGGGCACCCACAGCCGACCGGGTACTTTGCTCCAGTGTTTTGCATGGCACTGAAGCTCAGTGGGACACAACTGGCCTCAGAAAAAATCGTGAGGAGGCAGCAGTGTGTTTTCCCTGCCCTGTTCAGTTTCCTTCTCCCATCCTAATCGTCTCTCTTCCTCTCCGCATTTGTCCAGCTGCTGGCTGCCTTCCAACTAACCCGCACATGCAGAGGATTGGCCAGGCTGCATCAACTAAGAATGCCCTTCAAAAAGCAATTTGCATTTTATTAATGGATCCAGACAGACAGAAAAGCCTTCAAGATCAGCAGTCTGTGCAGGCAGGTGGGGGTGCTTCTCGGCCTCCCAGGGAGCCCGGCGCAGTCCCAAACACCAGTCACATCAGTCTCAAGAAAGATGAGTGACTGAAACTAGGAGTCAAACACATTGATGTTCATAGAGAGGGTGAGCATCTTCTCCGGAAAACAAAATACAAGTAAATGAGTTTCTGCTTCAGCATAAAATATATAATGGATATAAGAAAAAAACCTACAGATGACAATAATTATTTTAAATGATTTACAACACTGGGATGAGCTTTCCTATTAATGCTTGACTTAGTGTGCTTCCTTTCCTTGGTTTTTAGTTCACCTCCTATCCACTGGTGATGTGGCATTGGGCAGGGTCCGGATTTATTTTTCTTTATATAGTGAACCAGGTTTCCCAACACATTTTTAATAAATAATGCGTCCTTTCTCTACTGATTTGTGGTCACCTCTGTTCTTTGTTTCCACAGACGCTTGGATTTGTCTCTGAGCTCTCCATTCTGTTCCACTGATCATTTTGTGTGTTCTTACTACAAAATTACACTTTAAAAATTTAATAATGGCTTTGTAGAATGTCAATAACTAATAGTATTAGACCCCTCCCTTATTTTCACTCTTCTTTTTTAATGTTGATTAGTCATGAATCTATCTATATTCCTTGATATAAACGTACAGTAAGTTAAACAAGTTCCTAAAAAAAATGAGCAGGGCAGCTAATTGCAGGAAGCTCATTGCAAGGCTGAGAGGGAGGCCGGCACATGATGCATTGAGCCCTTCCCCCAACAGAGCTGGTGCTGAGTCGCCCAGAGACTCTCTATTGCTGAGCAAATGGTCTGCAGATTAAAGCAGGTGGAGAGCCTTTTTTTGTTGTTTTTTTATTTTGTTTTATTTCTTTTTTCTTTTTTTCCTTCCCCCCCCTTTTTTCTTTATTATTATTATTATTATTTTCTTTCTTTTTCATCGTTTTGTTCCTCTTCCTTCTTTTCTTTCATCTGTTTTGTCTTTGTCGTTGTTTCTCAGACTTGTTTATCTGGATATTGCTTTGGTCACTGTTTTCTGTCTTGTTCTCCTGTTTTTGTGTTTGTGTCTCTTTTATATACTTTTGTTTCTCCTATGTAAACATTGCTTATCGTGCTTCTGTGGAAGCATATTTGTTTTTTGGTGTTGTTGGGTTACCTTGCTTTGTTTTTGTTTTATGAAGTGGACGTGGACCTAGCACTGGTCTAGGAGCTGAGACTACAATGAATTTGTAGAAACTACTGACCGCAGCCTTTACGCACTGGTAACACTACCTTGCCCACCTACAGCTGCATTGCCAGGGGCAATAGGGGTGCACAGGTAACTGGCCCCATCCCCACAAACTGTGAAAAAGGTTTTTTACAACAGAAGGTGGTTTGCAAAGCCCTGGGGTCAACTTCGTGGTGTTCAGTGACCACAAATCTGCACCACAGCCACCCCGGAGCAGCTTTCATGATTCTGTGGGCGCAAGGTGGAGGGTGGTTGTAGTGTCCTTGGGACGCTATACAAGGGAGTCACAGGCCAGATATTGGTGTAAGACCTGAATCTGCATTAACATCTTAAAAACTACCAATCACATCGCATAACTCACTTGAACTTCATCCTGCCAAGCTAGTGCCACATTGCTGAGGGCACCCTCAACACCGGGTCAAATAGCCAGACACACACTCCTAAAGAGCCTCTTTCAATAGGTGGGGCTTACCAGCATCTAACAGGTGGCAACAGGCCTAAGGGGCCCTGGGCCTTTTTCTTTTTTATTTATTTATTTATTTTTTTTAAATATTTTTATTGGGGAATTGGGGGGATGGGAACAGTGCTGGGGGAATTGGGGGAAGGGGAACAGACTAGTTGCTGTCGTTTTGTTCTTCAATCTAGTTATGGAGGATGTTGCTTCACTGGCCCAAGTTGGCACCATCATTGCGCTGTTCTCTGGCGAGGCAGATCAGTCGCCGGCTTCTGGACGGCTGCTCACTGCGGCTGCTGGCTACATACGGTAGCCCATGGCAACCCACTGCCACAGGGGCTGCAGCCTACGCCGTCGCCGGCGACTCATGGCAGCCCAGCTCCAGGTTGAGCTGTTGTTCAGCATCTTAGCTGTGGAGGGCAGTGTCACTGGCCCTCATATGTGGGATCCGAACCGGGGCCCTCTGGCATCCCAAGCGAGTTCTTAACCATCGCGCCACTCGGCCGGCCCCCTGGGCCTTTTTCTAAACTGCGTCAGGACCAATATAGGAGGCAGCCAGCTTCAGTTCACACAGAGACCATTCCTACATGACCCCAGGTCCAGCACAGGGAGCAGCCAACTGCGTACAGCCTTGAGGCACCTACCAGGTAGCTACGGACCGGGAACAGGCAGGTCTGAAATGGCTCTGAGTGGGAACCCTGCCCAAGAGACACCAGAACAAATACACCCAGAGGCCAGTGTTAGACAAAACCAGAGTACTACCTGGTTGAACCTACAAATGGCACTCTCAAAGGACATTTTCCACAGGCACAGAACCCACAGTGGCCTCCTCTGAGGGGATCAATCTCCACACATCATTCATACACTGTGAATAGAGCTAATTCTCCCAGCTAATCAGTCTGAGGGTCAATCCCACCCTCTGACAAGCCAAAAGCAATTAAAGAGCAACTTCAACAGTGACATCCCTGGAACACTTGAGACCGGAGAATATAGAGACTGCACAATCTGAATATAAAGGACACATATTACAAGAGCACCCAGCAACGACTGAGAGGCATAAATGATCTATCTAATACATCGAAGCAATCACAGAGCAACAGCCAGAATGAAGAAACAAAGAAACTTGTCTCAAGTAAAAGATCAGAAGAAACCTCTAGAAATGAAACTAAATGAAACAGAGGTATCCAACCTTTCAGAGACAAAGTTTAGAACACCGATGATAAGAATGTTTAAGGAACTTAGTGAGGACATAAAGAAAGATAGAGAAATCATAAAAAACAACCAGTTAGAACTAAAGAATACAATAACTGAAATGAAGAATACACTTGAAGGAATCACCAGTAGACTAGATGAAGCAGAGGATCGAATCAGCAATTTAGAAGACAAAATAGCAGAAGTCACCCATTTGGAACAACAAAAATAAAAAAAGAATAGAAAACAATGAAAATAGTTTAAGAGACCTGTGGGACAACATCAAGCACAACATCTACATCATAGGAATACCAGAAAGAGAAGAGAAGCAAGGGATTGAGAATGTGTTTGAAGAAATAATGACTGAAAACTTCCCTACCCTGGTGAAGGAAATTGACATACAAGTCCAGGAAGTGCAGAGAGTTCCAAACAAGCTGAACCCAAACAGGTCCACCCCAAGATACATCAGAGTTAACATGGCAAAGGTTAAAGACAAAGACAGAATCCTAAAAGCAACAAGAGAAAGAGAGCAGGTTACATACAAAGGAACTCTTATAAGACTAACAACTGACTTTTCTACAGAAATTCTGCAGGCCAGAAGGGAGTGGCAGGAAATATTCAAAGTGATGCAAAATAAAGGCCTACAACCAAGATTGCTCTGCCCTGCTCGGCTATTACTTAAAATTGAAGGAGAGATAAAGAGCTTCTCAGAAAAAAATAAGCTTAAGGAATTCATTACCACCAAGCCAGCATTGCAGGAAATGTTAAAAGGGCTTTTTTAAAAAGAAGAAAAGGAAAAGCAAGCTTACCAAGGAAGACCAGAAATACAAATAACAAAATGGCAATAAATATGCACATATCAATAATCACTTTAAATGTGAATGG
>NW_017731451.1:3756797-3843020 GCF_001890085.2 Hipposideros armiger | reverse complement strand
AGACTGATTACTACCAAAGAAATTGAATCAGTAATCAACAAGCTTCCAACAAACAAAAGTCCTGGACCAGATGGCTTCACAGCTGAATTTTACAAAACATTCAAAAAAGAATTAATACCTATTCTCCTCAAACTATTCCAAAAACTACAGAAGGAGGGAAGGCTCCCAAGCACATTTTATGAGGCCACTATTACTCTGATCCCAAAATCAGACAAACATATTACAAAAAAAAGAAAACTACAGACCGATATCCCTAATGAACATAGATGCAAAAATCCTCAACAAAATAATAGCAAACCCAATTCAGCATCACATTAAAAAGATCATACACGACAATCAAGTGGGAATCATTGCTGGTATGCAAGGTTGGTTTAATATCCGCAAATCAACATAATACATCACATTAAACATGAAGAATAAAAATCATATGATCATATCAATAGATGCAGAAAAAGCATTTTACAAAATCCAGCAGCCATTTATGATAAAAACTCTTAGAAAAGTGGGAATAATAGGAACATATCTCAACATAATGAAGGCCATATATGATAAGCCCACAGTAAACATCATACTCAGTGGGAAAAGGCTAAAAGCTTTCCCCTTAAGATCAGGAACAAGACAAGGCTGCCCACTTTCACCTCTTCTATTCAACATAGTTCTGGAAGTTCTAGCCACAGCAATCAGACAAGGAAATGAAATAAAAGGCATCCAAATTGGAAAGGAGGAAGTAAAATTGTCACTATAAGCAGATGACATGATACTATATTGAGAGAATCCCAAAGACTCCACCAAAAACTGTTAGAACTGATAAATGAATTTAATAAGGTAGCAAAATACAAAATTAATATTCAGATATCAGTTGCATTTGTATACACCAATAATAAACTATAAGGAGAAGAAATCAGGAAATTAATCCCTTTTACAATTGCTTCAAAAACAATAAAATCTCTAGGAATAAATTTAACCAAAGAAGTGAAAGGCCTGTACTCAGAAAATTATAAGACACTGAAGAGAGAAATCAAAGAAGATACAAATAAATGGAAATATACCATGTTCATGGATAGGAAGAATTAATATAGTTAAAATGTCAATACTACCTAAGGCAATACATAGATTCAATGCAATTCTTATCAAACTACCAAGGACAATTTTCTCAAAAATAGAACATATAATCCTAAAATTTATATGGAACCATAAAAAAAACCCGAATAGCCACAGTGATCTTGAGAAATAAGAACAAAAGTGAAAGGTATCATGCTACCCAACATACTACAAGGCTACAGTAATCAAAACAGTATGGTACTGGCATAAAAACAGACACATAGACCAATGGAACAGGATAGAGAGCCCAGAAATAAACCCATCCATATATGGTCATTTAATATATGACAGCAGAAGCAAGAATTTACTTTGGGGTAAAGATAGTCTATTTAATAAATGGTGCTGGGAAAATTGGACTGACGTGCAAAAAAATGAAAATGGACCACCTGTGGGGAGCCAGCTGGGATCAGCCAGGGACACTGAGACTGTAAGCTGGCAAGCTACAGGCCTCCTTGTTAGGGTGAGCAGCTTAAGAGCAGCCTAAAAGTTACAGACCAGAGCTACAGTAAGGGTTAAGCCTGACAGCTGGCAAGCTGACAGGCTCTTAGACCTTGGGGAGCAGCGTGGGAAGGTTGCTGGGTAAATCTCTTCTCCACTGTGCCCCTGAAGAAAGAACGGCCAATGTCACAGACAACCTTTAAAGTTACAGAGTGGAAGGTCATCCTGTTAACAGTTTCTATTTGCTATACTTTGTTTTGTCTCACTTCGTAAAGATTGCTTCCAAGGAATTTGTTCCCTGAGAGGAGGGGGCTACTCCCTCAAGGTCCCCAAATATCACCTGCCCTAGGAAAGTTACTTTTGCTATAAAAGCTGTATACAAATAATAAACGAGGCCACTCTCTGCCAGCAGCATTGAATGGACCTCCCATTCCCAGCTTTTTGTCTCGATTTCTTTATTTCTCATCTCCCACCCAATCCTCCCAGGTGCATTCGGTCGAGCGAGCTGGTCTCATTCACCACCTACTCACACCATACACGAGATCAAATTCAAAATGGATTAAAGACTTAAATGTAAGACCTGAAACCATAAAACTCCTAGAAGAAAACATAGGGAGTAAATTTGCAGACATTAACCTCAGTAATATTTTTACTGATATATCCCCTCGGGCAAGGGAAATAAAAGAAAAAATAAACATATGGGATTACATCAAACTTAAAAGTTTTTTCACAGCAAAGGAAATCATCAATAAAACAAAAAGGCAGCCTACTAAATGGGAGAAGATATTTGCCAATGATATATCTGATAAGGGGTTAATATCCAAAATTTATAAAACACTCTTTCAACTCAACACCAAAAAAACAAACAACCCAATTAAAAAATGGGCAGAGGATATGAAGAGGCATTTTTCTAAAGAGGACAGACAGATAGCCAACAGGCATATGAAAAAATGGCCCACCTCACTAATCAT
Source organism: Hipposideros armiger (assembly GCF_001890085.2). NCBI lineage: Eukaryota > Metazoa > Chordata > Mammalia > Chiroptera > Hipposideridae > Hipposideros > Hipposideros armiger. Next base: position 3,840,510 of record NW_017731451.1, on the reverse strand, counting down.
TAGGGAAATGCAAATAAAAACCACAATGAGATACCACCTCACTCCAGTCAGAATGGCTATCATCAATAAATCAACAAACAACAAGTGCTGGTGAGGCTGTGGAGAAAAGGGAACCCTGGTGCACTGTTGGTGGGACTGCAGATTGGTGCAGCCATTATGGAAATCAGTATGGAGGTATCTCAAAAAACTGGAAATGCAACTACCGTATGACCCAGCAATTCCACTCTTGGGTATCTATCCAGAGAAACCCAAGACGCTAATTTGAAAAAATATATGCACCCCTATGTTTATTGCAGCGCTATTTACAGTAGCCAAGACTGCCCATAGGTAGACGACTGGATTAAGAAACTGTGGTACATTTATACAATGGAGTACTACTCCACTATAAAGAAGAAGGAAATCATACCCTTTGCAACAATATGGATGGAACTAGAGACTATTAATGTTAAATGAAATAAGTCAGTTGGAGAAAGACAAGTACCATATGATCTCACTTATATGTGGAATCTAAAAAACGGAATAAACGAGCAAAGTAAACAGAAATAGTCTCAGAGATATAGAGGAAAAACTGATGATTGCTAGCTGGGAGGGGGGTGGGGATGAGGGAGAACAGGAAGGGATTAGACAGCATAAATAGGTAACTACAATATTGCCACAGGGATATGAAAGGCAGTTTGGGGAATATAATTAATAATGTTGTAAATATTTTGTAGGCTGTCAGATGGTCACATGTCTTGTTAGGGAGACCACTTCATGGGTGGGTAGAGACTTGATCACTGCACTGTACACCTGAAGCTGATGTTGTATAATATTGTATGTCAACTATAAGTGAATATATATATAGTAATGGGATGTAGAGTATAGTGTGGGAGTGGAGTCAATGGAATGGTAATAGATATGTATGATATGGGGGGGAGTGGGGTGGTGAATTGGGGGAGGGGGTTTGTCACTTTGAGGGGTAAAAAGTATAACTATTGCACTGTGTTGTACACCTGAAACTAATGAAAAAGTAAAAAATAAAAGAAATATATATTTAAATAATTTTTAAAAATTGAGCTGGAATGTTGATTGAAATTGCATTTGATTTATAGCTTAATTTGAGGAATAACTGACATCCTTATAGTATCACATCACCCCGTCCATTAGCATGGACTCTTTCTCCATTTACTTATATATTCTATGGTGTTTATGACAGTTTTAAAGTTTCCTCCATAGATATATCATGTAGACTCAGTCAAGTGAATTCCTAAATGCTTTATAGTTTTTTGTTTCTGTTATGAATGGTGTCTTAATTTTGATTATATAGGATAAGAGATGCTATTAATTTTTATAGGTTGATCTTTATTCACCAACATTGTTGAATCTTTATTACTAATAATTTATTATTTCTGTTGATTTTTCTAGAAAGATAATTATATCTACTAAAAAATAATAAAAGTTTCAACTCTTCCCTTTCAATCTTTACACATATATATATTTTTTCTTTCCAAAGGGTAAAAACCTCTAGAACTCTGTAATACTGTGTTAAGGGTATTAGAAATAATAGTAGTATTAGTATTTTTAGTATGTAAAGAGTATTATTGCTCTAACCTTTACCTTAAAGGAGCTGCATCTAAAGTTTCTCCATTATGTATTATAAGTACAAGTTATGTATAAGCTTTAATCAATTTAAGGAAGTTTTTTTCTATTCTTAGTTTTATAAGAGTTTTTATCACAAATAGGCATTGATCCTTTTCAAAAGCTTTTTCTACAAAGAATGCGATGATTATATAATTCTTCTTTATATGTGTGAAATGTGGGGAATTACACATTTTTCTGATATGAAACTATCATTTTATTCCTGGAATAAATCTCACTTGATTTTGATGTATTTTATTTTAAATAAACTGATGTATTCAGTGAATATTTTATTCTCTGCTTCACAAGTGAAATGAGTCTATAATTTTTTTGATCTTCTGTCTTTGGAATCAAGATTATACTAAATTCATAGAACAAGCTAGACAGCTTTCACGTTTCCTATTTTCTGGTACAACATACAGGAGATAGGAATATCTGTTCCTTGAAAGTCTGATGAAATTCGCCTGTGAGACTGCTTGAACCTGGAATTTTTTGGAAGGTAGGTCTTTGATATCCTTTTCAATTTGTTTAATACTTATTGAGTTCAAGCTCTCTATAGTTTCCCTGGACCAGTTTAAACATTTTGTGTTTTTCTATTAATTACTTTGAAATTTAGTGTCAGACAGGCATCTGTGTGCTCTTCCATTCTCTTTGATCTTTCTGTTGTAATTATTGCCCTCTTTTCTGTATTTTTTTTTTAAGATTTTTATTGGGGAATTTGGGGATGGGAACAGCACGGGAAATTGGGGGAAGGGGAACAGACAAGTTGCTGTCGTTTTGTTCTTCAGTCTAATTGTGGAGGACGTTGCTTCACTGGTCCAAGTTGGTAACATCATTGCGCTCTTCCCGGGTGAGGCAGATCAGTCGCTAACTTCTGGACGGCCACTCACTGTGGCTACTGGCTGCTGGCTACACACCGTAGTCCATGGCAACCCACTGCCACAGAGGCTGCAGCCTACAGCATCGCAGACGACTCACAGCAGCACAGCTCCAAGTTGAGCTGTTGTTCAGCATCTTAGCTGTGGAGGGCAGTGTCACTGGCCCTCATATGTGGGATCCGAACTGGGGCTCTCAGGCATCCCAAGCCAGCTTTTAACCATCGTACCACTTGGCCGGCCCTTTTCTGTAATTTTACATTTATGCCTTCTCTGTTTTTTAAATCAAATCTTGTTTTGATTTGGAAAAAAATTGTGTTAATCCTGTCAATCATTTTTTGTTGTTCACCATTTTACTGATATCTGCCTTTATAATTATTTTATTATCAGTTTTTCAAATTCTCTTGCTCACTTCATTTATTTCTAGCATTCCTGGTTTCTTTTTTTCTTTTTTAAAAAGATTTTTATTGGGGAAATGGGGGAGGGGAACAGCGTTGGGGAATCGGGGAAGGGGAACAGAGAAGTTGCTGTCCTTTTCTTCTTCAGTCTAGTTGTGGAGGATGTTGCTTCACTGGCCCATGTTGGTATTATCATTGCACTCTTCCCGGCTGAGGCAATTGGTCACCAGTCATTGGACAGCTGCTCACAGTGGCTCTCGGCAGCTCACGCTGGCGGCTGGCTGGTCACACTGGCTGCCAGCCACTCACGGTAGCTTACGGTAGCCCACTGCATCCCCACTGCAGCCTACATCGTTGCTGGCCATTCACGGTAGCCCAGCTCCAGGTCGAGCTATTGTTCACCATCGTAGCTGCAAAGGGCACAGTGTCACTGGTCCACGTGGAAACCGAACTGGCGGCCCTGCTGCTCAGAGATCGCACTCCCAAGCCAACTCTTAACCAACTGAGCCACTCAGCCGGCCCTAGCATTCCTGGGTTTTTGATAAATATATTTAGAGCTGCACATTTTCCTTAAATTTTCAGTTGGATCCTGTAGTTTTGATGTGTAGTGTTCACGGTAGTTCTAGTATTCCTTAAATTCCTTTATAACTTTCTCTTTAACTCAAAAGTTATTTATGTTATTTTGTTTCCTAACGTAAAAAATTTAGTTCTAGTTCTCTCATTAGTTTCTGAATGTGTTCATTATTAATTTGCTGTCTAAAACATTACCTATTTTTGTAAATGTTTCATATGTGCTTGAAAGGAAATTTTTGTTTAATTTTATCATTAGATCTCTGATAGTTCTGCTTTCTTTTTTAAATTTAATCTATTTGATCAATCTGTTTCTCCAGCTACAATTGTAAGATTATATATTTCTCTCTGCAATTCTTTCAGTTGGTTGGAATATTTTGAAGCTTTCCTATTAGGTGTATTGCTTATAATGGGTGTATCTTTTCTTCCTGTTATTCTTTTGATGCAAATATAAAGTCTATCATCTGTCTCTTGTGATATTTTTTGTCTTAAATTCTTACTTTGTAAGATATTAATGTTGTTCTCACAATTTTCTTTTGGCTCATAATTGGTATATATTTTTCTATCTTTACTGTCAATTTCTGTATTTTGTCACAAGTGTGTCTTTTATAGACAACATATTGTTATATCACACTTTGTTTGGTTTTGAATCCACTCTCTGCCTTTGGTGAGTTAAACATTTTTGCCACCATATTACAACTTAATTTCACTATCTTATTTATTTTTTACTTTTTTATATAGTCACCATACTATACATTATATCCCCAAGAATTATTTATTTTATAGATGGAAGCTTGTACCTTTGACCACTCTCACCAATCCACCCAACCACTCCTGTCCTGGCAACCATCAATCTGTCCTCTATGTCCATGAGGTTTTTTTTTTTTTATCCACATATAAATGAGATAATATGTAATTGTCTTTTTCTAACTTATTTCACTTAGCATAATTCCCTCAAGGTCAACCCATGTTGTCTCCACTATCTTATTTTCTTTTGCTCTACTTTCTTTCTCTCTCTCTCTCTCTCTCTCTCTCTCTCTCTCTCTCTCTCTCTCTCTCTCTCTATTTTTTCTGTTTCCACATTCCACTGGATATACCAATTTTTCTTCTGTGTGATTAAGATGATACATTCTGATGTTTGTCTTTATGGTGGCTGACCTTAAGACCCATACTCAGGTTTACCTCTCTTGCTTCCCTAAAGCATTGATGTCTGTATCTCTTCCCCTTATTATATCTCATGTGTCTTGGGCTTTGCCCCATTATGTCACCTATATCATGTTGATAGAATTTTAGTTCTGTGTTAATATGTAAAAGGGTTTTTTCCTTCTCACATCAAATACATGATGTCTTTTCCCAAACTATTGGGCTGTTGGAAAAGTCATGATGTATTTTGCCTGTTTTTCAAAAATTTATTTATGTAAAGAACAAAAATCAATCAATGATATATTGCCCATTTTGTTCGATAACCTTTTTTTGTTGTTGTTAGCTGAGCCATCCTGCCACCTGTTGGCAGCTCAGCAGCAGCTCAGCTTGGGCCGGGAATCAAACCGCTAGTTGCTCAGAGCTCACACTCTTGAGCAAGCTCTTAACCAACTGAGCCACTTGGCCAGTCCCTCGATAACCTTTTGCCATCTTTCAGTGAGCTTCATAATTCCTCGTTCATAGAAGGACCTGTCTTTATTTGCATAAACTGAACAAAGTGCTGATTTACAGCTTTATCTAAATTGAATGTTATACCATGCAAGGAGTTTTGAAGTGAGCGAAACAAGTGGAAGTCTGATGGCACAAGGTCAGGTGAGGAGTATGGTGGGTGTGGTAACACATCCCATCCAAGCTCCAATAATTTTTGACAGGTGATCAGACTTGTGTGTGGTCTCACGTTGTTGTGATAAAACACAACTCCTTTACAATTAACAAGCTCTGGATGTTTCTGGATGATGGATTCATTCAAATTATCCAACTGCTGACAGTACACATTCGAATTGATTGTTAAGTTCCTTGGTAGGAGCTCAAAAAACATGACACCGTTAAAATCACACCACACTGAGAACATAACCTTCCTCTGATGAATGTCTGGTTTCGATGTCGTTTGAGGCGAATCACTAAGACTGTTTGTGCACCACATTATTGTAAACAATCCACTTCTCATCACCAATTATCAGTCGCTTCAAAAAAGGATTGTTTTCCTCATGTTTAATGAGCATGTTGCAGATGTTTATATGCGCCATCAAATGAACTTCTTTCAGTTCATGCGGAACTAAAATATCGAGCTTGCTTATGTTTCCCAGCTTCTTCAGGTGGTCATGAACACTTGAATGATGGATGTTCAATGTTCCTGCAATCTCTTGTGTCGTGTAACATGGGTTTGACTCGATCAATGTCTTTATTTTGTTGTCATCAACCTCAGTGGGCCTCCCTGACTGAGGAGTGTCGTTGAGATCAAAATCACCAGCATGGAATTTCATGAACTATCATTGGCACTGATGTTCTTGTAGAGCATTGTCACCGTAAACTTTATGTAACTTTTCACAAGCTTGACGCATGTTCTTCCCTTTATGGAATTAAAACAGTAAATTATGGCAAAAATGCAGTTTGGTCTTCCATCTTCAACTTGTTGTAAAATCTCCAAAACTCAACCAAATCACTCAATAATTTTTAGAATGAAGCTAGAACTGTCATCTGTCAAATGGCATAGCAATAACATAGATGCGAGTCACTCTAGTACTTCTGAAAATGAACTACTGCCATCTGTTGCAGACATGTGTCATGAATTTTCTGACAACTCAATAATCTCTATCTCTCCAACACCAACGTGGTGCCCTAACATCCAATTCAATTCTATTCTGACACTACCCAGAGTTAGTCAGATTCCACAGGTTTAAGGGCTTAGCCCTCAAGGCTGCCCTCACTTCAGATGTCAGTCACAAATACTGAGTTTCCAGGTTCCCCATGCTTCTGTCCAACTTGGTTACAAAGTCAGAAGTTTCCAAAACCCTCATCCAGGTTCAATTTGCCAGAATGATTCAGAACTCAAGAACTATACTATTACAGTATATTATAAGGATTATAAATAAACAGCCAGATGAAGAGGTACACAGGGCAAGGTCCAAAAGGGCCCTGAGCACTGGAGCCTCTGTCCCTGTGGAGTTGAGGTGCATCAACCTCCCAGCATGTGGATGTGTTTACCAACTTGGAAGTTTCTCAAACTCATCTTTTACGGGTTTTTACAGAGGTTTCATTACATAGGCATGATTGATGAAATCACCATACAATGGCAATTGAATCAATCTCCAGGCCCATTTTCCTCTTGGCAGTTGGAGGGTAAGGTTGAAATTTCCAAGCTTCTAATCAAGGCTTGATCTTTCTGGCTACCAGTCCCCATCCTGAAGCTATCGAGGGGCCTGCCAGGAGTTGCCTCATTAGAACAAAATATATTCTTATCACCTTATCACTTAGGTAATTCCAAGGTCATTAGGAGCTCTATACCAGGAATCAGGGACAAAGACCAAATGTTTTTCTTATTCTACCACATTGTGTAAATATATTTCTTTCTATCTTAGCTTTCAAGACAATAGTAAATTTTACCAAGGTATATGATCACTCTTACTTCCCATAACTCTTGTCTGGATTTATTTCTCTTATTATTTAAATACTTCTTCCAAAAGTATTTTTAATATAGGTCTTTTTGTGGCAGAACTTCTGAAGCTTTATATGCCTGAAAATATTTTTAATAGGGCTGGCTGAGTGGCTCAGTTGGTTAAGAGCTTGCTCAAGAGTTTGAGCTCTGAGCAACAGCGGTTCAAGTCCTGGAGCTGAGCAGCTGCTGAGCTACTGGCTCAGCTAAAAAAAAAAAAAAAAAATTATTATAGCCTTACATTTGATTAGCAGATAATAGTTTAATACCAGAAAATGTATCTTCACTATTTCTTCAAATATTGACTTTTCTTGTTTTTATTTTTATCTTTTTATTATGGCTCCAATTTTGTGGATGTAGACATTTCTCTATCTTTCATTTCTCGCAGCTTTATTTTTTTTAAATATCTATTTTCTTTGTTATCTTACCCTTTTCTATTGCGTTCTGGGAGGATTTCTGATTCTGATCTCCCAACTCACTAATTGTTCTTTAGCTATATCAATCCTACTAGTTGTCCCATCTCTGGTGTTATTTTATTGCATACTTTTTTCATACCTAATATTTCTACTTGGTTATTTTGTTGTTGTTGTTGTTAATATTTTCACTTATTTCTTTAGGTGTATTTATTATAGTGCTTATTTAAAATTTTTGGTCCATCTGTTTGACTATTTCTGCCCAATGGCATATGTTATACAGTCTGTCTGTCTGTTATTTGTTTTTTGTGGTATTTTTCCAGTCATTGTGGCTGTGAGCTTGTTTCTCTCCTCTCCTTATTTTACCTGTCAATGTTTCCTCTACTCTGTTCTGTAATATGTATTGGGAACGGGCCAAAGACACTAAACTGGTTCTGTTCCAGTGAATTTAAGAGTAAGGGAAGGAATGGTGCTATGGGATGGAGAGTGCCAGGCACTATGGAATCAATACTGATTCCTCTGGGCTGTTGGCCTTCCATAAGGCAACTCCTCTGGTCAACACTTCATCTTTAAATCTTTAGGATAAGGCAGGTTGGGAGGAGGTAGTCATCTAGCATGCAAACTCCCAACCCTGGGAGTAGTGGAGAAAGGAGGTGAACAATGGCTCTCAGATGTTAGCTATTCAGGCCACATCCATTTTCATCACTTCCTCCTAGTAGGGCTTTTGTGTTGCCATGAATTTGCCCTGCAGACATCTGCACCAATAGTCCAGGCTACAGCCACAGAGCTCTCAAGTGAAGAGGCAGGCAATGATTGTCATAAGTCTACTACAAGGGTTGCAAGGACAGACTTTAAAAGGCTTTTCTCCAATTGGTTTCTCCACTGCTGCCTCTGGGTCCCTCCACCCCAGGCTGTAGTCATCCCCTTCATATACAAGAGTTCAAGACAACCTTCCCAGTACCTCATTGAGGGTTTTATTTCTTTTATTGTTCTTATTTGTTTTCCCAAATGCCCATTTCCCTCTTGCTTCTATGTTTCTTCAGTATTGACTAGCAAGCAACCTGATCTAGTCTGCCATCCTGGGAAGAGCCTAACATAGTAAATATTTAATTAATGTTGGTGATTGGTTAGCGAATCTAACAAAGAAGCACGTCTTTCCTGTTTTTTTTGTTTGTTTATTTTTTAAACAGGAAAAGGTTTTCAACTGGTTGCAAGGTTTAGGTATATCCCTGGCAAAAAGGGATAAGAAAGAGAAAGGAATGGATTTCTCATTGTGTGCCTACTAGGTGCTGGGCACTTGCTAGGTACTAAATATGTGAAGTGGGTATGAAATTTACTCCAATTTGTTCTATTTCTTTATTTCTCTAAATCAGATAACCACTTTGGGCCCCCAATCTTCTAGCTGGTGGAAAAAATCAATCTCAGTGTGATGGAGAGAAGGAGCTTTTCCATCCCAGAGTCATGTAAAAGTCCCAGGGAAATAAATCTTACGAGGTAGGACAATTAAGTTCATGAACTATCCTAGAAGAAGTGCTACATACCTCATTTCTTAATATCACTATGGTCACCTTCGAAGTACTCCGCTTGGGAAGCTATGCAACAATGCCAGTGCCTAGCCCACACTTCAAAGCAATTTTAGAACTCTTTTTCTAGAATGACCATCAGAGCTATCATGGTATTACCCTTGATGTTCTGAATGTCATTTTGTCTTCCTTTCAATATTTCCTTTATCTTCAGGTAAAGAAAGAAGTCACTGGGGGCCAGATCAGGTGAGGAGGGAGGGTGTTCCAGTACTGTTATTTGTTTACTGACTGAAAACTCCCTCACAGACAGTGCCCTATGAGCTGGTGCATTGTCGTGATACAATAGCCATGAATTCTTGGTAAAAAGTTCAGATCATCTAACTTTTTCATGCAGCCTTTTCAGCACTTCCAGATAGTAAACTTGGTTAACTGTCCAATTGGTACAAATTCATAATGAATAATCCCTCTGATATCAAAAAAGTTTAGCAACATAGTTGTAACAAGTTCACGAACTTAACTGTCAGAACTCATATGCAAACCTAGAATGTTCTGGAAAGGATATCTACTTTTCAATCCTACTGCTTTCTCTTTGGAAACTCTATGCAGTCTTTGGTTAGAGACAGTTTTGCTGCTTCTCTGCCAGGCACCAGCCCAGGGGGTTTTCTCTGAGATTTTCAAAGCAACAACTGAAAATGTACAATCTCCCTCCTCTTAAATGCACACCTCACCTTCTGGGGGGCTAAATAAAAGTGAGATGAGACCAACTTCCCAAATTAGAATTCATGTCCACTGATGTCTCAGTTGTAGGGAACTTCTCTCCTCTTTTTTTTAAAATCAGAACCATTTCCATCCTCTCATCTCCAAACAGCCTTCATCCCCTGTGGTCTGGGACCATCCTGCCTACTCTCCCTAAATGAGTTTGAAACACAAAAGCTCTTTCTCTCTCCTGTGGTGTGTTGAGTTTAAGAATGACAGTTCAAGGTACCAGCCAAGTGGCTCAGTTGGTTAAGAGCTCTATCAAGAGTGCGAGCTCTGAGCAATAGGGTCACCGGTTCGATTCATGGCCCGAGCTGAGCTGCTGCTGAGCTGCCAACAAGCGGCAGGATGGCTCAGCTAAAAAAATTTTTAAAAAGACAGCTCTGAACTTGAATAACACATACAATGCCACTTTCTCCAAGGATGCGGCTGGAAAAGATGAACAGTTAGGTTTTGTTTATTTGTTTTTAATTCTTACCTAATTATATAGATGTTATGTCATTTAATTCCCTTTAACACCTTGTAGTAGTTACTACACTTCAATGCCCATGTCCTCCTCAGTTGGTGGGGTGAGAGTGGGGACTGTTTGAGTCACTTTTCTTACCCCAGGTCACACCCTCTCCCCAGTGGCAGCCAGTGACAGGCAGCTGGTTGACATGGGATTATGGGCTAGGCAAGGTCTGGCCCCTTTGACTCAAGGTGGTACAACTCTGAGAGGCCATTCATTGAGCTCCCTATGAGTCTGGCTGAAGTCTCTTGAATGACTGTCACCCCTCCCCCCGCCTGGTCCTGCTTCTTTCTCTCCTCTACACATGTTGGCCCCGGAGGGCATTCTTTAAGGAACCTTCTACACACAGATCTCTGCCTCGAAGTCTGTTTCCTAAGACAAGCCCAAAAGATAGGTATCATATATTCATACTTTATAGACATGGAAACTAAGGCTCTAGTTGCTGAAGTAACTTGGCCAAGTGAGAAACTTGATGTTTGATTACAAAACCTTTCTGTCTTCCAAGCCTTTGGAGTCTTCTTGGTCCGAGGGATTCCAGTCCTCATTGGGGCAGGAATGTGGAGTAATTCACTCAACCCTTTGTTCTCAGATCCTCCCTACTTGGCACAATGCCCAAAACCTATAGTTATATCACACACACACACACACACACACACACACACACACACACACACACACCTTGCACCAGGGTTACCATCTCTTTTATATCAAAAATTCCCAAAGAGGAATGGGGAACCACAGCCACAGAGGTATATGCTTCAGCAACACAGTACCAGGCTCCTGGGCTGGGAGACGGTCTCTGGCTGACAGGCTCACCCCCACTCAGGGCTGAGGCGTGTTTCCCCCTGCAGAGTCCTGAGGAGGAGGGGCCACCAACCAAGCTCCAGGAATGGCTGTCCCCATGAGGGCTTCTCAACATGCCCTGACTTCCACCTCTTGTCCTCCACCCCCATTTCTCCCCTAGAGATCGGAGCTAGGGGAGTGCTGGTTTTCAGTTTCCAAGGCAGAATTAAGAGCTGACACATTCTTTAAGAACAAATGCCATCTGCTTTCAGAGCACAGCTAACAACTCTGCTTCTGAGGCCTTCATTATAACACACTCATTCTCCCTCCCCCTCATGCCCACATTAACACGCTGCACTTTGAAATATTTTCTAAGTGCAAACCTATTTGGTTTTCATCTAGAACCTTTTAAAGAGGTGGTCCTGTTTGTGTTGTAGCAAAAACACTCTGAGCCTGCCTGACGCCAGAAAGGCACCCTGAGCTGTAGTTGAGCCCCACATCACAAGGGCCTGCGGCTCTCCCACAGCAAGATCCTGCTGGGCTGTGGCACAAAGGAAAAAAAGCAAAGGACCTGATGCTGGACTTCTAACCACGAGGTGCTCATGTGCACAAACTATGTTGCTCAGTTTATGCAGAATTACTAAGGGACTCTGTGTGGCTTCGTGGTCCCCTGAGACCTGGCCCCAGCTCAGCTCCCATGCTTTCCTGGCGTTTCTGTCTCACCAGGAAAAGTATCAGAGCAGATGAGGAGAGGGCGGGGCCTGGGGCAGCTGTACTGTTGCTCAGCGGACGAAACTGCAGCAGCGGTGTTCTGAGGCTTAGAGCCACTGGACAGAGGCTCAGTCAGGGTCAGGCTTTAGGCTCTCACAACCCACTTGCCTCACAGCTTAGAGTAGCAGCCTCCCCTGTTCGTCATTGGAGTGATAGCTCCAAGTTGTCTTGCTTGGCTTTTTTGTTTCTTTTTCTAAAAGTTGTATTAAAATATTGGCAGAACAAGTTGGGTGGATCACCTTAAAAGTTTAGAAGAGTTCTGCCATTTTGATAGCAGAAAAGACACTATCAGTGTCAAAAGCACAGCAGTTTATGGGTGCCCCAGCCTCAGCAGGGGGCTTGTCTGCTTGCTCCTCCTCTTAGTGGTTCCTATACTTGCCCCACAGGGCTCCTCCCGAGGGCTGTGGGCCTGGGCCGCTACTCCTGCTTCCTGGACACCCACCACTGCACTCATGTGCTCTACAGGATCTTCCTGGAGTCCCAACCAGGAGCCAAGCCTGGCATCAGACTGGGAACATGATGGTGAGGAGTAAGATCAATTTAAAAACCATCACAGTATGTTATACAGAAAGTCTCAGTGTCACACATGGCTTCTGGTACGGCAATTTCTGCCAAATAAAAACATTATGGTGTGTCCTCATCCACCTTATTCACCGGATCTGGCACCATGAGACTTCTGGCTCTTTCCCAAAGTCAAAATGAACATGAAAGGTAAACGTTTTGAATGGATTCAGGACATCAAGGCAGCCACAACAATGCAATTCAAAACATTCACGAAAGGGGACTTCCAGAACTGCTTCAGAAAGAGGCAAGAACGATGGGACAAGTGTGTTCGAAGCGAGGGGGAGTATTTTGAGGGGGATAATGGCAATGTGTCTTTTACTGTAATAATTGTTTTTAAATTTAAACATTCACTGTATGTTTTGATCATACCTCATATACCTGAAACTAATACTGTATGTCAACTATAACTGAAAAATAAATTTAAAAACAAATAATCTTAAAAAACACAAAAAACCAAAACCCATCATGGAACTTACCAAGTCTAGGGAGGAAAACTAACACTAATCACAGAATTAGACAAATAGAAGTAAAGCAATAATTGTACCAAGAACAAGAAAGGTAGGCAAATGGTACCATGACAGCATGTAACATGGGAACCAACCGAGGCAGGCTTCCCTAAGAGCTGGTGACTGGGCTGACTCTGAAGGAGGAGAAGCAAAGTGGATGATGGCCACTCTAGGCAAAGGGGACAGCAGTGGCCAGAAAGAGTGTGGGGGCTGAAAGGCCAGTGAGGATGGAAGGGGAGACTGAAAGGTGTGTGCTCTGAGCCGAGGCAAGAGGGGGGCCAGAATGGCAGAAAAGTAGAAAGTCTTTAAAGTATTGGAAACAGTCACATGAAGTAATCAGGTGTGCATTTTTAAAAAATCACTATTTGCTGCAGCAGAGAATAGGAAGAGATGGCGGAGACCAATTGTGATTAGCACTTGGACCAAAGTGATAGCAGCACAGATGGAGAGGAGGGACTAGGTCTTAGAGATCTTTATGAAGAAGGGTCAGCGAGGCTTGGCAGTGGATTTGATATGGAGATGAGGGAGAGGGCGGTGTCAAGGAAGACACATGGGCTTCGGTTTCATAACTGGTTCTATAGTAAGAAGAGGGTTAAGTTTGAGGAAAGACAGTGGGTATATTTCAGACAGGTTTAGTGTGAGGTATTTAGAGACATTCAAGTTGTGTAATCAAAGAGGCAGTTGGATATCTGTCACAGGAGCTCTGGGTTGGGAGCATAATTTGTGATTTAGGTGGTTACCAGAGTCCTGGGCATGGACGAGTTCACCCAGGGAGCAGTTGCAGAGTGGGAGGAGAGAAGAGGACTGTGGCGATGGAGGAACTCCAACAGGTACTGGTTGACTGGAGTAGACTGAGCCTGCAGAGGAGACTAAGAGAAGCTTCTAGAACAGAAGACACAGCAGGGGAACATCAGGTCTTGGAATCCAATAGAAAAGTATGCGTTTCATGAAGAAGAGGACTTTGCTTCTGGCCACAACAAAGTAACAGGGACCAGACTGACCCCCTACTTTAAACACCTGCTAAAACAAGCATATGAAACAATGGTTTTCAGACATTGAAAAACAGGTAGTACAGGACAGCCATCCCTGAGAGAAGAGAGGTAAATGAGGTGAATACTACACTTGCTACAGTCTCCTGCCTGGAGAGCATCTAGACTGCAGGGCTGGGAGGGAAGACCTCCCAGCAGAGCCTGCTGGCCTTCCTGGGCCTGGGAGACAGAAGTGAGGGCTCAAAGGAGACCGTTTTAGTCTTTCCCTTCTCTTCTTCCAGGGCTTTGATATCTGGGTCTCACACTGGCCTTTCCAACCGTGTTTCCCCAAAAATAAGACCTATCTGGAGCATAGGCCGTAGCACGATTCCTCCAGGATATGGAGGGCACGCACCCCTCACATGAGGGTTTTATGACCTGTTTCAGGGAGAAGAGTGCCTTTTCCACAAACTCCTTCAGTTTAAAATATTCAGTAAGCCAGGGTGCCATATTTTGGCACCTAAAATCATGCGAGGGCTTATTTTCCGACAAGGGCTTATTTTCGGGGAGACAGGGTAGTGTGGAGGGAGCATAGGGGCCTGTGGCAGTTTGGAACGAGTGAGCAGGTGAAAACAGAGCCTGTAGCCTGAATGGGAGCGTGACAGAGGGGCCCCATTCCGCCTGGAGAGTACAAGTGCAGGAGGCAAGAGGGCCCGGCTTCCCTGGTAGCGAGGTCCTGGGCAACACCGGCTGTGTGGATTTATACAGTTCCTGGGGGCTTTCAAGGTGCGAGTCAGTGCAGGCACCTCCCTCCCCTGCTGCAGTTGCTCTTATTAGGCTTGTCTTTGGAGGAACCTGTCCTGAAGTTCAACATCACACCTGTGGGTTGTCAACTTCGCAGTAAGAAAGAATTGACAGGAGCCCACCCCTGTGGAAAAGACACAACTGCTGTCTTTTTTTTATGTTTTCCAAATCACTTGAACATGTCATAGTTGATGCAGTCCTCAGGCTGACCTTCCCTGTGGGCGGCCCAGCCTGGCACACCTCAGAGGCAGTGACAGGGAAAGGCTTCCTGTCTTCGGCGTCGGTCAGTTTTTAGGACTAACACCTGCATGCAGAGGAAGTGCTGGGGTGGGAGTGATAGGAGTCAAAGAGCCAGGGCTGCCACCAACAGCCCCACTGCAGCAATGCGGCCCAGAGAGAAACGCAAAGCAAAGGATCTCCAGTCAGAAAGTCAGCTCAGAGAGTGGCCTATTCACTCCCAGCAGCACCTGCAGCCGGCCAGGAGAGGTAGCCTGGGAAGAACGAGAGAGGATGGGCTAGGAACCTGTGGGAAGGGAGATCCAGGATCATGCAGACCTCTGTCACCACACCTGCACTGTGACACTGAACTAACTCAACTCTGGCTTGTGGTCTGTGTGTGTGTTTCCCTTGAGAGCTGGTGAGGACAAAGACTGTCTAATGTTTGCCTCCCACTGCGCTAGTTTTCCAAATTTCTACTTAGAACATTTGGGCCTGTCAGATAAGAGAGGAGCTCAACTAGGCTCCAAATGTCACAATTTCTAGTAATTACCGTCATGCACAAACAATGCAAAAAGCTCAACACCGGGTCTGATTTGAAACATTAACTTTCAAAAATGCTCATGAATGAACCATTTCATCTACAATCAACTTCTGTTTTTTTTTTCCTCCTAGAGATATAAAATAGGTAATTACTGAGAAAGGAACTGCGGAAACACGCATAGTTTGTGTTCAGAAACACAGAAGCAAACATTTCTCTGGCATGTACAAAATGATTCCATCTATAACCTGTTATCATTGTGAGAAACCCTTCTGAAGTAGATTCGGTGCAAGAAATCCTAGTTGGAAAACATGTGTGATTTAAGGCATGTCAAACTTGAAGTATGCACATGTGGGCGTGTGGATGTATGCGTGTGCTCCCCATAATAGAGTTACTGTGCTCCTCACTCTGTGTAGCCCACGCGTAAGTGGGCATGAAATGATTAATAACAAAACCCCCAAGCTGCTGTACCCAAGGAGAACGTCTGACAGAACAACAACAAAAAGAGCATAGAGCCAGTGACTGCTGTGTAGTGGGGAAACACTTGGTAACTATAGCAACTTGCTTTAGAAGTTGTTCTTTCCATGCCAAAACTCAGGTAGGCCCAGTCAGCCCTCCCAGTGTCACACCACAGGGGGAGAGAAACCGTTCAGGAGAGATGGCAGGCCAGCCACCCAAAGGGCACACGAAGGAAAGCCAACCTCCGCACGTTCCGACACCACGTGGGTCTATGAAACAGCAGAGCGAGAAGAGCATGGCAATTGAGGAAACATGGATTTCGAGCTCTTGCAAACAGAGTGAGAATTCTTTGTCATGGATACATCAGTCCAGTGTAAGCTGGCATGGGACAGAGAAGAAGGTCAGCACACTCTCGAGAACCAAGACAACTAATAGGACCCAGAGAGGGTCAGGGTATCTCCCTCATAAGGCTACACCCATTCCACAAGAAGGAAGGACTGGAGTTAACATCAGAACCCCACCATATAGTGACCGATTTTTGTAGTTGCAGCAATGTCTTTAAAAATGTTTAACTGTTAGTAAATTGCAGATAGTTAAACCTTCACAGTGAGCTCATTTCTTCTCCTCAAATCCTTTATACTTATTAAAAAGCCTGGAGCAAAAGGAGCTCCTTAAATGTGGTTAGACAAAGGTTCCCCTCTCCAGCAGAACCCCCGTGACCTTCAGTGATATAGTCTCTGAACTGGGCAGAGGGGGAGTATCCCTTACATTAAATTGGGCCTGGTGAGCTGTACGTTCCATGAACCCAGGCTCAGTTTACTCTTCTCACCACAGCAGCAGGCTCAGTTGATTGCTACCTCTGTCCTGAAATATTTCCTCCACTTGACTTCCAGAGGACACACTCCCTGTTCTCCTCTGACCTTGCTGGCTGCTCTTGTTCACCGTCCCCCCACCCCCGCCCTTTGCAAGATCTCCCTTCTCCTTCCCAACTCTACCTGACACAAGACTTGAAAGCCCTCCCCTCTTATTCACCTCCATACCCTATGAAATCTCATTTAGCATCAGCGTTCTCACTCCATCTGCATGCTAATGGCCTCTCAGTTTTATATCTGCAGCTCTTGGACTCAGGACAAATGTAGCCAACTCCATCTCAGTATGTCCACAAGGATGTCTAGCGGGCACCACACACATAGCATGTCCCAGGCAGTCTTCCCGTGGTAAATGGCTGGTTCCACCATCAAGTACCTCACAAATATGAGCTCTCCTCAGCCCCTCTTTGCTCCCATCCAGCCACGGTCATATCTCACCTGGGTTGCGCCCCTGGTCTCCTGAGTTCTCTGCTTTCCCTTGCTCTTTCCTACAGTCTATTCTCTACACAGCAGCCAAAATCTTTTTAAAACATACATCAGCTCCCATTACTACCTTGTTCAAAACTCTCTAGGGTCTTCCAGTCACACTGAGAATAAAAGCCAGAGTTCTCATCATGGCCTCTGGGACCCACATGATCGGGTGCACCCACCTCCCCGACCGCCTCTCTGACCATGCTCCCCTTGGGTCACTCTGCTTCTGACACACTGGTTTTCTTTGCTGTTTCAAACACAACCCCCAGAGCCTCGCATTTGCTGTCACCTCTGCCTGGAACACCTGGAATGGCTCATTGCCTCCATCCAAGTTGCTGCTCTGTCCTTAGGGTCCCTCCCTGCTTATTTTACTTAACCCAACTGCCACATTCCATTCTATCCCGTTAGCTGGCTTTATTTTTCTTTGCCACACTAATCATTGCCTTTATTATCATGGGAATTTGTCTCCCTCAGTCCCTTAAAGATAAGGATTTTTTCTTGTAGTTCACTGCTTTCCGGAACCCCAGGACTCAGAACAGTGCCTGGCACATGGTGGGTGATCAGCAAACATTTGTATATGAGTGACTAAATACATGAATAAAGAAAAGAACTGTACATTTGTGTAACACATGAGCTGTGACATGTATTGGTTTAATGGTTTTTAAACTACTTTTGATTGTGTGGCTAAATGACCTGCCTCCTTTAACAAACCAGGTGGTAAAATAAGTTATTCTGCCAGAGAATTAAAAACATCTGGGGTCAAAACATAGTACTGATATAAAAAGATCTTTCCCACATCCCTGGAATAAAAGAGTTTTCAGAAATTTAGCCAACAGAGCAGTGTGGACAGAATGAGAACAATGGGATTTGGGAGCTGGAAGAGACTTCTCTCCCCAAGGGCGATACACACTCCTCTTCTCTAAGAGCAAATGCAAACTTCCTCCCACCCTGTGTCCCGTGGGCTCACCTGCCCCAAGCTCACTCACCCAGGCATCCTCCCAATACAGGTGCCTCTCCCAGGAGAACTCTTCTGGTTACTAAAAAAAAATAATAAAAAACTTCCCTCCCTATTATTATAGAATTGCAGAATGTTTAATAACAGCTACCATGTACTGAGCATCAACTATTTGCCACACACTTGCATTCACTAGTTTAATCCTTACAGCAACCCTCTATGAGGTGAGTCTCGTTTCACGGATGAGGAAAGCAGAGCAAGAGAGGCTAAGTGACTTGTCCAAAGTTACAAAGCTAGTCAGCTGTGGAGCCAGGAGATAACCCGAGGTTTGATTTCAGCATCGTGCTCTTAATCGCTTGCATGGTCTCTCTGTTCTTCGCTAGAAGGGGCCTTACAGACCAACTGGCTGAAGTTCCTCATTTTAAAGATTAAAAAGCTAAGGCAATGATAAATTGGATGACGTGGCCAAGGTCACACAGCAGACAATGGATGGGGCGGGACACAGGTACAGGTCTATGTTCTCTGCCCTCTCTAGTTGGCTTGAAGGATCTCAGTGAGGTATTTCTGACCCTGTGCGAGGGCAGCAAGGAAGTTTTATGGTGGAACCACTCTTATCTACTGACTGCTAAACATAAGACCAATGGGGGAAATTGCCTCGAGCATCCTTTAAAAAGGATTAATTTTTTATTAGAGTTAATTAATTGTAGAATTAATTAAAACAAATATCTGTTTAAGTGGCAAAGTATGCCTTTTCTATGTGGAATTCTTTTTTACCTTTTTACTTGTTTCACTACAAAGTATTGTGTGGTGCCTACTTAAAAAGTACCTTTAACCAAGTTTTTCTCTGTTGTTCTCAATGAGTAATTATACTTATTTTAAAACTGGTATGGAGTATATCCTCTATGTTCCTTAATTTTGCCACATTCAGAGACTAATTACCGTGTGCTGTCCTGATGGAGTCTTGGTGGCGAGCACTGCCAGGACTTACCCTCATGTCCCAGTCCCCAAGAATACAAGGTGAAATATGTGACCTTGAATGAGTCAACCCCTCTGGCCCACAGTTTCCCCACCTCTAACAAAAGAGGATGGGCCTAGATGGTCTCCATCTTACTCTGTGGTGCTTTCTGATTTTACACGTGGAATAACAACAGTCGTCATTTACTTATTATCTGGCACTGTGCTAAGTGTTTTACGTGCATTTCTCATTAAATCCTCCCAGCAGTACTATGAAATAGGTACTGTTATCTCAATTTTACATATGAGGAAACCAAGCTTAGAGAGGTTAAGAAATTTCCCTGAGGACACACACAGAGCAGGTGAGTGGCAGAGCTGGGATGCAAAGCCTGGCAGTCCACCTAGATCCTATACTCCTACCCACTGTGAGGTGGGAAAGGGCTCCCTTTCAGGACCAAAGATGGTTGGGGCACCCACAGAACACCTTCCCTCATAGTACGGATGGAGAAACTAGGGCCAAGAGAATCTGGGTGACTTGCCCATGGTCACCTCACCAGGTAGTGTTGGAGCTGACATCAGTTCTCTTCTTGGCTACTTACTGGGGCTGTTCTATCAGTGGATTCTGGAGAATGGACACCTCCCCATCAACAAACTGTTTATTATACTCTGGGCCTGGTTTACTCCCCTGTTGTTCAGGAACATATTAAAAATAATTTTGGGCAGCTGTATGCATCTCCCATGCACTACGGTTATACACTTTCATGCTTCAGACATAAGCCTAACATTTTGTTTCCATCCACTTTCTTAAACTAGCATTTTATTTGGAATTTGTATTCAGAATCCAGTCTGGGTGTCACAGGATGCTGCTGGTTGTCAGTGATGATGTTCTAGTCCTTCTTCACGAGAACTTTTCCAACAAATCCTGCAAGATGGGTCTCAAGTGCCTGCATCTTCTCCCACACGCTAACACCTAAAACTGTGTTCTCCTTCTCACCATTATCCACAGACATTTGAATTGAAGGTTGCTTTTAGATTGGGGCAATGATTTTCAACTCTGGCTGTACGTTAGAATCATCTGAGGAACTTAAATAAAAAACTTGTAATTTGGAACCCACCCACCACTGAAACCACTGGAAGCTCAAAAACCACTGAAGGCATTTGAGCAAAAACATGACACAGGGAATGGTATTTTTTAGGGAAGTTGGTCAAGTTGTCGTGTCCATAATTAATTGGAGAGAGATTTTTACAGTATTTTTTGAAAGAGCCAGGTCTTCGGCTGCTTAAACTCCCAGTTTTGGGTTAATCCTGAATCATAGGTTCCCCATATGCCCCATTCTTTCTTTTCATAGTTCTCCAGGGAGTTTATTCAACTTTCTTTTCTTGTTTAAAGTTCTCACTCCACATGGAACAGCATGCATCTTGATAGTGTTCCCCCATACTTTATTATTAATTTTGAAAAGATATCTTATTCACACATGACAACATTCAAAAGGCACACACAATAAATAACGAGTCTCTCTACTTCTCCACCTCTGAGCTCCTCAGTTTTCTTCCCTGGAGCCACCAGTTTCCAGCTCTTGGGAAGTCTTTGCAGAGAATGGTTTATGTATGGAAAAGCAAACATTATGTGCATGGATGATCAGTAACTTGCTCTTTTACCCTCTCTTTTATCTCCAAAATGAAGTATGCAGGCTCTTGTTCTTTTAGGTACTTTTTAAGGGGAATGAAAAGGGCTGATACAGAGGACCCAGGACCTTAAAACTTGTCATGACCGTATTTCTGAGTTCCTTGCTCAGCAGTGCCTACAGCGCCCTGCTCGCTTTCTTTCTCTTCTATCCCCGAGGGTAGAGCTCCTCAAATCTCAGTGTCCTTCCTTCCCCTCCCACGTCCCTGACCCCATTTAGCCTCTTGAGTCCTTGACTGTATTCAGGATTTTCTTTCTGTCCTTTCTTTGTGTACGTGCCTCTCACTAAGAAGTGGTCCTGAATTTACAGGTAAGGTGAAACAATACTTGTGAATAGCAGATCATTCAGAAGGCTTTCTGACCTCATTTGGGAATTATACATCTCAGAGGAATTGATGATCCCTGGTCACCCTGACTGAGCAACCTTTCACTTAGTAATTCAGGCAAACGACAAGGGTCTAAGCTATGATGTTAAAAGTTGGAAGTCAGAGGGAGGGGTAAATAGGAGAGATACAATGCAGAGAAACGTGATGCGACTTGATAACCGACTTGGTTTGGGGAATGGAGAGAAGGGAGTGCACAACTTTCTACGCCTTAGAATCTAAGGTTTTAAACTCAAGCAACGAAAAGAATGGTGGGATCACTGTTAAACAGACATTCTTTGTAAAGGGCTCTCAAAAGCCTTATTTTTTTCTAGGTTGAATACTGTACTCATCAAATTTCGGAGGCGAGCCAGGCCTGGGAAAATCTGTGAGGTAATGAAGTTTGCCCCCGACCCCTCTCTGCACCTTTTCTGCTGCACTCTTCTTCCTGATTCCATGGGCTATTCTTCCACTTGGCTGCCTGTCATCTAACCCCTGCTAAAGTGATGAACAGTATCAGGTGTGGGCTGATAAAAGCAAAAGCTGTGCCCTCTCCCAGGGGTGCTACATTTTAAAAGGAGACGCATGAAGAAATAAAGCCTTAAGATAAGAAAGAATGTGCCTACAACAGTGGCATTAATAAGTCCTAGGGTTAATTTTTTAGATGAGCTGGTAGTCCTCAAGTCACACCATTGATTAATTACAAGGCTAATTCTGTTCTTTTGGGACCACTTAATTTCAAAGCTTTTCTTGCTTGAACAGACTATTGCCTACTGATGGAACTTTCCTATTATTATGTGTCCTATTATTATATGAGGTACAAAGTTACTTTCTAGCCATCCATTTCTTTATATCGGCTGTTAGTGTTTTTATTGAAGCATTTAAAATTACTTCAGATTTTGCAGGCAATCAATTTTGCAATGAATTTGTTTGTTAAAATCTGATCAAAGGTGGGAAAAAAACCAGTATCTAGCTTCTTTAACCATTTTGAGAGAACTCTGGTGTTCCAGGGTCTAGTAATGGCATTTACATGTGGCAAGGGACTATTTCAGTTAGGCCACACTCTAAGATGTCAGGGGACACTTCAGAGTCATTTTTAAATTCTCATTGCCCATCAGGGCAAACATAGACCCTTTTTATATCCCTTTATTGTCATACTGTCTACTGGCAGGAGATCCAATTACAACTCAGCCAATGACTTCTCACTTCTGCCTCAAGCAAGCACACCTGACAATGGAACCATGCAGCTAAAAGATACCATGTAGTAATATATTCCACATCCATGTCTTTTTTTTTAATGTATATGCCAAAGTAAGATTTTAAAGAGGTGACAGGTTAATATTAGATTTTTCAACTAAAGGAGATATAAGGTCCATCCGAATATATCATCTCAATGGAAGGCAGATCTGTGATACCTCGGGGTCTGGAGAAACTGATGCAGTTGAGGACATAGGAACATCTGAAAAGATACCGAATGAATGGGTCTTTAACATCATGATGTTTTATTATTATTGCACTGTGGAGCTGTAACAAATATTTGCTGAATATTTATGATGGGTGCTTTCCCTCTCTATAAAATGCCGGTCACATAAATGTTAATGTTTGTTGATCTGTTAAAAAGTAACAGTATTCTTAAGCATTTAAATTGGGTGGTTGAAAATATTTCATTTATAAGTATTATCATTTAGATACTACATCCTATGTGTTAGCATTTAACTAAGGTAGCTTCTTCTAATATACCACAGGAGGAAAAGTTTCTATTCCATATTGTTTTGAATAATTTCTATCTTTGTGGAGTTCAGCAGGATCCCAGTAAAGAAACATAGTGAGTGTAGTACTTTTACCTTTTAGCTTAGCTAATGAACATCAAAATTAAAGCCACATATAAACTCAAGACAGGTTGTACTGCTATTGATGAAAAATTCACGTTGATAGCATTATTTTTAGGTATGAAAATGGGGCATACTTGAAAGAACTCCAGAGATTGCACATTTTCTTTGAGAAGACAAATCATTTCCTGCTGAAAATATATGGCTGAATCAAATACCAGTGTTAGAGGTCTAATAAATCTTGTTGATGAATTACAGAAGCACATAAAATATGTCTGACAGGTAGCTCATGTTAGTAGAATATATTAAATAAATTTACATACATAGTATGTATTTTCTTCCTTCAATCAACTTTCCAGGAAACTGGATTATTTTCCTTTTAAAGCAGTGCAGAGAAGGCTCTGTTTCTTATCCAGTTCTCTGTTACCTAATCTTTAATAATTCTTTTATCTTATTTCTAGAAAGACTAGATCTCATACTGATAATGGGATACCTGGCACAATTTAATTTGTCCAGAGATCTCAAAAGGACACATCTAGGACAATGTGAGTTGTTCTGGGCTCTGCAAGGAAATTAATTTATCCAAAGATCTCAAAAGGCCAAACCTAGGACAGTGTGAGTTTTACCAAAGAAAAATGGTTCTTCAGCGTCACATGACATGCAACAGTAGGCAACAGCTGCTTAAGCACCATGTTCCTTCCTCTGCAGCTATGTTTGTTGAGATATCGCTTACAGGCTCTCTCTCAGTATTAAAATCACAAGATAACCAAGACAGGTAAAGCCGTATAATCAATCCACAATCTCAGCTCTTGGGTGAGAGTTGACAGGCAACCAGGGAACCTTGGCTTAAAACTTACTTGAAATGCCCAAATCACCTGTTAAGTTACCATTCTTTGGGTTTTAAGCCAGTCCGTTCTTTAATATCATCTGTAAAGATCTGATCCATAATAAAATAAATTATTAATGATAAATCTTTTTGGTGATCAGCTTGTTAGCGTACGGATAGTGTATAAGCCCACTGGGGCCATGGAAGAGGACAGGTGAATCCTTATACACAGCAACATCACAGCATGTTGCTGAGATGAGGATGAAGCATTATGGGGTGGGCCACAGTGATGTTAGGGGGCTGCAGAATTGCCAGCACAGCACAGGACAGAAGTGGTAGTGCTGCGGTAATAAGGAGGAGATGGGATGAAATGGAGGGCCTTGTAAGTGAGATGGGAAATCTATTCTGGAAGGAGAGAATGGATAGTATCAAAAGTAAACTCTCTCTCTGCACACACACACACACACACACACACACACACACACACACACGCGCGCGCGCGCCCTACACAAAGCTGGCCCTAGCTGGTGATTCTAACCCAAGCATCAGTGTGGTCTTCTGTAGATTTTTTTTTTAACTCTAAAATACAGTTTTTAAAAATAAATCTCATTTTTGAAGTACATGTTTTTATGTAGACAATGCATATTATCTGTAGAAAAATATGACCCTTTTATGATCTAGAGATGTTTTGGCAAATTTCATCCAAGTGTTCTATATTTTTATTATATTTGCATAATTGTGATTATGCCTATAAGATTTTTAAGAATGAGAATATGTTTCTTCAACTAAAAAAAAAGAAAAGCATTACATGTTCCCTTCCTTAATTATCTTGAATGTATTTTTCCTTGGTGATAAAACCTAAGTCCCATGGCATTCCCTCCCCTTCCCTCAAACTCTTGTCCTTTTGTCATGGTCTAATCATTTGCTTTGGTTTACTTTTATCTGCTATTCAGAAGTCCTTCTCCCCACAACATTCCCAAAACAGGGACAAGGTAAATTTCACCTAAACAGTCTGCTCCCATATTGAGATTTTTCTTCTCCCTTCTTTCATAGTTGAACCCCTATTTCTTCCCCCTCACCTGTAATATAGCATGCTTATTGTTGGTTGCAATCTTTACTGTAGTGCAAGCCAAATCTTAAGTAACTCAAATGGTTGACATACATTAAACTGTCTTGTTCAGACCACCCTGGGAATCCCTCTCCTAGTTTTCAGCCCTTGGAGGTGGAAGATGGCAAAGGAGGGGGCTGTTTGCCTACCCCGAGGGCTTTTTAACCCCATGCTAGGTTGAGCTCTCCTTTCAGACAGGATGTCCTTGTTTCTGTAGAAGCAGGAAATGTCCCTGTCTGGGCCTGCTTCCCTAGCTCTCTACACCTACCTGCCAGCTGTCTTCTGGGCTCTGCTAGGAAATTACTAACATGCCTTTTTCTCCTGACCCTGGGTCCCCAGCTCCTTAACTAATGTACTAATCAGAGCCAACTGTCTCCATTGGCAGATGCCAGTCTTCATATTCATTCTTCCCTGTCCCTGTTGTGAGGGTTCTTACAGCAGTGAGCTGAGTGCCCCAGCCTCTCCCTCTATTCAGAATTACCTCACTCTGGTTCCCAGGAGTGTATTTCTACACCCACATCTTCTCTGAAAAGCCTCCTTGTCACTGCATTCCCTGCCTCTGTCCTTGGAATATCTAAGTCCTATCAGGGAAGGTCATCCTTCATGAGTCACATCATTCATGTACACATTAGCGAGTTAGAAAGCTAATCCCCTTTTCCTGGAAAAACAGAAATTTTATATGGTTCAACCTAATAAATGTCATCAACAGGAAAATAAATCGGTTATAATCTATTCCCACCTTGGAATACTCTGGCAGTGAGACTGAATGGGCTAGAGTCACGTATATCATCCTACATGAAACTCACAAACATGTTGAAAAACAAAGAAAGTTGCAGAAGAATGTATGTAGTATACTATGAACACAAAGTTTGAAAGCTTATGCACAACAATGCTATAAATTTTTTAGGAATTTACACACAAACACAAACACACACTCATGTATTTCTTGGGAAGATATCCTTACATATACATATATATCCATAAAAAATAAGTATGAATACATGTATATGTATTCATATATATATATATATATATACATTTATGGAATAAAAATTTAAATAAATGCATGGAAATAACAAACATACTAAATTCATGTTAGTAGTTACAAATGGCAGAGAGAACACAAGTAGCTTCAGTTGCATTGATTATTGTATATTTCTTTATATAGAGGGTATGTGGGTGTTTATCATGTATTTTCTCATTTTTATGAATTACATAACAAAAAGAAAATGCCTTCCAGCTTTTGCTATAACAAGGTAGTTCATATATATATATACACACACACACATATACACATACATATATATGTATAACTTTATAAAAGTTAGCTGAAATTTTGATGAATCATTTATTATTTGCCTTCCCACAACATAAAATTCTGGTAAGAAGTTGCTGGCTCTATTTTCTTAGGAAGATAGCCTCTGTCATTTTAAGTTAATGTGACACTCTCTGTTGTTCCAAGCACAAGTCACAGTAGGAAACTTCAATCCTAATTAAAACCAGCTTCTTTCTTTCTTGAAACTAACTGTGGAATTAATGTGGATCTGGCACTAAAATTTCTAAACATGGATAAGCAAACAGGCTATGATTTCTGCTCATAGCTATTCAGGTTTCAGTGTTATAAATCACCATTGGCCAATAATAAAATCATATTTTAGTGAAGTATGACCACCATTAATATTATCCCTGAATTTTTTATTTTTTCATTATAATATTCAGAGAATATCCTCTGCCTTATTTATCATGGATCAGAGTGGTACCAACACCATGTGCACAGAATCCCAGATAATTAAAAAATCTGTTATCAACTGATTCACTTGTACCTTTTTGTAAGCTACTTTTCTTTTTTCTACATATAAGACTGGTACCATGTGCAGTCACTACAAGCCATAATTAATAATATTTGTGTAGTGTTAGCATTTGCAAAGTGTTTTCAATCTGAGATAGAATTCCTTTGGTGTAGCTTTCTAATACAAATCATACTTCATCGACATATAAAATAGTTGAGAAAATTATTAAGTAAATATTAAAAAATCATACATTCCAAATAACAGTAGAAACCAAGAAACTTTGAAGTATATCTTATCCTAAAGAGGGAATGAAATTTAAAAAAATTCAATGGTACCTCTAAAAATCATGCTTTAAAGACAATAACATTATTTTATTTATACACACACACACACACACACATACACACACACACACACACACATATGGAACTATAATATAAAGTATCATAATATTCCTGTGAGTGAAAATAGTCATTTTATTAGAGAACTACTAGGTACCCAAACTCTCAATCACCAAGTTCCTTATTAAGTTCTCAAGATAATAAAAATGTTCCAGTACCTATCAATTTCAGGTTAACATTATTTACAATAGAATGAAATTTGGGGAAAGGTGGATCTCAAATGTAAACTTATGTAAAAATTACTAGCTGAACGTATATAACTTACTCTCAAATGGTTCATTGAAAAGAATGAAAACACACACACACACACACACACACACACACACACACACTCACACGATAATAAAGGAAATTAGGTGAAATGTTACTAACAAGTAAATCTGGGTAAGAAGTATCTGGGCTGGGTGTTCTTTGTACTATCCTTATTCTTGCAAGTTTTCTGTAAGTTTGAAATTACTTCCAAATCAAACAAAAAATAAAAAACATAAATGCGCTATTTTTTAGTTTAGGGGGGAGAGAGGGCCCGAGCAGGGAAGAGGTAAAGGGGCACATGTTACGTTCCTAGCCAAGCACACAGGGGTCCCCTAAGGCCTAGACCCTATAATAAGTTCCAATTCTGATATTGGCTGTTATCTTTCATTATTTACAGCAAGAGATTTTATATGGCCATATTTCCAGGGAAGAAAGTGTTTCCTTCCAGCCTTGGTTCTCAATATTCCTACAATGATGTAGACAGGCTATTAGCAAAAAAGGAAAAATTCAGTCATTTCTGATGGTTCCAGTTGCAGGCAAGTCCCAAACAACCTGATTGGCTGCACGGTTAGAGCTTAGTCTGTCAAGAACTCTCAAAGGTCAGAGATTTCATCCTACTTGCAAGCTACTTTCCTGGATACTGACAGAAGACATGAGACCCCTGGGTTAGAAATAAAACACTTTATTATTCATAGCAAAAGCAGTACCCAAAGTGTCAGATGTTCCCAATGATTGCCCGGGCTCTAGTTGCCACAGGGGTGATGTGAATGGGCCTAGATGTCGAAGGACCTGGTGTGCAGTAAGTCACATTACAGGAGAGCACGCTGAGCTTGGGGCGAATGCTGTTTTAAAGTAGGATGTAAGCCAGTTTGATCTTAGTCAAGAGGGAGATATTACCTCATCCTTCAAGGTTGCTCACTGCAAAAACAACCCTGAGATATGGCCCAGACAAAGAGTAGTCAGGGACTTGCTGGAGTACAAGAGTCATGGAGAGCTGTCTCTCAGCAGAGTTCCCTCTCAGTACAGTTAGAAAGCTAGGGAGTAGCACAGTGCAGGTTGTCAGTCATAACCCAAGCATTTCAGGATGGAGCTAACAGTGAATGGATTGTTTAGGAAAATAGCAGATAGGAATGGATGGGAAGGGAAGTGTAGCTGGGTCAAGCTCTTATCTTTGATTAAGAAGTAGAAGGGGTAGAGGAAGAGGGCAGTTCCCTATCAAATAAGGAGGCTGGAACCTCCCAAAGAGGAAGGGAAAGGTCTCTCTTCCTTGTCTTGTCTGTTTCTTTCCCCCCCGGCAGCTCCTGCCTGCTCTCCGAGCTCTCCTTATGCCCTCTGTGGGATGGCAGTTTGGTGACTGGCCCTGCTTTGGACTGCTTCCCTGAGGTGTTTTCTTGTCCCAGATATTAGCTGCAGCCATTTGCATCTTGCCCCGCCTTTGAATCTTAGATCTCCCTGAAGGTTCCAGTTTCACAATGAAACTAATAGAATTTAATTTCTCAAATACCCAAAAACCTCTCTCTCAGTCACAAGATCTCAAAGGTAGAGAGACACTCTGACGTTTAATGTTTTTATTTTTTTAAATCAAGAATATTTTACTTTTTAATCACATATGGCTTCTATTCACAAAACAGTTATTGACCGCTTTCTTTGTGGTCAGGATACTGTGCTCCTGATAGGGATGCCAGGTTTAACAAGACAGTGCGCCTGCTCCCAACAATTTTACACTCTCTGCCTAGAAAATCCAAGAGAATTCATAGCTGTTAGAATTATTAGGCAAGATCAGCAAGGGTGCTGGGAATGTACCAATATTGCGAAAAAACTATCAGCATTTAGAAAATGTAATCAAAGGACACGTTTCACTATAACAAAAGTTTAGAAGGTATCTAGTAATAATCTAACTATAAACAGAATGTTGATTTGGACTTTTCTGTTCTGTTCTTTCAGAACTGTTATGACAAAACGAGAAGAGGCATCAAACGCACTACCTACAGTACCTATTCTTGTGGGAATATCAGAAAGGGAATTTTAAAACAACAATAATTACTATGTTAAAGGCTCTCATGGAAAAGGTAGCCAACATACATGGGTAGAAGGGAAATTTTAGGAAGATGGAAAATGATAAGAAAAAACGACATGGAAATGCTAGAAATAAAAAACCTAGTAATAGAGCTGTAGAATGTTTTGACATGAGTAGACTCAACAAATCCGAAAAAAAAAAAGACTCAGTGAACTTCAAAGATAAGGCAATAGAAATTACCCAAACTGAAACACAAAGAAAAGAAGGTATGTGAAGGTGGGTAACAGAACAGAGCATCCAAGAGCTGTGACACAATATCAAATTATCAAGCATATATGTAATTGGAACCCAAGAAGAAGAGAGAAAACAGGGTAGAAGAAATATTTGATGCGAAAATGGCTGAGAAGTTTCTAAAAGTTCCATAGATGAACCTGATGATGAGCCAAGTTTAATAACCACTGGGGAAATGGCAGGAAATTCTTACTCACTCCATGAACTAATAATGTAAGTGAACTGGAAGAGTGGATAAAGACTTTTAGGAGGTAATCTTATTCACTGTGTTAATGAGGCATCAATCATGCTGACAAGTCAACACAATAAAAGGGTAAAGCAGAGGATTTTGTTTAGAGCCAGAAAATTCTCTATGGGAAGGGCATTTCCTACCCTTCCTAAGGGGTGCAGCTGTACTAGCTTCATTCTTTTATGAGAAAGCGACTGTAAGCTACTTGAAATGTACGTGGTCTTTTTTTATACGAGCACATAATAGTCATATGTGCCTGGCACATTATAACTATTACTAAATATTTGTGGAATAAAAGAAATGAGCAGAAAAGAAAAATGACACCTGGGACTTTTTTCAAAGGAAACAAGTTTCAAGTACAAGGATGGAAACATTACCCTTTTAACTTCATGCACCAATCTCCATCTGTATCTGCTTTTTAGCACTTCACAGTAACCAATACTGATGATAATGATACTAACCCACTCATTCTTTCATTAGGACAGGGCATTTAAATTGTTTAGATGCATGTTCCCGGGGTTTAAACCATTAAAATCAACTTTTATACTGTGTTTCTTTACAAATTTATAGCAAATTCACTAACTATTTTTGTGAACTAAAGTTTTCAGGAAATACTCACTGAAGACCCTAGTAGTGCTTGAGGGTGTGATACCTCTGGAAACATTCCCCCTTAATGTGTAGACGCAAATCTGCATCACCAGTCCCCAATGTGTTATTAACAAACATTTACTGAAGGCCTCCTATGAGGCTAGGGCCTATACTGAGGGCTGGGGATACAAAACTGAACAAGGTATAGTTCTTAAGATGCTCAGTCTAATATCAGAGATATTGATACAAACCAATAACTAAAATGCATTCTGATAAGTGCTATGTCAGTATCGTATCATTTTTTAAATGGAAATAATGTCCAAAATATTATTTTTTAAAAGATGGAAAAGTTCATGGTACCTTTCAGTAATAATAGCAGTTAAGGACACGGGCTTTGAAGTCAGACAAACTGGATTCAAATCCAGGCTTTACTCCTTCTAAGCTGTGAGACCTGGGCCAAGTCACAATTTCTCTGAACCCCAGCTCCTTCCTCTGCAAAATGGATATAATAGCAGGTCCTACCTCATCCTGTTGTTAGGATTAAATGAGATAAAGAATGTAAACTACTTAGGACAGTGCCTGAAACAAAAAGAACAGATGGCTGGTGGGATGGCGGTGGTGGTGGTGGTAGTGGTAATAATACAATGGTAATACTTTCTCTATATCATGTACAATTTTAACCCTCAATTATCTGAAAAGGAGATTTATCCAGAATGATCTATTTCTCAAGGATTCTAGATAGGTAATATTTCATTTTAACAAACATGCATCATACCAATAACTTGGAGTAGAAGGCTGAGTAAGACGGCTTCTATCCTCTGGCAGAGGTATTATCAGCGATCCTTGCTAGGGCACCGTTTGTAATCAACAAAGATTCTACAATCACCAAAATAAAAATAGAATTGGAAGTATAAATAAATGCTTCAAACAAACACATTCTCCCCTTAAGCAAGAATGCTTCAAAGTAAGGTGCCACTAGGGGATTTTGATTTATGATGAAGTTTTTATAAGCTGTATAACTTCAAATAGCATCCTGTTAAGTCCCCAAGCAGTAAATGGGAAGCCATTTGACAGGTCTGTCACCTGCTTTTTCTCATTTTTCAGAAAACTCCAGGGATGCACTGTCTCCACTTATGTAAGCCTCTGTGTCTATCCTTTTGAACACTTCCCTTTGTTAGTTAAAAATAACGTGGATTGTTCACACTTCTCGGTTTTGTTCTGATGTGTCTTTAAATGCAGCTGCATGCAGTTTCACAGCAAACAGTTTAATTGTGAGCTTAAAGAACTCAGTGAAAATTTGGAAACTGCATTTTATGTAACTCATGCTCAAGATAGAAAATGTTTATTAATTTTTACTTTTCATAAGTATAACACCAAAAATGGCCTTCACATTAATTTCCTCTTTTTTGATAAAGGAATTAACAAGAGAGAGAGAGATTGGGCTGGCCAATCTCTTCTGGCAATGGGGTGCTCGGCAATTTGGATCTACCTTCTTGCTGCGGACAACGAAAAAGCTGGACAAAATAATAATAACTATTACTTAAAACATATGCTTGAAACTACCTGAGAGATAACAAGATAGTAAAGAATTTCCAGGCCAAGATCTGGGGAATTTGATGGCCCAGTCACTTTCTCTTGGATGAGTTTAATGATTCCTGTGGGGGCAATTGAGAAAATAAGCTGAACTTCTGACATTCTCATGGTGCTAGAAGGATTGGAACTGGGTTCTGGGGCTGTCGCTAGGATGCCAGGTGAACCTCCTGAGCACTTTAGGTTGGGACCCTAAAGGGCTGCACACTAAAAGTAAGTTTGAATCAGAAGTAGACATGCTCTGCAGGGACTGCAATTCAACTCTGAAATATCTCTATTCCTGAAATTGGACCAAGGTAATCCTGCACTGATCGCGGGGCCAGGAAGTGGCAAAAGTAAATCCACTCTGGAAGGAGATATCATTTTTTAAAAAGCCTTCCAATTATTTCTATAACCACAAATAACTAGCTACATAAAGAGAGAAGGCAACATAAAGAAAACCAACAAAAATAACAGACATTAGAAATAGAGGATATTTGATTTATCCAGATTTATTCCAGATACTGAAATTATCTATAAATAGATAAACAGACCATAAAATAACTATCCTTACTATTTTCAAGGAGCTACAAGACAAGATTAAAAATTCTGACAGAGAACTGGAAACTTATAAAAATTGGAAATTCTAGAAATGATAAATACATAACAGAAATTAGCAACTCATTCATTGGGTATAAAAGTAGATTAGACACAAATTCCATGACTTACAAAAGAGGTTAAGAGAAATATCCAAATTAAACACTGACAAAGAATAGAAAATAGAGAACAAAGATTGAGACAAAGAGAAGACAGTGAGAAGGTCTAACATGTAGGCAGTTGGAGTTTCAGGATAAAAAGAAAAGAAAAAAAAGCCAGAATAACTTTTTAAAGAAATCATGACAGAGAATGTTCCAAAACTGATGATATTAAGCCACAGATTGAAGAAGCTCTTTGGATTCCAAGAAAGATAAAAGAAACTCATAATATCACCACAGATTTTAAAGACATTAAAAGAACAGTAAAGACATATTATGAACAACTTTATGCCAATAAATTTAATAATGTAGATGAAATGAACACAATTGAAAATCTGAATAACCCAATATCTATTAAAGAAACTAAATCTGTTATTATAAACCACCCCACAAAGAAAACTCTAAGCCCAGATGGTTTCATTGGTGAATTTTATCAAACATCTAAAAAACAAATACAGTGATACCTTAGTTTGCGAGCATTATTTGTTCCAGAGACAAACTACTCATATTGTAAGACATCACTCGTTTACCACATTAAAATGTATTAGAAATGTTTGCTCATCTTGTGGAACACTTGCAAACCATGTTACTCTCAATCCAAGGTTTTACTGTACCAATTTTACACACAAACTCTTTCAGAAAATATAGGGAACACTTTTACAAGGCCAGCATAACTCCTATATGAAAAATCTGACAAAGACATTCCCCCCAAAAAAACTATTAACCCTCCTGAATAGTGATACAAAAATCTTTAATGAAACATTAGCAAATCAAATTTTACAATACATAAAAAATATCATGATCAAGCAAAGACTTATTCTAGCAAGGCTGATTTAATGTTTGAAAAATCAATCAATTTAATCCCTCAAATTAATAGAAGGGAGAAAAATCATATCAGCAGTTCAACAGATACAGAAATAGCATCTGACAAAATGCAACTCCAAATCAAGATAAAAACTCTCAACAAGTTTGGACTGGATGAGAATTTGAACTGATAAAAGGCATCTACAAAAACCCTGTTAGCTAACATCATGCTTAATGGTAACATCATACTTAATAAATGTTTTCCCACTAAAGATGGGATCAAAGCAAGGATGTCTGCTCTTACCACTCATATTCAACATTGCACTTGAAGTCCTAGCCAGGGTACTAAAACAAGAAAAGTAAACAAAAGGCATGTAGATTTAAAAAATAAAAAAGCACATTGTTTTTATCCACAGATATGATTATTTACATAAAAATGTTTATGGATTCTACAAAAGAACTTAGAACTAAGAAGTAAGTTTAGCAAGTTTAAAGGACACCGTGTCAATACACGAAACTTAACTGTACTTCTGTATGCTCACAGCAAACAACTGGAAAGTGAAAAAAATTAAATATGGTCAAAACCAAAATACTTTAGAAATAAATTTAACAGAAAATATGCAAAACCCTCTATACGGAGAACTACAAAATTCTGCTGAGAATAATTCAAGAGGACTTAAATAGAGAGACAGACCATGCTCATCAATGGAAAGACTTGATATTGTTAAGATGTCAATTCTGCTCCAAATTGAGCTATAGATTCAATGTAATGCTAGTCAAAATCCTCCCCCCACCACAAAAGAAATTTTTGTACAAATTGACAAGCTTATTTTAAAAGTTCACATAGGAATATAAAGGACCTAGAATATCTTAAGCAGTCTTGAAAAAGAGCAAATTGAAGGGTTAGTACCTGACCCCAAGGCTTACAAAAGGTATCAGTAATCAAAACTGTGGGGGTACTGGCAGAGGACAGACAAATAAACCCATAGGATAGAGAGCCTAGAAATAGACCCACACTCATACATTCATTTGATTTTGAAAAAGGCACCAAAGTAATCTATGTTGGCTATAAAAATGCACCATTCAGATCTCCTGCTGAGGGAAGCATAGTTGACTGAGGCCCCATTATTATGTTCATGCCCAGGCCAGCTTACCTTATGCTGCTCCTAGTCAATGATTAAGCACAGCAGGGTTAGCAATACTGGCCCATTCCTCTAACAGGCAACTTTGGCATGAGGACCGGGCAAAACTTTCTTACACTGCAATCTAAGATGCTTCTCAACCAATACTCCTTTTTCCCTCCTCTCCTTTCACCACCTAAAGGCTCTCCACAGGCCTTCTCAGGTCCCACTCCCCTTTTTCCTTCACAGGTATCTCCCCAATAAATATCGTGCACTTCTAATCCTGTCTTGGCATATGCATCTCAGAAGACCTACACTAACACATGTGGTGGCCACACTGGTCTAAGAACACAAGTGGTAGGATGGAGTTTTGGACTGGCATTTTTATTACCTGGTAGGCAAAGACCAATGTTATCCTAATTGGTATGTGAGGCATGCATGGTCCGTGGCACAGGGTCGGGGCCAAAATGCTACAGATTTCACCAGTGGTGACCTGCAAAAACATCCTGGGGAGGTCACGGCCCTTGCACATGTAATGATGCAGGCATTTGAATGAAATGGAGAGAACAATGCCTAAAAGGACAGCGAGGTTGGATGGTTATTGCCAAGTTCAAATGATGCTTTTAGGAGGGATAATGAGAACAGGAGGCCTGTGAACAAGCAGTTAACGTCTCTGGGTGAGAGCTTAGTTTGATAGCTTACAAAAAGGCCCTTATTTCTGTGGGACTGCAGATACAGCTGAGCAGCTAACTAAAGATCTGTTCATCAGAGTCACAGAGTTCTTGAGACATTTAAATGCTCAGTTGATGGAGGTTGGCTACACTAAGGCCAGGAAAACTTACATGAGCGCACACGAACAGAGTGGGCACAGTGGCAGAAATGAAGATGATGTAATGGGGCTCCCACTTACCAGGGCCAATGTAGCTACTGCTGCCTCTAAATATCCAATCTGTTAGCAGCCAATATGATTCTAAACTTTATACAGAAATGCAAAGGGCCAAGAATAGTAAAGGTAATCTTAATAGTAAAGGTGGACGGGCATGCCTTCTTGGATTAACAATACTTTCTATAAGGCTATAACCATTAAAAAACTGTGATACTGGCGTAAAAATAGACCAGCAGAACAGAATCAAGTCTATAAATAGACTCATGTATTTGTGTGTATCTGTACTGTCATTATACAGTTATATCATATAATCATATATCAACATAAATACATATGTATATTTATTTTTGTCTATGTTTATGTATGTTTGATAAATTGGCCCTGCAGAGGAGTGGGGAAAGGACAGTCTCCAATAAATGGTGCTATCTTGATTGGATGCCCATATGAAGACAAAATGAAACTTAACCCTGACCTCACATGGCACACAAACATCAACTCCAGATGGATTATAAACCTGTGAAAGGTAAAACACAAAGCCTCTAGAAGACAATATAGAAGAATCATTTACAACCTTGGCATAGGGAAGTATTTCTTAAACAGGGCACAAAAAGCACTAACCATAAAAAATGACTGATAAATGAACTACACTGAAATTAGTAACTTATTTTCAAAGAGCACCATTAAAGTGAGAAGACAAACCAAGAGAGGGAGAAGATATGTCTAATAAACACATGAAAAGATGCTTCACCTCATTAATAACCAGGGAAAAGAAAACTTAAACCACAGTGAGACACTGCCATAAACACACTAGAATAGCTAAAATTTAACAGAGTAATACCAGGGGCTGGCAAGAATGTGGAGCAACAGGAATTCTCAGACTGCTGGTGGAAGTGTAAGTTGGTATAACTTCTTTGGAAAAATCATTTCACATTACCTACTAAAGCTAAAATATGCATATCCTATGATTTAGCAATTTCACTTCTTGCTATACACTTAACAGAAGTATCCACACATGGATAAGAAACACATGAAAAAATGTTCACATCAGTATTATTTGTAAAAACCCCAAACTACAAACTAAAATATCCATCAACAGTAGAATGGATAAATTGTGGTATATTTATACTATGGACAACTATAAAGCAATGAAAATAAACAGAGCACAGTTTACATATAGCAACGTGGTTGAATCTGACAAACAAAATTTTGAGAAGTCAGACACAAGACAGCACATACTAAAAGATTTCATTTATACAAAGTTTTAATTAAACTATTACATTCAGAAACACATGCTTCGGTAGTAAAATGTCTAGACGGAAGCAAGGAAGGGATAATCATAGATCAGGATAGTGGTTACCCTTGGGGTTGGAGTTGAGGGAAGGAGTGGTAATGAGGAGGGGCCTGAGAAAGGCTTTCTGGAGTGATGACAATATTTTGTTCCGTGGCCTGGATGGTGGTTACGTTGGTATTCACACTGCAGTAGATGACTGAGCTGAAAAGTTTATGCAGTTTTCTGTATGCATGTTTTATAATAAAAAAGATTAAACAACCAAACAAAAGAAATGGACTGGTCTTTGATATCAAGATGAAAAGCTTAGTACTTGGTTAGTAGGCCCTTCTCTTTGAGTTATTTTGCTGATAATGGTAAGCAGTTCACACTGAAGTAACCAGATGCTTTTACTGAGACTCTATGCCAAGCATGTCTGAGATGGTCGGCTGAAGGTAAAGAAACACTTTACTGCCAAAAGAGCTGTGGAAAATTAACAAATCCAGGATTAAATCTAAAAATTTGGCCTCGTTTTAATGCGTTCTAAAAAAACCGCAAAATTAACAGAATCAAGCATAGTATTTATTGTTTGAGCAGAGGAAAGTGTCTTCAAAAGAAAATAAATTCCTGCCAACAAAGTAAATGAGGCAGATGAGATAACGCAGACATGAAAGGGATAAAAAGTTAAATCCCAAGGAGCCTTCCTTCACTGCATCTTTGTTTTGAATTACATAACCTTCATGGCAGAATTATTTTTGACAGAATCCTCAGGAGATTTCTAGATCTGAAAGGTAACAGAATAAAGGGTAGTTGAGTGTGTTAAAATGGGAATAGGGCAGAAATTCTTCAGGTGTAACAGGATAAAAAGAAGGAACTGCATAATAAACTGAAGTAGCAAGAAAACCAAGATGATGTGAGCTTAGGGGAGGTGGAATGTAGTCTTAAAAAGACAGAAGATTCATCTGCATGATTTGATAGTCCAGGAGAGACAACTGGAGTGTACTCAATGAAAAAAGGAGATCAAATTAGCATTATGGCAAACCACCGTATTTTGCTGAGTATAATGTACTCCCATGTATAATGTGCACCCATGTTTTTGGCCCAAACTTTCAGGGGGAAAAAAAAATCTAAATTTTTAATTCAAATTTTTATTTGTTTATATTTAGGTACTTGTTTTTTGTATTATAAAGGAATTTCAGCGTTTATTTTTTAACATATGGTACAAGAAATTTTATGTAACAAATAATTACAAAACACAAGGACAGATACAAGGTACAAGACATTTTATGTATGGGTAACAAATTTACAATATTTACGTATCATAGAAGGCCCAAGCAGCTTCATCGTTGCAAGTTTGTCATAAGTTCAACAAAACAAATTATCATATTCCAGGGTATTACTTTGCATATGGATATCATTATTGATTTCTAGAGTTACGCTTTTAACTCATAAGCATAAATAAAAGAATTAAAAACATTTGTGTGGTTACAGAATTAGTACTACCCATGTATAATGTGCATCCTTATTTTTCCCTCACAAATTTGGGCCAAAAAAGTGCACATTATACACAGCAAAATACGGTAGATGAGAACAACTTCAACATGGGAGTTTAATCATAGGACTAAGGAGATTAGACAGTCTTCCTTAGAGATAGTCCTTCCATCCACCATACAGTCAAAATCCAACTCTATCTTTCTGTTGTCCAATTGCTAGGGGGAAAAAATTACACATTGCAGACTGGAGAGCCACTGTAAAATCCATAGTCACCAATTTCAACAATGTTTTCAAGATTGTCTGACAATTTCCTATTTCCCTGGAAAGCTGTCCCATTTTTCACAATGACTACTTCAAACCTTACTTTTCTTAAAAATGTTGACACTCCTGCTCCCCAATCACCCTGAGCAGCACTGTCATATACTTCAGAGAGAAAAGACCCGATGCCATTAGAAAGAAACTTTCTCAACTTTTTGGCACCAGACCTTCAAATCTAACTGCTTACATAGCCATCTTCCTGCAGAAGAGGTTTCCTTGCACAAATACAGGATTAATTTCTCCATCCAACCATGTCAGTGATCCTTTCCCTGCCTATATCCCAAGTTGTATCACATTCCCCCAAATTTGCTCCTCCTCTAATGGTCCTTTTATCAGTAAACCAGGACTCCGAAAGTTATCCTTGACTCCTTCCTCTCCAATTACGAAGTCCAGTATATTCCACATTCTAAATCTCTCTTGAATCTATCTTGTTATGTAGCTCCTCTGTCACCACTATCCCTAATTATTATCTGTCACCTACTGTAACAGCTTGACAGGTCTCTTGACTTCCAACTTTACTTCTAATTTATTTACCACTTTGTAGCTGCCAATAATCTTTCCAAAATGCTGTTCTGATGTTACTTCCTCAATTTTATTGCCTGTGGAATGAAATGCAAACTCCTTAACATGGTTCCTAAGACCCTCTCATGATTTTCTCCTGTTCACCTTTCTTATTTATTTCTAGTAACTCGACGCCTTGCATACTTTACATCAAGTATTTCCAGACATTCACACATCTTTGCCTTAGGATACTGTCCACCCTCACTTCAGCATTTGCCTGCATAGGTCCACCTCAAACTTTAAATGTCATTTCCTTTTGTAGGCCTTTCCTGACTTCCTAGACTAGGTTTCATCTCTGCACTACGAGCTTCCCTAACATAACATTCATTGTTCTTTGTTAATTTATCTGTATGCTCAGAAAGTAGGGCTCAGCGTTTTCACTGTTATGGCCCCAGAACCAGCAGACTAGCTCTGCAGGCAACAAAATTTTTTGTTGAATAAATAAAAAGAAATAGTACATGTAAAAATAAATACAAAAATTAACCACTCATAATTAAAGATATGCTCCTTTACCTGGAATGGGCTAGAGATAAATAGTTCCTATAGATTTTCTTTAAACTTAAAAGTGCAACATTTCAGGGCTTTCATAGGTAAGAAACAGATCCTTTCAAGTAATATTAGAGGCAGATCCAAGACGGCGGAATAGATGCAAACTTTGCTTGCCTCATCTCGTGAACACATTAAAATTACAACTAAATTATAGAACAATCAACCTGGAGAACCATCTGCAGTCTAGCTAAACAGAAGTTTTATAACTAAAGATATAAAGAAGCCATGTCGAGACTGGTAGGAAGGGTGGAGACGCAAAATAGGCCCCAAACCTCCATGTGGCTGTTGAGAATCAAGACGGATATCTCGGACACGGAGGTTTACCCTCCCTCCCAGCTCCCCCCCCCCCCCCCCGAGAAGCCAGGGACCCCAGCCTCATACTGAACTCCCCAGCTCAGGGTACTGGTGCTGGGAAGAGGAACCCCCACATCTGGCTGTGAAAAACAGTGAGTATTCCGACCATCTGGGTGGGACGGAAAGCTGTGGGAAAACCAGGCATTCTCTTAAAATGGCCCACACACGGACTCACACGCAGGCACTCGCCTTGAGCTCCAGAGGTGAGATGGTAACACGGGGGGCCTCAGTCATACGGGGGTGCAAACTGAGGTGTGTGGCTTCAATGCGAGGGCTGTAGGACAGTTACCATTTTCCCTGAGAGGTGTCTTTGTCCTGTGCAGCTAGCAAGAAGCAGGCGCCATTTTCACTGTGTGTGCCCACCCTCTACGCTTACGGCCAAATCTGAATCTGATTGGTCAGTGAGCTCTGGGTTAGAATCAAACAACAGATGAAAAGCTTTCCAGACAAGAAAAAGCTATAAGATTTCATCATCACCAAACCAGTATTACAAGGAATGTTAGAGGGACTTCTTTAAAATGGAAAAAAGAAAAATTATGAATAATAAAATGACAATAGCTACATATCTATCAATAATTACTCTCAATGTAAATGGACTAAATGCTCCACTCAAAAGACATGGGACTGAATAGATAAGAAAACAAAACCCTTATAGTTGCTGCCTACAAGAGAATCACTTCAGATTGAAAGACACACAGACAGAAAGGGATGGAAAAAATTATTTCATGAAAATGGAAACAAACAGAAAAATAACTAACGTAGCAATACTTATACCAGACAAAATAGACCTTAAAACAAAGGCCTAGCAAGAGACAAAGAAGGACCCAGTAATCCCACTTCAGGGTAATTTATCTGAAGAAACCCAAATGCTACTTTGAGGGGATGTATGCATCCATATGTTCGTTGCAGCCTGGATGAATGGATAAAGAGGAGGTAGTACATATATACAATGGAATATTGCTCAGTCATGGAAGGGAATGGGTTCTTGCCCTCTGTGGCAGAATGGATGGGCCTGGAGGGTATTGTGCTGAGTGGAGAGAAAGACAGATGCAAGGTGATTTTGATTATACGTGAATCTAAATAACAAAATAAACAAAACAGAAACTAATGTATACAAAAAGCATATTGATGGTTGCCAGATGGGAGGGGGGTCAGGGGTGAGTGAAAAAGGGGAAAGGATTAAGAAGTACTCATTTGTTACACAGTAATGTAGCATTATAGCATAAGGAATATAGTCAACAATACTGTAGTAACTCTATATGGTGTCATATTGGTAGTACATTGGTTGGAGTGATAGATGGGAGGGGGCTAGGGGCAGGGTGAAAAAGGGGGAAGGGGTTAAGACGTACAAATCAGTTGTTACAAAGTAGTTACGGGGATGTAGGTTATAGCATAAGGAATATAGTCAATAATATTGTAATAACCATGTTTGGTGTTAGATGTGTATTAGGTTTATTGGGATGATGGAAGGAGGTTGGGGGCAGGGTGAAAAAGGTGAAGGGATTAAGAAGTACAAAGTGGGAGTTACAAGTCATGGGAATGTAAAGTACAGCATAGGGAATATAGTCAATAATATGGTAATAACTATGTACAGTGCCAGGTGGGTACTAAAATCAATATAAAATAATATGAAATGTCAACTGTAATTAAGATTTTTTTTAAGGGGGGAGGTGAGGGGAATAAGAGGTTCAAATTTCCAGGTATAAAACGAATAAGTCATGAGGATGTAATGTACAGCATGGAGAATATAGTCAATAATATGGTGACAGCATGGTACAGTGTCAGATGGTTGCTGGACTTATGGTGATAACATCTTCAGGTATATAAATGATTAACTATGGTGTACCCCTTTAACTAATATAATATTGTGTGTTAGCTATATTTTAATTTAAAAAAATCTTTAAAAAAATAAAATACATTGAAAAAATATTAGAAGGGGTTACAATAGAAGACAAGTTGTGATTTCATGGCTCTTGTGTCTTCTAGATTGTTTCCAGGCCAGAAAAAATAGATGGGAAATTTTATTACTCCTGCAGACATCAATATCCTGTATCAGGCATTGTAGACTGGAAAAGGTAGCCTAAAGGCAGGAT
Source organism: Hipposideros armiger (assembly GCF_001890085.2). Taxonomy (NCBI): domain Eukaryota; kingdom Metazoa; phylum Chordata; class Mammalia; order Chiroptera; family Hipposideridae; genus Hipposideros; species Hipposideros armiger. The sequence goes on along the minus strand of NW_017731451.1, from coordinate 3,798,207 downwards.
GGATAAATAGAAATGTATCAAGAAATCTTTGGGTATAACACACACACATACACAGAAACATATTTATGTATACAATAAAATACTTTTTCACTAAAAAATTTGTCCATTATAGGAAAGAGCAGAAACTATAAATATTCTGAGGAAGATGACTTCAACACATGCTCAGTGTTTAAATTTTTCTAAAGAAAAAAAGTCAGAGCAGCTGGTCTTACAATAATGAGAAAAAAGGTATTGATAACTAGCCTGTAAAAAAAAAGAAAAAAAAAAGTGCCTGAAATGTTCATTCAAGGCTGGTATTCATTCTTTATTCAGAGCCTGGTTGTCAGGCTTGAAAAGCAACAGAGATCACTGATGTATTCTACAGCCAAGTCATGGAGAACATAAATAAATTTGTTCTTAGTACAGCAATGAATAAAGGGAGGAAAAGACTTATTCTTTGTATTACAAGGCTCCTATGCCTTCTGTGTGGCTTTAGTAGAATGATTTCTATTAATTACAGTTATATGACACAATTTAAAAATACCACTTTCATTAGTTCAACACAGCAAAGCGATCTTTAAATCATGATATTGCATAATTAATATCTTGCATTTATTCGTTTACATCTTTTTATTAAGTGGATGATACAGAAATCACGAACTTCAAAAAAAAATTCTTGAACTATTTATATTTAGGAGCTTTAAATAATTTATTTTATACCTGCTCCAGTTTTGTGAGATAGTTTTTTTAAAAGCTGGAGTCGAGATAAATACATAGTGAAAATGCAAAAAATAAAACAGCAGTAGTATGTTTACTAAGGGCAAAGATAAAGCTATGTTTTGAAAGTAATTCATGAGAACTTCCATTAAATTAAAACAACTTGATCAATTTTACTCTGTCTTAAAAAATTACTTCCAAAATATTAATACCTATCTTTTGGCCAAAAAAAGTCAATTCTTAAATTACACACACACACACACACACACACACACACACACACACACACACACACTTGAAGAGTTTTGATGAAATTAGGACAAGTTTTAGGTCAATTATGTTACTGAAAATAGTGGGGATAATTTTTTTAAACAGAAGCAGTGTCTAGGAAGATATAATTTTTAAGAGCCCTGCTGGACAGAATAAAAAGGTATTTTTGGACCTGTTTATAAGAAATATTATGAGTTGCCAATTTAAGACAAGGTCCCCTGGCTGTCTTATGAATAATCTATTTGTCAAACTCGAATAGGTAAATAACTGATGCAAAATGATATAAGTATCTCTTGAAGAAAGCTTATAATAAAATGAAAAGGAATATGAACTTCTGTTGTGACCGGAGGCTTTATGAAAATATGGATGTGAGATGGTTGTTGAAGAAAGGGCAGGGCTTTCTAAGTGGAAATAAAGGGAGGTGTTTCATAATTTACAGAATACAACCCAAATGAACATTTTTCTTATTTATCTTTTAATAAATATTTATAAGGTGAAAATGCTTCAGAAGTCATCTCATCTGCCCAAATAGATTAATCATAAAAAGCAGTGGTTATAGCTTAAAATGCCTCATAAATCTGCAGCTTACAAACATCCCTCACTTAAGGAAAGTTAGACACACTCCCCTTCCCTCCACAATGACTTTGAGTTTCATCCCAAACTCTATTGCCACTATTTCCCTTCCCTTCTTTCTGTCCCATTATTGGGAAGGGGAAGGCAGTCTCTCCCTCCCCCCTCCCCCTCCCCCTCCCCCTCCTTCTCTCTCTCTCTCTCTCTCACACACACACACACACACACACACACACACACACAGATGCCAGAGGGATTGACAGCTTCAAGGAGGTAGAGTATACACAGAATAAAGGTCAAATAAATTAAGGACTAAAGTGTTCACTGGATTTGTTAGTATGGAGGTAAATGGGTGACTTCAACCAAAACAAATAAAGCCGATTATTTCCCCATGATACACAATCCATTTTTTCTGACTCTATGCTTATGCACCAGCTCGTGGAATAGTAACATAATTCAATGAGAAAAAGAGAGTCATTACCCAGTAACTTTCATTCTTCCTAGGGTATTAAAATTGACCACTGAATGAATTATTTCAATGAAATTCTCTCAGCAAGTTAACTCGAATATCTATTCTGAAACATGGCCTCTTCAGTCTGTGGGCACTTTCTCATCTTCCAGGAATGTTGTAAAAAACAAACAAAATCTATCATATACTAGGATACATACTTCCAGGCTTTCCAAAAATCCACCTCTAGTATTAAGAAATCTTCAACCACTTCCTTTTGTATCACCCTTAACTGCTCCAATTCCAGTACCATTAAGTTTCAGTTATCTAGCTACAAAACTGAGCTTTATATAAAAACTATCTACTAGCTACTGCCACCTAACCATAAGCACACTTAGAAAGAAAACTTTAAATTGTGCCATATTTCCTTGAGTTAAATTTAACACTACACTTTTGTAAGGTTGGAAAGAAATCTCAAATGGCTGTGCAATCTTTTGTTCTAGGCAAAGCTACCAAAAGAGCAAAGCGAATCTTTTTATTAGAGCCATGAGGGAATGTTTTTTATGTACAAACTGTATTGTTACAATAGAACTTGCCGGTAGTTCATCATTCCTATTATACAAGGATTACACGTCATTACTTATCTGCCTAAATAACCACCAAATTATCAAGTTACCAATGACCACATGTATTAGCTATCTATTGCCACAATAATGCTATGTGAAATGATCCATCTCAGAACTTAGGTGTAAGACAATAAGCATGGATTTTAACTCATGAGTTTATGGGTCAGCTGACCAGTTCTCCTGGGCTGGGCTAATGTTAGCTACTAGGCTTGTTCATCTGTCTATTGTCAGGCAGCAGATGAGCTCGCGCTTGGCTGGTCTAACACAGCCTCACTGGGCTCTCTGCATGAGGTTTCTGATCTTCTAGCAGGCTAGCCTGAGCCCACTTTTGCCATATGCTTATAGGCCAAAACAAGCCTCAGATTCAAGGTGGTGAATTAGAACCCATCTCCTGATGGGAGGAACTAGAAATTGCATTGCAAAAGGAGCAGATAGAGGCAAGGATAAAGACTGCAGTTACTTTTACAGTCAAGCTACCAAAACCTCATTTAGTCTTTTCTTCACACTAAATAATCTGATACTAATGCTGCTTCCCCTCCACCCCTGAATCTGGACTGTGTAAATATTAACAACTCATTTTATCATTGCAAAATATAACTTCAAGAATGACGTTAAAATGAAGCCAAGAAGTGCTGAAATTAGACAGCAAGTTGAGATTTTAATTTAAGAGCATAAGGAGTTGAAAAATACTGATCTTGTGACCTCAGTGGGAAAAATGATGTAAAAGTTATCCTACACACTAGACAATATGAATCTGTACAATTAAGAGGAAATTACACAGCATAAGTGGTTTTTTAAATCTTCGTTTACTACCTATGTATTAAGTAAACTTTTGATAAACTCTCAGAAATAGTTTTATTCAAAGAACAACACCCATTAACCTTTAAAATGAACCATTTATTAAATCAGACTGTTCTTAACAGTTATGTAAGTTACATGTATGTTTATGTCAGAGTATTTCACATGGAAATATTTTAAATTCTTTATAGGCAAGCAAAATCATACCACACAATATATAAGTGGGGAGGGGGTGCTGCTAAACATTCAAATAAGGCAAATATTTAAAAACAATAAAACAATAATTAAAAAAAATTCAAGCATTCCTTTAAGAGAATTCAATACTACAAGCTAAATGTACTTTCTGAGTGTATTCATATATTCAAGGCAGTGTTTCTTCTTTTAAAACATCAAGAAATGGAATAAGGCTCATTAATAGATACAGCTGCCCTCAAGATTTCAATCTTAGTTGCTTTCTTTAAATTAAATTCACAAAGTGCACAATTAAGATATATCAAAAAACAGAATCTGCTACTCTAACAACAGCTGTCCATGCTTAATACTTAGTGGTTTATTTGACCAAATTATGTCTTTTCAGGGAAAAATAAAAAAGATAAGCCACTGTAAAACGTTAGTTTGAAATGTATGCTAATATCTTTCTTAGAAATCAAAAATTATGGAGGAAAACGGGTTATTTATCTTAAGGAAAAGAAAGCAAAACACTGGAATGACCAAACATTTTCAAAGAACAAGCACCACAAAGGACATTTGCATTCAGTTTTGTAATATTTATCGATGCATTTTTCTTACTCCAACCAATCTACTTCATCAAATTCTGAATCATCTTCTGAATCACTATATTCCACAGCGATACGGCGGGACAGGATGGTAGCAACATCATTTTCAATGCGTTCATGTTTAGCTTCCTGTTCACGCTGCTCTTCTACTTTTCGTAGCTGAATACCTAATATAGTAAATCCAAACCATTCATTATAAACCAAAACACTGCACAGTAGATATTATTAATCTTTCTGGAGTAAAGTCAAATACACATGAGAAATACTAACAGAAAAATAAAAATCAAGATCTATTAAAAAGTATCTGAAGGAATCATATTTAGAGAGACATTAATTTCTTCATTACGTTATCATCTGTGATATTAGTCGGTGAAACTTGCCCGATACCCCAGTGGACATCTACAGTTTATTAAGCCATTATGATCTATTGTGCCTCCCTGCTCACCAAATCCTAAAAAGTTAACCAGATGATACTTTTCTTCTGTTACCTCTATTATTATCAAATAAAATAAACATCGTTGAGTATATTTTCTGTGGCTTTATTCTCTCCGGTACTTGAGGAAAAAACACTCTTCTTATTCATTCTATATTATTAGTGCCTGGAATACAGTAGGTTTTTAGGAAGTGTTGACTGAATAAATGAATAAATATGTCAAGTTGTTTTTTTTTCTATTACTAAGGGAGGAAACTTAATCTTTTAAAGGCATCTGGTAGAGCAAGTGTCACTGAGACACCAAATGGACAGCCTTCACTTTGAAGAAAATGAGATTTTTTAAGGGGTTAATATACATACTAAACATAATAAAAAGGGTTTTAACTAATTTTCTGTAATAATGTGATACGTTTTCTTGAAAATGATTTAAAATATAAGTTGAACATAGCTTTATTTTGTAAAGACCATCTGTGTAAAAACATGATCATTTAAAATTTTATAAATGAGGAAAACATTATTGTTTCAAATATTTAGAAAGTTCCTAATGTTACAATAGAATGTTTTAGTGGCCCTGAGAAAATTACCTTTTCGTATTGCTTCCAGAAGTACACTCCTGGCGTCACTGATTACAGGTAGGGTTGATGGATGACGCTTTGGCTCAGAAGCAGGTATAACTTGTGATGGAGGAGATGGAGGCATTAATGGAACATGGGGACCTGGGGCAGTAGATGGAGTTGGATGTAGCCCAGAGGGAGGATGAGCAAGAGCTGCAACTGTGACAGGTGACGATGGTCGAATGCCAGGTGGAGGCAAAGGAGGCGGTGGTGGGGGTGGAGGCAGCCCCTGGACTTCACCTTGTGGGAGTGGATGAACGGGTACAGTCTCACAGACGGGGGTGGCTCTAGCTATCGGTGGAGAGGGTTGCACTAGAGGAGGTGCAATGGGCGGGGGAGCCGGGTGGAGGACTCCTGGGGCAATCTGAAGAGGAGCTGGAGGTGGCGGTACTGCTGGAGCTTGCAAAGCAGTGGCTGGAGGTGGAGGTGGGGGAGGCACTGGTGGGGGAGGAGTTGAAGTCATTGACGCTCTTAATGAAGAAGTTGACAAGGCAGATGGAAGAGGTGGTGGAGGAGGTGGGGGGGTGGGGCTCACAAACACAGGTGTCCTGCCTGTAGCTGGTGACTGAGGGCGATTCTCTATCAAACCTGTAGCAGAACTGAAATGATAAAGAGATCCTAGCAAGTTATTAAAAGAGAAAAGATTAACCACACAAAATATAAATGACTATCGGTAATTATATCAAGGTAAATGCATTAACATGTTCCTATAGAAATTAAAATTTTTTCACCAGTATTTAGAATAAAATAACTAAAAGCACACCAAGAAAATTAACAAGTGGTACTTTGGTTTGTAAAATTCTAAATGGTCTCATACCCTCAGGCAACTTTCAGATTCACTCAAGCATTTTATGCTTACTTTGATAAGCAAAATGCTCAATTTTACATAGTGATATGATTCTTTGTAATGGCTAATCATTTATCACATTACAACATTTGTAGCAATACTTATGACCAACACAATGCTATATTTATAATGTTGTATTATATCAAGAGTCATCATATGTCATTTCAGTCAAATCAATGACAACTAATCACAAACCACAAAAGGAAATTTACAGCCCTCGTCCTTCCTGAGGATGAAAGAGCAAATAAATCACGGACAGAAGATTGATATTTTTAACTGAATACTGTAAAACTGATCTCTATTTCTCTTTAAAAATTTATAATTTGGGTAACAATGGACAAAATTAAACTACAAAATAGCTTTACTGAAAATTATGAGGAATTGCCTATTCTCTCTCAAATTTTTAGAGTATTTCCCCTAATATCAGATTAACATTTATAATTACACCTTTGGTTCCCATTTTTTAGTCCCTTACCACATTATAAAAATTCTTAATTTGTATTACTATACAGCAAGTCCTCTCTTAAAACTGTCAATAGGCTCTAACTTTAAGTAAAATGATGTATAATGAAACCAATTTTACCATAGGCTAACTGATACAAACAAAAGTTAAGTTCCTACGGCATCTCAACAACATTAAATGACATTGAACAAAACAACACTATTCAAGGACCTGCTACACTGCACATCATATGCTTGATAATAAAGCTATAATAAAACGAAACAGGTTCATCTTTAAATTCTCCTTAAATTTCCCCAGAAGAATGTGTTGGCTCTTATCAGAGGCTGGAAAATTACCTCCCACAGGCCAAATCTGACCCACTCCCTGTTTTTTGTAAATAAAATTTTGTTTCAACAGAAATATATTTGTTTAATCATGTACATAGTCCATGGCTGCTTTCATGCAACAATGGCCAAATTAGGTAGTCGTGGCAGAAATGTATGCTCACTAAAGCCTAATACATACTATCTGGGCCTTTAAAGAAAAAGGTTACCAACCCGAGATAAAACATCAAGTGCTTGTCCCAACATACCTGATACAGGTGGGTATAGGTTTTGCATCTCCTGCTCCATGCATTGGCGGAGGTGGAGGTGGTTCATGTGGTCTGACTAAGACCCTTTCCTCAGCTCTAGTCAGAAGCTCACTCATTTGACTAAATGGCAAGGCAGAAAGTGAGTAAGATCCATCCATATGATCCACATATGTCTGAGGTCTAAAAAAATACACAGTATCAGTATATTTTTCTTGAATTATTGGTGGAGTAAAGTGTTCTACATGAGATATTTCAAGTTTATACTTTGGATGCCAATATTTTAAACACTTTTAAGAACCTTCTTTCAGGAATTTATTGCATTCATCCTGCTTTTAAAACAAAAAATGCTGCTTACAATGCAAACTTTCCTTGCTGATTCAGGTTCATTAATGATGATCTTCAGTTATTTTGTTATTTTATAATGTAATACTACTTCAATTTACAAGGATGAAAAGTATTACATATATAATCTTATAAACAAGAAAAGAATTAACTTTTAGTAAATTGTATTCAAAGCTATCTGCCCGTTTCACTTTCTTCTTTGTAATAAGATGCCAATGACAAAAAGTTAGAATATGTAAACTGGAATTTTCTACCACCAAGATATCTTGTTGCTCTCTTAAATCTAAATGACTTTCAAGTGTCTTGTACCCAGGGAAAAAGGCTTCCCTGACACTAGCTAGCATCACAGAGATGGTTAACTACATCATTTTTATCTTTTTGGTGTTTTCAAAGGTGCTAGGGTACTCAGAACATAGTATGTAGAGTAATATAGCAACATGTGACTTAAGATCAGATTTAAAGCAAAAGTTTAGGTACCCTGAGCATGTGAAGACATTATGTATTTACTGATTGTAGTGCATGCTGGGGACAAAGTTGGGTTTAAAAAATTTGCACAAAGCAAGTTATAAATAATATATTTACACTACTGGGTCAGCTAAATACCTCAATTACTTAATGGTAGCAGAAATAAATGTTTGCCTACAGATGATCAATTTTTTAAAACTCTCAATTCTTTCAGTCTCTTTTTTTCAGTAATGCATATAAATAATGTCTTAGATGTATATTATTCCTAAAAGAGGCACAATATTGTACACTTATGGCCCAATAATTTACATGTATTATTAAAAAAAAAACCTTCAGATCTTTTCCATTCAAAAATCAGTTATTATATATATATATATATATATATATATATATATATATATAAAAAATACAGAGCTAAGGAAATGGGTAAAGTGTCAAAAAGTGGATTTTTTCACAGAGAGATGCTAGTATGTTAGGGTAGTGTGTTACTTACATAGGGCCTCTAACTACTAAGAAAGGAAAAGGACCTATTCTACATTTTTGCAAAAAGGGATGAGTAATTTTGTTTCAAAGTCCTGATATATCTGAGGTGGAAGATGTGAAGAAAAAGGAACAAAATGTAACCCTTTCTCAACTCCTATTTTATATACAGTGATATATAATTCAATAATACTTCAAAAAAAAAAATCCAGACCCCATTCCTCTATCATGGAATTCTAGCAGACTGCTTGAAATACTGAGAGGGAGTTGAGACTGCATAGGAAAGGTCATCTGAAGGTCATCTACTCCAACCAGCTCTTTCTAAAGACGACCAAACCAAAGCCCAGGTATGACAGTGATCTGCCCAGGATCAGCCTTCAGTAGACTTATAGTGGTCAGTGTTTTAGAATCATCTCTATACCCATAACAGGCCCTGCCAGTTCAACAGTTCAGGACCTAACACTTACAGGTATAGATACTAGAAATAAAGCCAGTATTTTATCATTAATTTTGTTTAAAAACAAACAAAAGAAAAAGAAACCTTGTTTCAAAATGAGAGGCTGGGCCATTAGCAACTTCAATATGTTTATGTAAGAGATTAGCATCGTCTTCAGCCAGCTCTGGACCTTGGGCGAGCTTCTGCCATTCTCTCCGCCTGTCATGTGGTGCTCTTGGCACTTTTTCTGGTTCATGAGGACGATCTAGATTTTTCTGCTGTAACACATGTATTGAAACAAAGCCAAATGCTAAAGTGCTAAGTTTTTAAAAAGAGGTTATAATAATCAAGATAAAATTCAAACATCAATATTGAAACAGGCAATGTAATCATAATATAACAAAAGTAACACGGGCATAGTTCATTTGTACTTTTAGAGTTAAATCTTTGCTAGCTTGCTTGTAATCTCAGTTTCTTGTCATGTTTCTTTAATCTCTAATTGGAATTGATGTACCAGATAAAAATAGTATGCCTAAGTAATGAAATTTGAGGTCAGAAAGTCCTTTCAGATGGAAAATGATTCATCAACTCTGCTACATCTATTAGCTTTTCCTATGAGTGAAATTTCTACCATTAATGGCACTCTACCTCAAACCAAAACCTGAAAATTTACTGAAGTTATTTTATCTGGGAAGTCATCAATTAGCTAGCCGATGTATGTTAGTAAAAATCCAATTGTCTAATTAATCCATTATAACCGTGTCACTCAACAGGAAACAGAGTATTTGAAAGATAACACAAATAGTGGTATTGCCACAATACGACTCACTGCTCCCCTGGTTCCTGTCAGAAGTAGCCTCTGCTTTCTATAATCAAAATGGATCAATTCTTAAATCATGGGAAAAAGCACAGAAAGGTCTAGAGTAGGTACAACAGAGTCAAATGCTCAAAGAGGCCAAGCAGATGACATTCATAAATGAACAGAATAGGGTATGAGACAGGGAAGGCAGTGAACTGGACAGGCATGTCCATTTAAGGCATTCCAGTTCAAAATTTTTAAGACCACTGTGGCTATGAAACAAAACACTGCTTGCAGGTGTAACTTTGGACTGTCAGTCGCCAGCTTGCAAACTCCAGCTAGAACACTGGGATACTGTCTAATTAAGATAATAACAGGAAGGCATTATGGGGAGAGGGGGAAAGTAGAGACAGTTACAGGAGAACAGGGGTGATGAAGACCGACTTTCCCTCCCTCATAACTCTACCTAAAGCCAACATTGCTTCCTCCTTCTATAGTTCTAGTTATCATTAACATGGAATAAAGTAAATCCAAGTGAATTTTATTAGAAAGTGGAAAATGACAACACAGCAGATAACAGGAATTTATTGAGAATAATCTTTCCAAAACATTTAGGATATGCTCCGTGGTTAGAAAATATTGGCTTAATCTGCTTTACCAATATCTGCACAACATTCCTTTGTTCCTTCTTTCCAGAATGCCCTTCTCTTCCCTGGTCCACTTAGTTCCTATTTGTTATTCAAGATATATTATAAGCTTTGTTGCAAGTGTTTACCCACTCTGTCCTTCTAAACAAACGCTATTTTGTGTACTCACACCGTCCAAGCATACCTCTGTTATGGCACTTCTCACACCACATTATAATAATCTAATTGCTCACCTGCTCAAATTGGACTGTAATCTTTCTGTGAAATTATAAAGGCTTTAGTATTTGACTGTATGGACCCAATAAAATAAAACTGTCAAAGTACAGATCTAATAAAGTTCCATATATGTAACAAAGCACAAATACACGAAAACTAACTTCAATTTTTTGAATCTCTTGTAATACCTTCTGCTTCCTCTTTTCCTTCCTCTTATCCTCTGTATCTTGCAACATTTTTTCTTTCCATAGATCAAAGAAATATGAAGGGTTGGTATAAAACTTCAAACCTTCTTTACCATCATCTCTGAAATAAAAAGTATCAATTAAAATATATATTAATAAGACTTAGGCAATCAGAATAGAAATAGTTTTACTGAAATGTTATTCTTACATTAATAAAATATAGCATGTGTAAAAATTGTGGCAAAATAAATTAGAATACTGAACCAATAAAACATTTCTCACAAGTTGGGNTATATATATATATATATATATATATATATATATATATATATATATATATATATATATATATATATAACTATAACCAATCAACTATACAAAAATAAATTTTTTCACAGAGAGATGCTAGTATGTTAGGGTAGTGTGTTACTTACATAGGGCCTCTAACTACTAAGAAAGGAAAAGGACCTATTCTACATTTTTGCAAAAAGGGATGAGTAATTTTGTTTCAAAGTCCTGATATATCTGAGGTGGAAGATGTGAAGAAAAAGGAACAAAATGTAACCCTTTCTCAACTCCTATTTTATATACAGTGATATATAATTCAATAATACTTCAAAAAAAAAAATCCAGACCCCATTCCTCTATCATGGAATTCTAGCAGACTGCTTGAAATACTGAGAGGGAGTTGAGACTGCATAGGAAAGGTCATCTGAAGGTCATCTACTCCAACCAGCTCTTTCTAAAGACGACCAAACCAAAGCCCAGGTATGACAGTGATCTGCCCAGGATCAGCCTTCAGTAGACTTATAGTGGTCAGTGTTTTAGAATCATCTCTATACCCATAACAGGCCCTGCCAGTTCAACAGTTCAGGACCTAACACTTACAGGTATAGATACTAGAAATAAAGCCAGTATTTTATCATTAATTTTGTTTAAAAACAAACAAAAGAAAAAGAAACCTTGTTTCAAAATGAGAGGCTGGGCCATTAGCAACTTCAATATGTTTATGTAAGAGATTAGCATCGTCTTCAGCCAGCTCTGGACCTTGGGCGAGCTTCTGCCATTCTCTCCGCCTGTCATGTGGTGCTCTTGGCACTTTTTCTGGTTCATGAGGACGATCTAGATTTTTCTGCTGTAACACATGTATTGAAACAAAGCCAAATGCTAAAGTGCTAAGTTTTTAAAAAGAGGTTATAATAATCAAGATAAAATTCAAACATCAATATTGAAACAGGCAATGTAATCATAATATAACAAAAGTAACACGGGCATAGTTCATTTGTACTTTTAGAGTTAAATCTTTGCTAGCTTGCTTGTAATCTCAGTTTCTTGTCATGTTTCTTTAATCTCTAATTGGAATTGATGTACCAGATAAAAATAGTATGCCTAAGTAATGAAATTTGAGGTCAGAAAGTCCTTTCAGATGGAAAATGATTCATCAACTCTGCTACATCTATTAGCTTTTCCTATGAGTGAAATTTCTACCATTAATGGCACTCTACCTCAAACCAAAACCTGAAAATTTACTGAAGTTATTTTATCTGGGAAGTCATCAATTAGCTAGCCGATGTATGTTAGTAAAAATCCAATTGTCTAATTAATCCATTATAACCGTGTCACTCAACAGGAAACAGAGTATTTGAAAGATAACACAAATAGTGGTATTGCCACAATACGACTCACTGCTCCCCTGGTTCCTGTCAGAAGTAGCCTCTGCTTTCTATAATCAAAATGGATCAATTCTTAAATCATGGGAAAAAGCACAGAAAGGTCTAGAGTAGGTACAACAGAGTCAAATGCTCAAAGAGGCCAAGCAGATGACATTCATAAATGAACAGAATAGGGTATGAGACAGGGAAGGCAGTGAACTGGACAGGCATGTCCATTTAAGGCATTCCAGTTCAAAATTTTTAAGACCACTGTGGCTATGAAACAAAACACTGCTTGCAGGTGTAACTTTGGACTGTCAGTCGCCAGCTTGCAAACTCCAGCTAGAACACTGGGATACTGTCTAATTAAGATAATAACAGGAAGGCATTATGGGGAGAGGGGGAAAGTAGAGACAGTTACAGGAGAACAGGGGTGATGAAGACCGACTTTCCCTCCCTCATAACTCTACCTAAAGCCAACATTGCTTCCTCCTTCTATAGTTCTAGTTATCATTAACATGGAATAAAGTAAATCCAAGTGAATTTTATTAGAAAGTGGAAAATGACAACACAGCAGATAACAGGAATTTATTGAGAATAATCTTTCCAAAACATTTAGGATATGCTCCGTGGTTAGAAAATATTGGCTTAATCTGCTTTACCAATATCTGCACAACATTCCTTTGTTCCTTCTTTCCAGAATGCCCTTCTCTTCCCTGGTCCACTTAGTTCCTATTTGTTATTCAAGATATATTATAAGCTTTGTTGCAAGTGTTTACCCACTCTGTCCTTCTAAACAAACGCTATTTTGTGTACTCACACCGTCCAAGCATACCTCTGTTATGGCACTTCTCACACCACATTATAATAATCTAATTGCTCACCTGCTCAAATTGGACTGTAATCTTTCTGTGAAATTATAAAGGCTTTAGTATTTGACTGTATGGACCCAATAAAATAAAACTGTCAAAGTACAGATCTAATAAAGTTCCATATATGTAACAAAGCACAAATACACGAAAACTAACTTCAATTTTTTGAATCTCTTGTAATACCTTCTGCTTCCTCTTTTCCTTCCTCTTATCCTCTGTATCTTGCAACATTTTTTCTTTCCATAGATCAAAGAAATATGAAGGGTTGGTATAAAACTTCAAACCTTCTTTACCATCATCTCTGAAATAAAAAGTATCAATTAAAATATATATTAATAAGACTTAGGCAATCAGAATAGAAATAGTTTTACTGAAATGTTATTCTTACATTAATAAAATATAGCATGTGTAAAAATTGTGGCAAAATAAATTAGAATACTGAACCAATAAAACATTTCTCACAAGTTGGGTGGTAAATTAATGAAAATGGAAAGCTAGATGTTTTCAGAATTGGTGTTAATAATTTATTAAAGTACAGCTGGATAATTTTCATCTCTAACTTCTGCCGAATACCAAGTTTTCTAAAAGTCCTTTGAGAAATTCCAATAATTACAAATGGTTCTGCCTAAGGATGATAATATCATTTAGAATACAGAAACTTGTACTGGGTTTCTGCCAATACTCTAATTTACTTATTATCTTACCAAACCCCAAAAATATCACCTAATAGTCATTCTTGTAGTAAGTTATTTATATCTAAATGACTTGCATACTGAAAAATAGTTTCAAATAACTATCTGAATACCATTTGATTCAGGATATGTGTTCTGCATCTTAAATTACTTATTTAACAAATCATATGAAAGGACTCCCAAAAAAGCCTAAATAATTCCAGATTTTATTTTAAATGGTTAAAAACATTTTAAAAACAGACACTACATATTCATTATGTAAATTTCATGCATATAGATCAAGAGTAGATAAAACAACCAAAAATAATATTTATTTTTGTTAGTGTGGTGAAATTTTGAGCTCTTTCTTTTTTATTTTCCATCTGATTAGAAATTAAATTAAAAAGACAATAACAACTCTTTGGCCCTTTGTAGTAATAAGTTTGCCACTAACTTTTCTTGTTAATACTTGTCCAAACAATTCCCTTGAGATAGTCTTGTCTTTTCTACTCCAGAGCTTTAGGAGCTCACCTACTGGATAAAGCAAACGGTTTCTAAAGGTCATGGATAAGAAGCATTCTCTGTGTAGGTCAAAAGTCCAGTGAACTAAAGAATGTTGGGGATTTAGCATTTAAAGATAGACCGCTGCCTATCTGAACTTGAAGCATGACATAAATAACCAGCTTTCTTACTTATTAGCCTACTGACCTATAAGGAGTGAGTATATTGAGAGGTGGAGGCTGTTCACAAACATCGTATGTCTCCTGCAAGGGAATAGGCAAAGTCTTGCGGTCAAAAAGCTGCTGATCTTGAATTGTAGAACTTCGGAAAGCTTTTCTCATTGTTATATCTTGCAAAGACACTAAAACAAAAATCAGAAATGTATTTTGTTTATTTTTACTAAGATGATTTAATATACGAATATATTCATACACTACATTTGTTTAAAAGTCAGCATTGCTCAGGAGGTTGTGACTGTAGTGGCTTATGAATCAGGAACCATATTTTAAATGCTGTATCACTATATTCCATAGCATTTTATACCTCATTTTCCCAATCAGATGGACTTTAATGTCACCTCTGATTTCTAAGGATCAGAGGGCTCCAATGACACCTGAAGCATATCTGTATTTTCTACCAAATACATTTTTCTTTTTTTTACTTGCCATCCCCACCCCCTGCCCCAACCTACATCCTCTTCTTCCTTTCTTCTATACACTCTTTTCCCTATCACCCTTTATTACTTTTATTTAGCTTATACCAATAACACTGTAGGAAATTACTTCGTTATCAGTGACATTCTGGGCTAAACACACTGTTGACCTCTGTACTATATTAACTACTGATATTACACATATACTATAAAATTAAAATAAACTTTGCAGTAAAGAAAATATTTTCCAGTACTGGGCAATCTATAGTATTCCTTATTTCACTTATCTTTTATCTTGTGCCATAAGGATTTCTACTTAGTTATAAGCTCTTGAAGACTAAGACTGTCTTGTACATTAGTACCTCTATTAACTAGCACAGCCCCATCACATATATGATGATTTAAAATAACTTCATGTACTCATTTTCTTTTGAACTATGCAGCACAATATAAGAAATATACCAGAATACTACATTTTTAGTGCTTAGAGTGATTTCCTGATATTAAAAAATTAGGTGATTTAGTGGTTTCCAGAGGTAAGGGGGGATGGGGGTGGTAGATGAGGGTAAACGGGATCAAATATATGGTGATGGAAGGAGAACTGACTCTGGGTGGTGAACACACAAAGTGATATATAGATGATGTATTACAGAACTGTACACATGACACCTATGTAACTTTATTAACCGTTGTCAGCCCCAATAAACTTTAAGTTAAAAAAATTAGGTGATTTCTTACATATTTAATATGGTTTTAAGTATACAGGTAAATGTTTTATACTATAGCAAGGTCAGTACTAAACAATCATAACAATTCTTAAATTATTCTTCTCCCTAAAATAGTATCTCTATCATCCTCACAAGTAAAATTCACTCAATATGAACGCTTGGATCTAGGGAACAGGTGAAGCAGTGAGGCTGCCTACACAATGATCATACCATGACTGCATTCCCAGCAATCTCACACTTAAAAAACACCAAAATAAAATCCAAAAGACATGTTTTTTTCTTACTATCACTAAAAAGTAGTATAAGAGATATTTAATGAGTACATACTAAATGCGCTATATGATTTCATTAATTTTTATTTTATTTAATCTTTATAATTCAACAATAGGAATTATTATCCCACTTTTAAACATAAGAATACCAAGGCGAGAAAATATTATATAACTGGCCCAGGGCAAAATGGTTAATATGCAATAGTCAGAAGAGAAAGCCCAGATCTATCTGCCCTTGAAGTTGATTCTTTCCCCACAATACCACACACTGCTCCTCCAGTTCCTGTCAGAAGTAGCCACTGCTTTCTATAATCAAAATGGATCCATTCTTGCCACTCTCCCACCCCATTTATTAATCTTATGATGTAACCAGATGGAAACTAGTATTCATTCTCTAAAAACTTTCTTAGGGTGTAAAATCCATGTAAAATAATAAGCACTTTTCTATCTTCAACACCTCTAATTTATCATTTGTCTTATTTATTAACAGAACACTGTGACAAAGCTCCTTCCAGCTGCCAACAATGACATTCAATATTATTTAAATAGTATTATATAATACAGTAAATTAGCACAATATGTTTATAAGCATAATTGAACTAAATATAATTGTACAAGCCTTTGTTTAAAACTCATCTTTTACATATTTTCTAAATTATATTGGTAGTTCTCACCATTACTTACTATTAAATGGCAATTAAAAAGCAAAAATATTGACATTCCACTCCATAATTCAGTATTGTATGCATAATGTTGTTTTGTTTGAACTTTCACTGAATATAAAATTTTAGGTTAAGTAACTTTGAAAATTCCTTGTATCCAACATCCCTAAAACAATTTCAAATTAAATAGTTCAGCTTTTAGATTCTGAACTCTTACCCAATGCTCTACAAAGTTTAAAGGAAACTATAAATAATTCTGATAGCTGTTAGTATACCAGGACTTTTTAAAAACACTTGAACACATCTTAAGTTATTTACTGGTATTTGTATTTTTATTTTCAATTTTAATGGGAGTGCTAAGAGATTTGTTAAAATGTAACAGTATTTTGAAACTAAATGTTAATTTTTATTTCGGTTAATATAAGAACTACCTGTGTATTTCTGTATTATTAGATGGCATATATTTATAACTTAAATGTTTAAGTTATTTAAAAAAGAAATTTTGGATGTAAATGATATATTTGAAAGAATGGCCATAAAAATTTTTTTCATTACTTGCAATGATTTTACTTCAAGAATTTCAAGGAGTATGCCTAATGTACATGTACATGCTTCAAAGGATGCCAAGAAAAACCCACAGAATAGAATATTTGCAAATCATATTATCTGAAAAAGGACTTAGACTCAGAATATATAGAGAATTCTGATAACTCAACAATAAAAAAAATAACCCAATTTAAAAATGGTAAAAAGACCTAACAGACATTTTTCCAAATAAGATACACAAATTGCTGATAAGTCATTTAAATCTTGGTTTTAAATCCAAGCTCTACCACTTCCTACTGGGTGACTTGTCTCTAAATGACTTATAAGCCATGAAAAGGTGCTCAACATCATGTCATCACAGAAATACAAATACATTTTACAACATAAACTAATATTAAAAACATTAGGCTAAGTGAAAAGAAGCCAGTCACAAAAGACCACATATTGTATGATTCCAGTCATATGAAATGTCCAGAACAGGCTAATCCATAGGGACAGAAAGTAGATTAGTGATTGCTAGAAGCTGAGGGAAACGGGGGATGGAGAGTGACTGCTAATGGGTTTAGCGTTTCTTTTTGGAATGATGAAATGTTTTAAAATTGATTGTGGTGATAGTTGCATAACTCTGTGAATATGCTAAAATCCACTGAATTGCACAATTTAACTTTAAATGGGCTAATTATAGGAAATATGAAATATTTCTCAATAAAACTGTTTTTAGGGGCCGGCCGAGTGGCCCGTTGGTTAAGAGCTGGCTTGGGACGCCAGCTCTGAGCAGCAGGGCCCCGGTTCAGATCCCACATGAGGGCCAGTGACACTGCCCACTACAGCTAAGATAGTGAACAACAGCTCGACCTGGAGCTGGGCTGCCGTGAGTCACCTGCGACAGTGTAGGCTGCAGCCCCTGCTGCAGTGGGCTGCCATAAGCTACTATGAGTGGCTGGCAGCCAGCGTGAGCAGCCGGCAGTCAGCATGAGCTGCCAAGAGCCGCTGTGAGCGGCCATCCAGAGGCCGGCGACCTATCTGCCTCACCCGGGAAGAGAGCAATGATAATACCAACATGGGACAGTGAAGTGGTGTCCTCCACAACTAGACTGAAGAACAAAAGGACAGCAACTTGTCTGTTCCCCTTCCCTGATTCCCCAGCACTGTTCCCCTCCCCCAATTCCACAATAAAATCTTAAAAAAAAAAAAACCCCACCACAAAACTGTTTTTTAAAAAAGTGCTGTTTTGCTTTTTCTCCACAACCAGAGCTATGAGTTTTTATCTTTGCAAGCAGTAGAAACTTAGCATAGTAAGTATTTGCTTCTCCTTAGTTAGGCTTAAATTAGGTTATGTCAAAAGAAGTTGGTTCAAATACTAAGACATCTATCATTACATTCTACTTTTTGTTTTTTGCAGTGATATCTTTTAATATACTTATGGTTCAAGTTTATATCTATTATACAATTTGCATTTATACTAAAAACGTTATTCAACAAAAAATATTTTTTGAAGTTATAAAAGATTCACATTAAATAATTCTCTAGGATGAGTAAAAATATATACTTAATAGTTTCATTTCTTTTTGTTTAAAAAAATGGAGTTTGAGAAACATTAATCTTCAATATACTCTATCAAGGCATGAAATGTTGTTTTACCACTGAAGTTTCTACCATTATTTCAGCCTATAATGTGGGTTTTTTGTTTGTTTGTTTTTAACCTGATATCCCTTGTTTAACACTCAGTATAAAACATTTTTGTTCTACATAATAGCAATTTGGATTTTTTTTTTTAAGATTTTTTTGGGGAATTGGGGGAGAACAGTGTTGGGGAACTGGGAAAGGTGAACAGCCAAGTTGCTGTCCTTTTGTTCCTCAGTCTAGTTGTGGAGGACACCGCTTCACTGGCCCATGTTGGTATTATGATCATTGCACTCTTCCCGGCTGAGGCAGTTGCTTGCCGGCCATTGGACGGGCCACTCACTACGGCTCATGGCAGCTCTTCCTGGCTGCCGGACACTCACGCTGGCTGCCAGCCACTCACGGTAGCTCACAGTAGCCCAGCTCCAGGTCGAGCCCTTGTTCACAATCTTAGCTGTAGACGGTGTAGCTTACTGGCCCATGTGGGAATCAAACCAGCAGCCCTGTTATTCAGAGCTCGTGCTCTTACCAACTGAGTCACTCAGTCGGCCCCTGGATTTATTTATTTAATGTTCATTTAAAGTAGGAAGTAACATTCAAATAACTAGATCAGATGTTAGCAATTTAATAATATGCAACACAAAAGCATATTAGGGCCGGCCGAGTGGCTCAGTTGGTTAAGAGTGTGAGCTCTGTGCAACAGGGTCACCGGTTCAATTCCCACATGGGCCAGTGATCTGTGCCCGAGCTGAGCTGCCAACAGGTGGCAGGATGGCTCAGCTGGTGAGAACACATGCTCCTATGAACAAGGTTGCCGGTTCGATTCTCACATGGGATGGTGGGCTATGCCCACCAGCAACTAAGACTGAACATCACACCTTGAGCTGAGAGGCTGCAAGCTGCCAACGGGTGGCCAGATGGCAACTGGACTTGGAGCTGAGTTAGCTGTGCCCTCCACAACTAAGACTGAAGGACCACAACTTGGCTGTTCCCCTTCCCCAATTCCCCAACACTGTTCCCCTTCCCCAATTCCCCAATAAAATCTTAAAAAAAAGAAAAATCATATTTAAAAAATTATTCTTATAGAATCAATTTCAATTTACTAAGAATTTCAAATAATTTTCAAATAATTTTTGTTTCTAAGACAAAAGTACATAAATTGTAAGGGAGAAAAGAGAATGAGAATGGAGGAAAAGTCTGGCTAAAAAATTTTTATGTCAAAAACTTAAGAGTCATTGGGCTGGCCGAGTGGCATGATGGTTAAGAACTGGCTTGGGACACCAGAGGACCCCGGTTCGGATCCCACATATGAGGGCCAGTGACACTGCCCTCCACGGCTAAGATGCTGAACAACAGCTCAACCTGGAGCTGGGCTGCCCGTGAGTTGCCAGCGTCGGCGTAGGCTGCAGCCCCTGTGGCAGTGGGTTGCCATGGGCTACCGTATGTAGCCAGCAGCCAGCGTGAGCGGCCAGCAGCCGCCGTGAGCAGCCGTCCAGAAGCCGGCGACTGATCTGCCTCGCCTGGGAAGAGCACAATGATGGTGCCAACTTGGGCCAGTGAAGCAACGTCCTCCACAACTAGACTGAAGAACAAAATGACAGCAACTTGTCTGTTCCCCTTCCCCCAATTCCCCAGTGCTGTTACCATCCCCCCAATTCCCCAATAAAAACAAAAACAAAACCCAAAAAACTTAAGAGTCATTTAGTATACAGAAAGAAAAGGTTAAAAAAAAATGAGTAAGAAAAGCCAAGAGAGTCATGCTAATGGCATTTATAGGTAATTTACTGATTTATTAGAACATGTATGTGGCTGTCATGGTCATAGGTAGAAAAGACTTGTAATAAATTTGTGTTTAATATTGTTCTTGGAATTTCCACTGTAGATAGCAGCCTCCTCCTGGGACTGTGTTCCAGACTGCTCGTTATCTTTCCTTCCTGATGGCCTGAACTATGCACTTTGAACTTGCTTAGCCACCTCCCACTCAATAGTGTAGGCGAATTTCTTGTAATAAATAATATATAAATAGATATTAAATAAGCAAGTAAACATTAACTGGTTTTGTAAGTATGTGTTTAATTGTCCAAAGAGTCTCAAAATTAACAGGAAATTGAGTAAACTGTTAAATATATATAATATTTGTTTTTGAGGATCTTAATATGAGCAATCCACTAATGCAGCATTTTCTTAAATGAGTACTTTGGTTCCTGTTTAATATTTTGCATTCAAAGTTTCTACTACATGAATCGATGCACACCTTAAGCACACAGCTCCTCATTTATAAGTGTAGTTTTATTTATAATCTCAAAATAGTGAATATCAAATCCATTCATAACTAAATCAATTAACCGATCTTATTATTTTAAGTAAAGTTAAACAATCCATCTGAAACTTCTTTCAAAGTTTCAACGAACTTCTTGCAGTGTTTTCCTAAGATATTTTCACCCCATGTAAGACAGATTGACATAGAATATGACAAGCACCTGAACAATGGGATTGATTTCAATACTTGCAAACTAATATGTTATTCATCAGTGAAATCACATGGGAGTATATTAAGAGGACGACAATTGGAGATTGTCAAATGACAGTGGTTTGAAGTGTTGTCTTCAACATTGTTATCAAGCTTTTTTATTCAATATTCTATATCATTTGTTCCTATTCTCTAATCAACATTACATTCTAATCAACTGTAAGGTTTCAAACAAGGAACACACACACACAAAAGAAAAAAAATATATATTGTTCTTAAGTATTTCACTCATCTCATCTAACCTAAAATATATATTTGAAAGGAAATATAATATGAATAAACTTACATTCTTCTTCTTTAGGGTCAAGCTGTGTAACACTAACAGATAAACGGTCCACACGTTCTTGTAGTGAGTTAACTCTGAAGGAAAAACTATGTGCTTCATTGAATAATTCTCCAAATATATCTTCAGCATATTTACCTAAGCAAAAAACATATACCATAAAATTTAATGTGATCAGAGATAAATATCAAACAATTTAACATTTAAAAGTGCTGTTCTGATGAATTTGCCATTTTTGGAAACTAACTGAAACTTTAAACTCTAGCCTTAAGTAACCCAATTGTGACAGAGTCAGAAAATAACACAAACCCTGGGAAACATGGTTTTAAATACTAGCTCTACCACTTCCTGCTAGGTAAACTGTGTTTCACCTAGCTTTATCCACATCTACCTACCTGTTGAGGGTTAGGGAAGATTACAATATAAAAGTACATACAAATAATACATCTTTTAATCCCAAGTCAGCATTCATAAATAGACTCTACACTAGAACTGAATTTTAAGCCAAGTGGCAAAATCCAAGATTCTTCATAAGCCTACTAGATGACCTGTTTTAGGTATGCCCAAAATAAATTCTGAAAATTTATGCGAGATATTTTCATTCTCTCTTGTTCCAGTTTCTTAAAAAAAAAATCATAAATCTAAAATCATTGTATTTCTCTAGTCATGTAAATTTCCATCAATGAAAAGATTAAACCAAAATAATCCTATTCTAAAAGGAGTTTCAGAAGACCTACAATAAAAAAGTATTCAAGTGTATACAGAACTTATAAACTAATGAATACTTACAACATAAAGATGAGTCAACTACAGTACTATCTATACCTTTAAATTAAAAAAAAGATCAATGGTATTCATAAATCAAGACATTTTAGAACCAATCATACTGTTTAGGTTAAATCTAGCACAATAGTACGCTCTATGAAGTCAGTTCCTATGACAAAGAAGTACTAAATACTTACTAAATGAACTCATTAATCTTACCAGTTTATATTTGAATGATGCTGCATTTTTTCAAAGCATTTCAATATATTATCAGTTAAACCAACAAAAATTTACTGGAGGCTCGCCTTGTGCCAGGTAGGTATATGGCCTACTAAATACACCAAAAAGTAAAACATAAAAGTCCTATCCTAGAAGATTTTAAGAAAACAATCAGAACTTAAGAGAAAAAGGATAGTTTTGTATATATTCATTCATTTACATATATTCTTTACACCAACTGACTAAAAATGTCTTATGTGTAAACATTGTACCAGACTCTGGAAATATAAAATGATTAGAAGGTCTCTGTCATTCACGAGTTTTGAGCAGACATTTAAACACATGAAAAGCAACTGAATAAATAAGTCCAAATCTTGGCCCCATTTGCTTTGAGACCTTGGTATCAATTTCTTCACCTATAAGACAGGATAAAAACATATGCTTTAAGAAGTTATGAGAAAAGGGCCCGGCAGAGTGCCTGATACAGGGTATGAGAGCCATGAGAGGCTCTTACTATAATAAAATAAAATAAAAGTAAGAGCCACAGAGCACAGAGAAAGAAGCACCTAACTTTTGGGTGTAACCTGGTGTTGAGATACTTCCAGAGACACAGAGTTTCTCTGGCAGATAAGGGAAACATCCCAAGGGGAAGAAAAGGCTGGTATATGACACTGTTCAGAATGGTTTCAGTATTCATCATATTAATTCTTCAACTAAATGGGGTATGCTCTTTTCAGACAAGAACCATGGAGCTCTTTATCCCACAACAAAGTATTGTTATCTGCCCATTGTCTATCTATGTATCCAATTAGTTTTATTAAGCCAATTTATTTATCCATCCTCCTATCAATCTACCTTGATATCCATCTGTCAAATTTTCTGCATTTGAGAACAAGAAGTAGGCTCTATGGCAGCGGTTCTCAACCTGTGGGTCGCAACCCCTTTGGGGGTCGATCGACCCTTTCACAGGTGTCGCCTAAGACCATTGGAAAACACATATTTTCGATGGTCTTAGGAACCGAGACACCGCTCCTCTATCCGTCTCCATGCTTCAAGACAAAATTACATTTATTTGTAATTAGAANTTTCACAATATATAATTACATATTGTTTTTGTGATTAATCACTATGCTTTAATTATGTTCAATTTGTAACAATGAAAATACATCCTGCATATCAGATATTTACATTATGATTCATAACAGTAGCAAAATTACAGTTATAGAGTAGCAACGAAAATAATTTCATGGTTGGGGGTCACCACAACATGAGGAACTGTATTAAGGGGTCACGGCATTAGGAAGGTTGAGACCCACTGCTCTATGGGCTCATCTTGGCAGCATGAACTGACAATATTCAATAAGAGAAAGGCCTTGGTAAGGGAGAATGATAAAAGATTCCTCAGGTACTTAAGAGTTCCAATGATTGTTAAAGTAAGACAACAACAGAATAGGAAAGAATTTTGGTATAGCAGAAGGAATTTATATAAAGTGAATTCTCAGTTTTTTTAGTAATTCTGTATTATAAAACAGAAATGTGATCTACTATGAAAAACAAAACAAAACTGGATGTACAATTCTGTGAGGAAGAGGTCAGGAAGATGTTCAGCCCCAAGCCAGGCTGATCCCTTCAGCTGACTTTCACTGCTGTGTTCGCTACTACTTTTGATGCTAACGACAGTACCAAAGTGAAAATCTCCATTGCCTAGACCATTTTGCATAGCCAAATTTTCAAAGTAATCCAGAGATTATTTAACACATGAATTATTTTGACTATTTTTGATGGAAACTGATATACAATCTATTCTAAGCTTCCTTGTCTTAAGTAGAATACAAAATTGAACATAATTTCTTGAGGATTTATAGTCATGACTTAATTATGAAAATTAATTAGTGTCTTAGGCTAGGAAACATTTTTGAAATGTATTAGAGTATTTGCTTTTGCATTAAATGGCCTCTTTCCAGTGTTTATGTTGCTGTTTCCTTTATATAACTTCTTCCTTGGCTGTAAACTACCTCTTTTGGCTGGCTTCAATAAGGCCTGCTTCTGTTGTCTACCCCATATCTCCCCTTTAATGCTCTGAAGCATAAATAATTGGAAACCAGATCATCAAACCTGTATGAACTGTCAAAGTAAAAGCAAACAGGTTCTGAGAGAGGGATCAATTGGTTATTTTATGTGCATCTTTAGTGCATGGGTTTGTTTATTCTGGCTATCTAGGGGCCTTTTAAATTTAATTCCAGGTTCTCCATTGTCAAGTGGGAAAGCTGCCAGAGAACTTAATTCCAGGGTGGTAAACTATTGTTACACCTTGCTCTGTTTCTGAATCTCTACAAACTGTTTACAAAATGCCTATATAGTCTCTGATGCCAAATCTGAAGCACCCAAAACCTAATTTAGCTATATTTTTACAACGTATTTAATAGTTTATTTTCAGAGTTTCACTACAACATGACTACGTGCTTTGCTGCTGGTGTCGCTTATGTGGACTATAACCAGGCTTGAAAATTCATTAACTTTTCACCTTTAGGTTATGTAAGAAATGAGTTTCTACTGCAAATTAACACCCTTACTTATTTTATTAGTTCTCAATTCTACATTGGGTATATACCTAAAACAAGATGCCAGTATTAAACCCCAAATTCATTGATTTTAAGAAATATTTTAACCAAATGTATTAATGTCATTTCTATGCCCTTAACACACGTATTTTAATATTTACATGCTGATGTACTTGGGTACATGTATCATATATGAATTCTATATAAAGTCATGTTATGTTAGATTCAATTAGTGCTAGACCACAAAAAAAAAGTTAGTAAATGTCTTTAAACAATATAGTTAATCATATGTTAATACAATAACTAGGACTCTTCTTTTGACTTGTCTATATTCTATACTGACTTTCCCAAGGAAGATACAAGTAAAAAATAATATGTTAGTGATTCACTGCCAATAACTAACCTAAAAAAAAAAGAACCACCAAAAGGGGCAAGGAATAAACTTAAATTCAAATAAACTGCCTTTTAATTTATTCTTACAACTTATTTCACAGGCAGTGTAGAAATTTAGTGCTCTCACCACAAACATTCAAATGTAACTTTTTATGTTGCTCTAGCTATATATAAGTAAGTGTATGTCCAAATGCTCTCACTTAAAACAAATTAGATTAACAGCCTCTCTCTTTATCTTGTGCTAAGTACTCAATTATAAAAAGGACAAAAGTTAAAAGAAAAAGAACCAATTCTGTTTGTAAAGACAATCTATGTAGGAGGGTATAGATGAAAAGATAAATCTAAGACCATTTAGAGAATATAGCTAGGACAAGAACATCTTGATTTCTCTTTAAAATGAAATATAAATGTCTTATTAAAAACATAATCCTGAATTTTTTATTTTCAACATTAAATAAATTATTTCCCATTATTCTAAATTTACTTCCTTAACTTAGCAGCTCTGTTCTGTAATCTCATAATGGGAACACACAGCCTGTCTCCTCCGCCTGTACATGCCCCTTCCATTGCCTTTTATTTGTTACCTGGCCAACCTGCTTGCCTTTTGTCTGTCGTAGGCCAGGTTCACGTGCTGCTTTCACATCAGGCTGCGTATGAGACTCTTCACTGATATCCTAATGTCCCTTAGACAACTCATTTGACTAACCTAATTCTGACTAGTGACTACCCCACACCCTTCATTTTTAGATATTTATTAATATAAAAATATTTTCCTAGGTTAATAAAATATATGTAGAGAGAGATAGTAGTGTCCCAAAATACAAATAAAGCCTCTAAAAGGTAAATAATAACAAGCAAATAAAAGTATAATGCTGACTCGATCTCTCACAGATCAAATCTTATTTTAAAAACAATCTCAGCAATTCTTATCATGTAATTCTGTTCCTAAGATTCTGTCCTTATTTCCCTTTCCCAGAGGAAACACACAAGGGAAAAAGAAATGATTCTAAAACTCACTGATTAATTTTATTAATACTTAAAATGAATTTTCAGAATAATTTTATATTCTCACCAAATATCCCCTTCCCTCCCCCACCCACCATATTAATAACCAAGAACATCTTAATATTCTAAAGTATAACATTCTGGTTTGGGAGTAATACTTTTAATTGAGATGAAAATACTTACTTAGGCTACTTAGTTGTCTAATTATATTTGCCAAGGAAATATTGGTTACACATTCCAGTTCATTCTTGATGCCTCTAGGCAGTGCTGTGTGGCACAAGTGCCTAGGATCAATGTTTCTTTTCACTAATGGCATCTTGACCTCAACCTCTGTGCCAGTTCACCTGCAGAAAACCAAACAATAAATTAGCATTATTCGATTTCAACCAACACAATGAGACCTTACCTTTCACATTTAATAAAATATTTGCTAGTATAAGACAATGAAAATTAAATCACCTGACTAAATGAATCAAAATTGATTTAACCTTCTTTCATCTTTAATCATTATAATGTCAACATTATATAAAACATTGAAAACAAAACCCTTACTTTCAATGTCAGTTGCTTCGTGGTGATTTCATAATCACCATCACTGTTATTCTCCTAAAACCATTGTTTTTACTTACTACAACTAGGGGTTTTGTTCTATAGTTGGTGTGAAAGGTCCTCTCTAAATAAGTGCCTAACAGGATTAAAGAAGCTGGAAGAGTAGTATCAAATTTACATTTCCGCATAAAATGTATCAGGCATTCAACAGCCCAGAGATCAAATAGTTCAAGTACCTCTACATCCTCAACCTCATAGAAACAAACCAAATCTTTATTTAATTGATCAAAGAGTTCAACCTTCTTTGAATTACAGTCAGTCCTAACTTCCTAGGCTTCCCATATATACAAATTCCAACTATCACAGTTAAGTAACACAAGTCCCCCAACAACATGGTTCCAATTTCACTCAGTACAATATATTAACTGTCAGCAACTGCATAAACACAAACTTTTTTGCTAGCACTTCAGTCCACACATCACTATGTTAATATGATCAGTGACTAATCATGTCACTTTTTTTCAAAGTAGGTTCGTGACTGGTCACTCTTTATCTGCTATTCATTTCGCCTATAGACAGCAAAGCATATAGCTAGGTCACTTTCTTGCCTCCCAGTGATAAACCCACATGAAATTTTACAAAATGGGTAACTGAAAGAGGGAACTGGCCAACAAAGATAAAAGTGTTGCAAAGAAACAAAAAGAATAATGCTAAAAAAATGATAATGAAATTCAAATTGAATGTAAGCGGAGTAACAGAAGAAATAAGTGATTGTTGGGAATGTTACCACTGCCACTGTTTGAGAGACTCTAGATATGCAGTCAAAGGAATTAGTGAAAACAAACTTATTGACATAATGAGGAAAGTGGTTCTGACTAAAAGATGTCCCAGAAGGAGTGATGCCAGCAAAACACTTCACACTAAAAAGAACTCAGAGCTATTTCACCACATTAAAAGTGCAAAGAATAAAATGTTGAAAGCTGATCTAAATTTAGTAAAAGGAGTAAGACAATTTGCCAAGGAACAGAAAAGATGCTCACTCTGATAGCTGTGCTATTAGAAGTTATACAAGAAGGCAAAGCACTATTCAAACTACTCTTGATAAGTTTTTTACAAAGACATAAAACACTTTAATTCTGTTTCTAATGTTTTATATTACACTATACTGTTTTACTATTTTTTCCTGTATACATTTATAACTGACATAGAATAATTTTTGTGTTTTGACAATTTTTTCAAAGATCATGGAACAATTGTTGTTTTCCCCATTGATTACTAAGACAGTTTTGTACAGTTTTAATTTGTATGGTCATTATTTTTGGTCCCACACTATCATACAAAATGAGAACTGCCTATACTTTCCTACTGGCAACAATGGTTACTAAAGGGATTTGTTATTTACTGAGCTTTAAAGACTATCAAATGAAAAGTTTCAGATAAATCTAATTGCCCTGAAGTGTTACTTAGGAACATTCTTTAGAAACAAGCTTTTGTGTGAAATTTGTCTCCTTGGAACTGCTCAGCATTCTCTACATTTTTAAAACCTTTTAAAAATTGTTCAATATGAAACACAAAAAAGTATACAAAACTGCACAGTTCAATGATTTAAGCAAACACTCATAACCCCCCGTAAGAAATAAAACATTGCCTAGACCCCAGAAACCTCACACTCTGGTCCCCTCCACAATTACCCCTTGCTTCCCTCCTCCCCAAACGTAACCATTATTCTGACTTTTACAAGCATTTCCTTGTTTTTCTTTATACTTTTACCACATAATCAGGTACTCTAAACACTCTAGCTTTGATTGCTTTTTGAAGTTTATGTAAATGAAATCAATGATATGTATTTTGTCCTGCTCTTTTCATTCAACATTGTATTTGTACCATTCATTCAGGCTGCTTAATGCAGATGTAAGATGTTCCATTTTTATTGCTGTATAATATTCCACTGTATGATTACACAACTTATTTACTCATTCTAACGTTGATATGTGAGTTTCCATTTTGAGGCTATTATGAATGATGTCAAACTGTTCCAAAAGTGGCTGTACCACCCTAACTCCTTTCGGCTGTGTTACAGGCTGCTGCAGCTCTGCATGCTCATAACACTTGATACTGCCTGTTTTTATATTCTAGTTCTTCTTCTAAGTCTGTTGTGATAAATTATTGTAGTTTTGTGCTTCCCCAAATTACTAATGAGCTTAAGCACCTTTTCACATGTTGATTGATCTTTTGGGTTTTTCTCTTTTGAGAAATGACTATTCAATTCTGTTATTCACTTTCCATTTATCATTTATTGTATTAGGGCTGATCTGTGGGAATACTGGATTAGCCAACAGAAGGTTATGTGTGATGCAAATATCTTCTCTTGTATCACTTGCCATTTTACTTCACTCTCTTGATGTCTTTTAATGAATAGGTTTTTACACTCAATATGGTGGAGTTTATCAATATTTTCCTTTTCCGTTTAATATGAAAGCACAGGTTTTAAAATACATTTTCTACAATAAGACCATATATATGATCTTCTATATTATTTCTGCTTTGTTTTGCCTTGCACTTTTAATCTTTGATGTGGAATTAATTTTTGTGAATGGTATGAGGCGGTGGTCAACTTTTTAAATATATTTCAGTACCATTTATTGAAAAGACCATTCTTTCCCCTTTGCTCTATCTACAATGGCACTTTTGTCATAAATCAAGGATATTCTCCATTTTGGGGTTCTGTATTATTCCACTGGTCTGTCTACCTAGAGCTAATGACACTATCTTAATGGAACTTTATAGTAAGTCTTGATATCCAATAGGGCAAGCCCCCCTACCTGGTTCTTCAAAAAAGTCCTATTCATTCTTGGTCCTTTGTATTTCCATGTGAATTTTAGAATCAGATTATCAAGTTACACACACACACACACACACACACACACACACACACACCTTTTGGAAATTTGATTGGAACTGTACTTAATCTACAGATCACATTGGGGAGTACTGATTCTATACAACACTGTTATCTTCCAATCCATGAACATAATGTATCCCTCTAATTATTTCAGGTTTTAAAAAATGTCTCTTAATGTTTTACAGTTTTAAGAATAGAAGTCTTATACTCCTTTATTAAATTTATTGGCATGTATGTGATAATCTTTTGATGATGCTAGAAAGGCATGTTTTATTTTATTGCTTATACAAAAACAGATTTTTTTAAACATTGACCCTACATCCAGAGACTTTCCTAATCTCTACTAATTTATCTGTAACTATTTTGGATTTTTTAAATGTACATAATCTATATGAATAAGGATTATCTCCTCCTTTCTATTATTTATTTATTTATTTTGCCTCATCATACTAGCTAGAACCTTTAATATACAATGTGAAATAGAGGCAATAACAAGCATTCTTGTCTTTTTCCTGAACCAAAGGGAAACCCTTCAACATTTCACAAGATGTCTGCTATACAGTGTTCAGTTACTGTTCCTTTGTTTTATAGACACCTTTTAATAAATTAAGGAAGTTCCTATATATTTCTAGTTTGCTAGTATTTTTAAAATCATGAATGATGTTTTCATCAAGTCACTGATTTAAGCAAATAATTTGCCTCTATTATGAGGATCATGTAACTTTCTGCTTTTATTGTTAACCTGGTGAGCTACATTGGTTTTCTTTTTATGTTAACTTCGCATCTGTGGAATAAACCCAGCTTGGCTGAAATGTATGTGGTAGGCAGAATAATGGCCTTCCAAAGATATCCATTTTCTAGTCCCCAGGATCTGTAAATATGTCATATTACATGGCAAAGGGAACTTAAGATGGCAGATGTAATTAAGGCTGCTAATCAGCTGACCTCAAAATAGGGAAATTTCTTTTTTTATATTCTTAGATTTGGCTTTAGTTTATTATGCTTAGTAATTTTTGCATTTACGTTCATAAGAGAAATTCATCCATTATCTTCCTTTTGTGTAATGTCTGTGAGTTTTTTTTGTTTGCTTTGCATTCAAGTTGTGTTGGCCTAATAAAACAAGTTGGGATATATTCCCTCTTTCACTGTTTTGAAGAATTTGTGTAAAATATGCATTTTTTTCTTAAATGTTTGGTACAGATTACCTATGAAACCATTTAGCCTCAAATTTTCTTTGTGGGAAGGTTTAAAATTATGGATTCTCTTTAATGGTGATAGAATTTTTGAGATTCTCTATTTCTTCTGTGAATTTTGATAAGCTACATTTTCTAGGAATTTATCTACTTCATCTAATATTTCAAATTTATTGACATCAAATTGTCTTATAATTCTCCTATAAAATAGTATTTTACATTTATTACAATGATTAATTTTGCATTTTCTTTTCTATATTAGAAAGGGTTTATCAATTTTATTAGTCTTTTTAGAAAACCAATTTTTGGCTTTATTGAATTTCAGTATTATAAGTTTGCTTGCTATTTCATTATTGCTGATTTACTATTTGTTTTTTTCTGCCTTCTGTGGGTTTAATGTTTGTTTTTTTAAAATATTTATACAGATGCTTAGCTTATTGATATTCAGCTTCATTTCAAGCATGTGGTTTTAAAGCTATAAATTTCCCTCTAAGCATATATTTAACTGTATCCCTCAAATTCTGATATCATTTTATTATTGTTCACTGCAAAATATTTTCAAAGTTGCATAGTGATTTTTATTTGACCCATGGAATATTTGGAAGTATATTATTTTAATTAACAAACATATGGAGATTTTCTAATTATCTTTTTGTTACTAATATCTAGCTTAATGGTACTGTGGTCACAGAATACACTCTGCATAATTTCAATCCTTTAAAATGTATTTATACTTATCTTACTGCCCAGCATAGTCAATTATATATAAAGAATGTATATTTTGTTGTTGTTGGTTGCAGTGTTTTACATATGTCCATTAGTTAGATTTGCTAATTGTACCCAAATCTTCTATAGCCTTACTGATTTTTTTGTCATCTGGTTCTATCAGAGATAAGTGTGAAGATCTCCCACTAAGATTACAGATTTGTCAACTTCTCCATACGACTTACATATTTTGAGACTATCGTATTAAGTACATTTATCATGATAAAGTTCCCTCTTTATTTCTAGTAATATGGTTTTTTGCTTAAAAGTCTATTTTGTTTGAAATTAATACAGCTATACCACCTTTCTTTTAGTTTTTGTTTTCATGATTAGCTTTTCCCATCCTTTTCCTTTCAACCTTGTTGTATCCTTATGTTTTAGACATGTCACATCCTAACATACAGTTATGTGTTTCTTTTTCATTTATTATTTTTTCAATCCAGTTTGATAAACTTTAAGTACTTCATTAGTATGATGCTGATGTGCCTTCTGCCCAGGATACTCATATTCCTGCTATCCACACTGCCTCTCTTCTCTACTCCTGCCTGTTCTTCAGATTGCAGCTCAAATGTGAGCATCCCTCATCTCTAGTCCCAGACTAAATCAGTGCCTTCTGTTAAAATAGCACCTATGGTTTTTTCTTGATAGCATTTGTCTCAGTTTTAAATAATATATCCTCGTGATTGATTTCTGTTCTTCTCCTTTATTAATTATAAAGCAGGAATTGTGTATTTTGCTCCTCATATTGGGTTGTCAGAAAAGTCATGATATATTTTTTCTGGTTTTCATTGCAAAAATGTGACTTTTCCAACAACCCAATAGTATGCTGGGTGCCTGGTACATGCCTGGCACATAAGAACATGCTCAACATATATCTGTTGAATAACTAAGAATTCTTAATTCCAGCTCAAATCTGTCTCCTAAGTTGCAGATGCATATTTGCAACTGTCTCCTAGACATCTGTATTTGAAAGTTCTGTAAGATTCCTCAAGTTCAGTATGTCCAAAACTAAGCTCATTATATTTCCTCTTTAAATCTAGGCATCATCTTCTATTCTGCCCTATCATGACAGTTCTTATCTGTATCCAATAGATCAGCGGTTCTCAACCTGTGGGTCGCGACCCNTATAGAGTAGCAACGAAAATAATTTTATGGTTGGGGGTCACCACAACATGAGGAACTGTATTAAGGGGTCGCGGCATTAGGAAGGTTGAGAACCGCTGCAATAGATTATCCTTACTAGTTCTATCTCATTAACATCTCTCATATTCTAAGCTTCCTTTTCTATTCTAACTTCCACTGCTTTAATTCAAACCCCAGTCATCTCTCACTTGGTTGGACTAGACTTTGTCTTTAGTCTAACAGTTTCTCCGTGCCACTCTATCTATATAACCATTCCGACCAATCCATCCCACAGCACAGCTTTAAGAATATTATCAAAATTTTGAATCTAGTAATGTCATTCTCCTGCAAAAACAAAACAAAACAAAACACATACCCTTCAATGGCTCCTTGCTGTGAGAATAAAGTCCAAACATAATATACCAGGTTCTTCAGGATTTAGTCCCGCCCTGCGTATCCTAGCCTCATTTCTCACTACACTCTTTCTACTTTTACCCTCTAATCACTCTGAACACACCTTGTTTTACAGTCCTGCCTTTTCACATGCTGTTCTCTCTCTAGAACGCCTTTCCCTTACTTATCTTCACAGGGAATACTTAATTGCTCAAGACTAGACTCATGCATTACCTCTTTCCTGTAGCGTTACTGAATCTTCTAGGCAGATGTAAACATCTATTCATTGGTGCCCACAACTTTGACCTGTGTATGCATCTACCTAAATACTAACAATTACACTCTTCTGTACTGTACGCATCTATGTTTAAATGAGCGTTCCTAGGAGGCAAAAATCTTCCTTAAGTCAGCTTGCGTTTCCAAGATCTAGAAAACAGAAGATGTTCAATACTTGATTGATAAAAGAGAAAAGAACAAAACAATAAACTGTAGGAAGGCAAAAAAAACCTCTTCAGGTTATTGAGTGCAGAGGAGACACACACACACACACACACACACACACACACACACACACACATGCACACACTTTATTAAAGCAACTATTTAATTATGACTCTAAGGAGCTACTCTTTTCTATGTGCATAGAAAAGGAATACATTTGAGAAAAATAATACCTTATTGTTTGTATTGTGGAATCACAGGCTTGCTTGTTTTGCTCTCCCAAGAACAAATATGGATCATATCTTATTCATTTCTGCATCTTTAGAGGCTAGCTCAGTGTCAGGCTACAACAGTCAAACAAATTTTGATCAGAGGAATGTTGTACAACATAAAAAGTAGTTTCAAAATATTATCCTCATCTCAAAAAAAAATGCTTTTGTTGTGATTACAATAGTGCCTTTAGGTAAAACACAAAAGCTTTTTGGAGAGAAAAAACTCTCATCCTTCCCTTTTACTTCACTTTCAATACTGAATTCTTTTTATTACTTCTGTCATACTCCTTCGTGGTTCTTAATGATCATTTATCTAACTCAACTATCAAAGTCTTGGTGGCAAGAAGTGAAATAAGGCCTATCGACATCATCTCCTAAATCCTAATAAAATTGCTTGATTTCTGACTGTTTTATAGAGGTACCAACACCATCTTTAATGTATTGTAGAATCCTTTGTCAGATGGGGAACAAGTGAAAAAAAATCCTAAATGCTAAAGGTTATAATTTATATAGCAAGCAGAAATAAAATCAGAATTTTTAAATACTACAAATAATACATTTTCTGTTTAAAATAAATTTAAAAATTGCATTGAATGAATTGCATATACTTTACATCTTTTAACGTACCATTGCCTAACTTGCCTATTTGAGGGTGAAAACCTTTTAACAAGAAAGGTACATTATATTGTGCTAAAACACAAAATACGCAATTTTAAAAATTGTTAATCTATTTTCTTAGGTCACAACTAAAGATACTATCATAACAGACAAAAATTGCCCAACTATATCCCAGACAAGAAAAAGCTAAAGGAGTTTATCATCACCAAACCAATATTATAAGAAATGTTAAAGGGAGTTTTATAAGAAGAAAAAGATAAAAAGTATGAATAATAAAATGGCAATAACTACATATCTATCAACAATTACTTTAAATGTAAATGGGTTAAATGTTCTTTCTAATTAAAAGACATGGCATGGCTGAATGGGTAAGAAAACAAGATCCTCACATATGCTGCCTACTTCAGATTGACTCATTTTCAGACTCATTTCATATTGAAAGACACACACAGACTGAAGGTAAAGGATGGAAAAGATATTTCATGAAAATGAAAACAAACAAACAAAGAAACAAAAGGTGGGGTAGTAACACTTACACCAGACAAAAGGGACTTTAAAACAAAGGCTATAACATGAGACCCAGCAATTCCACTTCTGGGTGTTTATCCAAAGAAACCTACAGATTGACAAGGAAGAAATAAAATATTTTTATTCACAGATGGCATGATTATGTAGAAAATCCAAAACAACAGACAAAAAAACTCCTGGAACTAATAAGCATAGCAAGGTTTCAGGATACAAAGTTAATATATAAAACACAACTGTTTTTCTATATAGCAGCAATAAACAACTGGAATTTGAAATTTAAGACATGTCATTTACATTAGTACCCCTCAAAAACAAAATACTTAGTTATAAATCTAAATGAAATACATATAAGGTCTATATGAGGAAAACTACAAAACTCTGATGAACAAAATCAAAGAAAAACTAAATAAGTGGAGAGGAATTTCATGTTCATGGATAGGAAGATTCAATACTTTCAAAATGTCAGTTCTCCCAATTTGATCTATAGATTCAAAGCAAACCCAATCAAACTCCAGCAAGCTATTTTGTGGATATCAACAAACTGATTCTGAACTTTATTTTTATATGGAGAGACAAAAGACCAAGAATAGCCAATGCAATATTGAAAAAGAACAAGGTTGGAGGACTGACATTATCCAACTTCAAGACTTACTGTAAAGCTAAAATAATCAAGACAGTGTGGTACTGGCAAAAGTATAGACAAATAGATCAGTGGAACAGAATATAGAGCCCAGAAACAGAACCACACAAATACAGTCAACTGATCTTTGACAAAGGAGCAAGGGCAATGCAATAGAGGAAAGTAATCTAGATAATCTTTTTCAAAAAAATGGTGTAGGAACAACTGGGCATCTACATGCGAAATAATGAATATAGACCCAGACCTCACACCCTTCACAAAAATTAACTCGAAATGGATCACAGGTCTAAATGTAAAATGCGAAACTATAAAATTCCTGGAAGATAATGTAGAAAATCCTGATGACCTTGGGTTTGGCGATAACTTTTTAGATATAACACCAGATTTATGAAAATATAACTGATAAGCTGGACTTTATTAAAATTAAAAACTTCTGCTTTGCAAAAGACACTGTCGAAAGAAAAAAAAAACACAGACTGAGAAAAAATTTTGCAAAAGATTGAAAAAGGACTCTTATCCAAAATATACAAAAAAACTGAACAGTAACAAAACAAACAACCTGATTAAATATTGGGCAAAAGATCTAAACAGACACATCACCAAAAAAGATGTAGAGATGGCAAATAAGCATATGAAACGATGCTCAACATCAAATGTAACTAGAGATTGTAATTTAAATAATGAGATATCACTACATATCTATTAAAGTGACCAAAATTCAGAAAACTGACAATACCAAATGCTAGCAAGGATGTGGAACAAGAAACTCATTCATTGCTGGTGGGGATGCATATTGGAGTCACTTTGTAAGACAGTTTAGCAGTTTCTTTAAAAACTAAAAGAACCCTTATAATATGATCTAGCAATCATGTTCCTTGATATTTACCCAATGAATTGGAACCCTCTGTCCACACAATAACCTGTACATGGATGTTTACAGCAGCTTTATTCATAATTGCCAAAACTTGGAAGCAACCAAGATATCCTTCGGCAGGTATGGTACATTCAAACAATGGGATATTATTCTGTGCTAACAAGAAATGAGCTATCAAGTCACGAAAAGACATTGAGGAACTTTAAATGTATATTACTAAGAAAAAGAAGCCAATCTGAAAAGACTACATGCTGTATGATTCCAACTATATGACATTCTGGAAAACGTAAAACTATGGAGGTAGTAAAAAAAACCAGTGGTTGACAGAGGTTGGGGGAGGGAAGAGATGAAGAGACAGAGCACAAAGATTTTTTGAGTATTCTGTATGATACTAAAACATGTCACCATACATTTGTCAAAATCTCCAGAATATGTAACACCAACAGTGAACCCTAATATAAACTATGGACTTTGAGCGGTAAAGATGTGTCAGTGTTGGCTCATCGATGGTAACAAATGCACCACTCTAGTGAAGGGAGGTTATACATGTGCGAGGTGAGGGGTATGTGGAAACTCGCTGTACTTTTTGCTCCATTTTGCTGTGAAGCTTTAAACTGCTATTAAAAAAATGAAGTCTATTTAAAAAGTCATAAAAGATGTGACTGTATTTAATGCCACAAAATTGTGTACTTTCAAAATGGTTAAAATGGTAAATGTTATGTCATGTATATTTTACCACAATTTTCAAAAAGTCCTAAGAGGGGTCTAGCAATACTACAAACTCCAAAGGCATTCTTTTCAGATGTCTGTCTCATGTCCATCTCTTCCTACTCAAACTAGTCTTAAGTCTGTTCACACTGCTATAACAGAATACCATAGACTGGGTGGCTTATAAACAACAAAGATTTAATTCTCACAGTACTGAAGGCTGACAAGTTTAAGATCAGGGTAGATCGAAGCAGTCCAAGATCAAGACATATTGTGAAGGCCTACTTTATAGATGGCTGTCTTCACATGGGTGGAAGGGGCTAGGGAGCTATTATAATATCTTCATTTAAGAGTTTCCTTTAAGGCAATATTTTTTCTAACTATAAGTCCTCACTTAACACTGTCAATAGGTTCTGCAACTTTTAGCAAAACAATATGCATCAATAGCAATTTTACCATAGGCTAATTGATGCAAACAAGA
Organism: Hipposideros armiger; assembly: GCF_001890085.2. Lineage (NCBI taxonomy): Eukaryota > Metazoa > Chordata > Mammalia > Chiroptera > Hipposideridae > Hipposideros > Hipposideros armiger. The sequence goes on along the minus strand of NW_017731451.1, from coordinate 3,760,104 downwards.
GTTAGGTGCCTACAGCATCTCATCAATGTTGAAACGACATTATTCAAGGACCTGCTGTACTTCCCTCTGGCTTAAGACATTCTACGGTAGTGCTAACTTATACTGTGGTCCTTACACCAACATCAGCAGCATCAGCATCACCTGGGAACTTGGAAGAACTGCAGAATTTTAGTCCCAGCCCAGAACTTCTGATCAGAATCTGCTTTTTAACAAGATCTCCAGGGATTCAGGAGGCACAATAAAGTTTGAGTACAGTGATTCTAGAAGACTTAGCTCTTGTGCACTCCTTCTACCTCCTCTTTTGGGTTCATAGCAAGAGGCATGAATTCTAGGAATAAAGGAAGCAAGGAACAACAAATGTCAAATGGACAGGCCAAGTTTTTATAAAGGGAGAAGGGCAGGTATGTAGTAGTGCAAAATTGAATTTAAAAGGGTATCAAAGAGTGTAGTTGGGAAAAAAAGAAACATTCATGAGAAAAATTGGTGGCATACCAAACCAAAATGGGGTAAGTCAGTGTCAGGGACTAAGGGGATTGGGAAAGCAGATTAATGCTTATGAAAAGAAACTGATGGAGCAGGAAACTAGGGAGGAAGACTATGAAGAGGGTTTACTAATGAGAAAAAATAATGCCCTACAATAATGCTCCTATTCTGAATTCTCATTTTGACCAAAATATTTCTTAACCCTTTTACCTTGAATAGATTTAAGAGTATAATGTTTTTTATAAATACCAATATCATTCTCAGATTGCATTTACACACCAAAAGTAGAGTCTTTACAGAGAATATCCAAATTACAATGAGGTTAGCTTCCTCATTTTATGGAAAGCAAGGCTCCAAGAATAACCACAGACACCAGAAAGCGAACACAAGATGAAACCTTTTTCAGTTTTAGTGTCACATATATTATTAAAATAATAAACTAATATTGGTATTTTATACTCTATCAATGGACAAAATTTTTATTTTGTCCTGGCAAAAATATTGCTAGTTGTATACTTAATGTGTAAAATTTTAAAGGCAGTTCCAACAGTGGTTAGGAGTAGAGTCTGACCACAGAGGAGATGGTTTTGAAACTGGCTCTGTTATTTACAACTGTGATGAAGACTTACTACTTACTCTCTCTGCTAGAGTTAATACTACCTACTTCAGTTGGTTGTTTATGAGGATTAAATGAGATAAAGTGATTAGCATAAGCCTGGGACATAGAAATTAAGAACTCAAAAATGTTTATTATTTGTGTGAAAAAATTTTGGAAGTATCTCTTGTAAAGGAATCTTCCAAGGGTAAAGGGCTACACTATCTTAATATATTTCTTTCATTTTAAAGGACAATATTTGAATGAAAAAAACTAGTAGTCTGGGTTTCTGCCACCTTTTCTTTCAGGAACTATTATTTTGCACAACCACAGATCCATTATGTATATGCATGTAGGAAAGTGCTTTGCTGAATCTTCAGATAGACTGTTTTGGTCATAATCAATAACCAAATCTGAATGTTAGTTTTTAAGACTCAGAAAGCCAAATTCAAGATTTTAGAAGCTTTGTACCAGGAATCAGGGACAAAGGCCAACTATATGTTTATTATATATCGCAATATCACAAGAAGCAATTCCATAATTAAAATACAGACTTAGTCTTGTGTCTATACTCCTAATAGTCTAAAAGTACATTCCATACTTTCACCTCCTTTTTATACCACAGGATGAAGGATGGAAAAAAAGAGATCCAGTTTTCAGAGTTCCAGAAGTTCACTTACATGCAATGTTTTCTAAAAAACATACAAAGAGTGAAACTATTCTTCTGTGAAGATCCATTCCTTACACATAACACTTCTCTGGGCTATTCCATGCCATTTAAGGAAAGTAAAAACCTTAATCTCCATCCTCTTATCACCTCTCACATTCCTCCAGGGCTATGACTTACATGCTTGTTCTACCAAACAACGCAAGCTCATTTTGTATGGTATTTTTTTAATAATTGTGCATTGTTACTCACAAGTATTGTCCAGTTTTTGCAACCTTAAGTGTCTCTGGGTGTATAGCTTAAAAATGGCCACAAATTCTTGGCAACTTTTTAATACCTGATCTCTATACTCCTTGAATATGGGTTGGTCTTGTGGCTTGTTTTGACAGTATCATGTGGTAGAAGTGACACTGTGTGACTTTCAAGTCTAGGCCTCAAAAGACCTCACAGCTTTCAATTGTTCTCCTATTAGAAGTTTTCCACAGACCAGCTCAGATCACCTCCTGAAGACACAAGGCCCAGCCAATATCCAGAACAAATTGCCAGACACATGAGTGAGGTCCTCTAAGACTATGCAAACCCAGCTGAGCCACCAGGTAACTATAGCCATGTAGAGACCTTGATAAGACGAATTGCTCAGCTGATTCTAGCCCAAATTGCTTAGCCTACAGAATCATGAACAAATAAAAATGGTTGTTTTAAGTCACTAAGATTTGGGGTGGTTTATTGTCCTATGAGAGAGAAGATATAGCACAAAATCCCCTTCTAAAGAAATAAAATTATTTTTGCATAAAGTAAAACTAATGACTTGTACTATTTTGCCTTCAATTAAATCAAACCTGCTAATCTGACCACAGCTATTGGATTGGACCTAAAAGCAGCCACATATGACAAGACATAGAGAAAGCCTATCACCTATAAACTGACATGTCACAAAATACTGCCCAATGGACAACGCCGGGGGAGACAGTGAGAAACTGAAATTCTTTATTAGGTAATATGAATGCAATGCAAACACTGAAAACCTGGTTACTAGAGCTGCTATAGCATCCTGAAAAATCTGATGTAAATCCTTATCCCATAAGCACTAGGTCCCAGGGGGCTGTATGTCTACTCAGACTCCTTACTTCCCTACTCTGGAGATCTACTCTGGAGCAAACCTCCATTGCCTAAGGAAATCTGAACATTTATCTTTACAATCTGAAAGGACTTAATACAAGTATGCCGTATTAAGTTCATTTATAGTTAACAGTTTATAGTGGTTTTTAAACATTTATAAAACATTTATAAATAATCTCATTTGAAAAGCAATATGACATAGTGGACAGACCCAACTTTGGGTCAGGGAGACCTAAGTTCAATCATCCTAATTGTGTGATCATTAAGAGTAACTTTAATATGGCCTCAGGGATAGAAAAAGATAGTCCAAGGAATACAAATCAATAACGTTGTAAGCATTTCTTAGGGAGCCAGATGGACCAATGCCCTTTTGGGGAGTCCACTTCATAGTTGATGTGGAGGCCTTACCAACGCATTGTATTTCTGAAACTGATGTTGAATAA
>NW_017731451.1:3744103-3756545 GCF_001890085.2 Hipposideros armiger | reverse complement strand
GCATATGTAAATTTTTTTAGTATCTGGCAAATATTTTTTTAAATACCTGGTAAATCATTTTAACAAATTCTATTTTTCTATAATTTAGTAAGATTATTAAGGACATTGATCCTATTCGTTGGCTTTTCTTATGTAACAAACCACATAAAAAATTAGTAGCTTACAATAGCAACCAATTCTGAGTCAGCAATTTAGGCTAGGCTCAGCTGGGCATTCTGCTGATCATGGCCAGCCATGCTTACTCATGTGCCTACAGACAGCTGCAGGTAGTCAGGACTGGCTGGTCTAAGATGGCTCAGTTGGGATGGCTTGTCTCTATTCTAAATGATCTTCCATCACCTATCTGCCTAGCCTAGACCTGATTACATGTGGAAACATGCACAATCTCTTAAAGCCCAGGCTCAGAACTCACAAAACATTACTTTCACCAAGTTTATTGGCTAAAGCACATCACAAGACAAGCCAGGACTTAAAGGATAGAGGAACTGAGTCAAGGAGCAGTTTATTGTAATAATTTTTGCAAACTACCATAGATCAATATATAAGATATTGTGTTATGGTCTTTTAGGGAAATACAACTCTTACTAAGTGCTAGGAATTTTGCTAAATACTATATACATGTAGATATATATGTTTTTATGTATTTAATCATTACATTAAATCATTACAAAAAATCCTCAGGAGAGAGATAGGCTATTCCTATTTTATATGCAGGGAAATTAAAGTTTAGGGAGGCTAGTAACTAGTCCAAAATAATATTACTTATACATAGCAGAGTCAAAATTGCAAATCAGGTTTTCTAGCTCCTATCTAGCTCAATGTTTTTTTCCCCACTATATCATCCTAAGTTGTTTAGAAATTGATTACATGATCCTAGTGGTCTTATAACATTTCCACAAAGTAGCATCTAAATAATGTCACATAACAAAATATTTTGTTAATTTGAGATGTTTTACTTGATTATTTTGGCACAGTCTATGTAGCCTAACAAATCACCTGTGGTCAACTTAAAAAAGAAGCAATTTACATGGCACAGGAGTCATCTTGTTTCAGTTTGATTCTGGCAACTTTATTTTTCTTTCAAATAGAGGAATTCATTCAATAAATTTCTACTGAATGCCTATTGTCTATGCCAGTCATTGTACTAAATACTGAAGATACAGCAAGATAATCTGCTTTCATAAACTTAATTAAAAAGTTTTTTCCGGGCTGGCAGAGTGGCTCAGTTGGTTAAGAGTTGGCTTGGGAGCACAGGCTCTGAGCAGCAGGGCTGCTGGTTCAGTTCCCACATGGGCCAGTGACACTGCGCCCTCTACAGCTAAGATAGTGAACAACAGCTCGACCTGGAGCTGGGTTGCTGTGAGTGGCCAGTGATGGCGTAGGCTGCAGCCCCTGCTGCAGTGGGCTGCCGTGAGCTACCGTGAGTGGCCACGCAACCAGCGTGAGTGGCTGGCAGCCGGTGAGAGCTGCCGTGAGCCGCCATGAGTCTCCGTCCAATGGCCGGCGACCGATCTGCCTCAGCCGGGAAGAGTGCAATGATCATAATACCAACATAGGCCAGTGAAGCGGCGTCCTCCACAACTAGATTGAAGAACCAGAGGACAGCAACTTGTCTGTTCCCCTTTCCCGATTCCCAGCACTGTTCTCCTCCCCCAATTCCCCAATTAAAAACAAGTACTTTTTTCCCATATTAAGATGCCCTCCTTAATTAATTTCTGGGATCTACCACTTTAATACAAGTATATTCCTTTTTACAAACCCTGCAATAGCTAATAAGAATACAAACATCAACAAATTAAGTCACCTATAACAGATATTCACAAATATGCATTTAATTACTGAAGTCAGAAGCCTATCAGTCATTCTTCAGTCCTCTCTCTACTCATCACCTACATCTTCTATTCCACTTGGTTGATCCTATCTTCAAAATATATATCTAGTCCATCCCCTACTCTCCATCTCCACTAACACTACCTTGGATCAAGCCACTACCATCTCTTGCTGAGACCATAACTGACACTCATTTGGCCCCCATGCCCATTCTTACTTTTAAAGGAGCCAGTGATATTCTTAAATTTTAAGTATGATCATGTTTTCTCTTGTTTAAAACCCTTCACAGTAGCTTCCATATTCTAAATGTAATTCCTTCACTGTAGCTTGTAAGACCCTTCTTACCTTCCCATTCTTACCATGAGCCCTTCTCAGTGGCTCCAGTCACACTATCCTCTTTCCTGTCACACCAAGCTCTTTTCCACTGCAGGGACTTTGCACGCACTGTTTCCTTTAGGCATCATTGGCTTCTTTTCATTTTTCAGGCTCAGAAAGGCCCTCTAACTCCTCTTAAATAGATCCCCTTGTTATAGTGTCCTATTTGTTTCCTTCATAGTGTTTTCAATTTACAAGTACATATTTACTTGTCTATTTGTTGTATCTTTCCTATTTGGCTATAAGTTACATGATAGTAACAACTGTTTCACTCGTTACTGTCCCAATACTTAGCATACTACTTGCTACGTAGTAAGTGTTCAACAAATATTTTTCAAAATAATCAGTTTACTTTTTGTATGGCACCATATTGGCTTATTCTCTAACAATGGCAGAGAGTGAAAGAAGAATGGGCAAAACTAAATTTACCACAGGGAGTGAAAATGAAAATGTCTCTAGGGTCAACATCCAACATGAAAATAAAATGTATTACTTAAAAATAAGTATCTGTTACCATCACCTTAGATTATTAATTGTCCAACAAATAAAACCTAGTTCCTGTGTGCACAGAGTATCTAGGATTAGCAGTTTGCTACTTAGAAACACAGGGATAACCATATCACTGCTAGTGTGACTTTTCACAATAGGCTTTTCTCACCTCTTCTATTTCTCTACAGGAGCACTTCTCAGGTTAAATGCCACACTGTTGAAATATACAGAAATGCAATTTATACACTAATTTCCAAACACAGTACAGTGTAGTTCCAAAGACAGAATTATACTGTTTCTGGCATAAAAGCAGTAACTGTTGAAACAGATTTTTTAATAATGGTTGTTTGCAGATAGTTGAAAAGACGGAAAGAATTCCTAAGGTCAGTTATTTTAAAGTGAAATAGCATGTTCGTATGGCATGTAAATTAGTACAATGAACTAAACTTAGGTAGCATACTAATTTTTAAAAATTACATTGAATAGTAGTTAGCATCAAGTGAAGTGTTTTCCCAACTATATTCAGAAACAATACACCTGTCTTTTAATATGGTGAAATAATATTTATTGCTGCCAGTTATGTAATCAATATATGTTTCTTGAAGAACATTTAGAAAATAGTAACATACATGAAAATAAAAATCATTCCAAATCCCAGAAACCAGAGAGACTAACAGTTAACATTTTATTCAACAAATAACTATATTTTAGATATACTACAGCATTATGTAGATATACTGTTAAAGAGAATCTAATTCTCTGAACATAGTATGTACCTACTATCCAATCACAGACTTCTGTTCATGCCATTCTCTCAAAAGAATGAACCCAATCTCAATCTACTCACCTTTAGGATTGAGAGTTATTTAAAATCTCTTAGTAACTATTTTATAAGATCTTTGTGGGGATTTAATACTGCACATTAAGAGCCTACTACAGTAAGTGCCATACAAATGGAGGTCATTGTTATTAGCTAAGAAGTCACCTCTTCAATGGAACTTTCAGATTACTTCAGTCCTTCTCTTGTACTATTTGTACGTCATTTAAATTATAGTGCCTCATCATGAGCCAATACATGTCTTATCTCCCTCACTAGGATCTGAGATGCTTTGCGTAGTTCCCAGGTCTCCCACACCTTTATACTTCCCACAATGTATACAGAAACTTAAGGTCAATTCAATAATATTTTTTGCCACTTATTACCTGTAAATCATTAAGCTAGGAGACACAGAGGTGAGTAATAAGTCTCAATCTGTGGCCTCACAGAGTTTATAATCTTTTAGCAGGAAAGAGACATTATTTAATGTAAATGACTCTAAGTCCACAAACCCTTGTTTTGAAACCCTTGCACACAAATGTCTCAGAATTTAGAATTTCTAAGGTTTTTAGAACGATAGTACAGTATATACACTGTATACTTAGTAACCACTCAGCAAGATTTAGGACAGCACCCTATAATCAAACATTATTATTTCTACAGTGAAATGTATGAATATTTATACTTATTGGCATAAATAAAGACTATAAATACCCTCAAGTCAGTTCAGGTCAGGTTTTATCACTGTATTAGTTTCCAACTGTTGCTGTAAAAAATTGCCACAAACTTGGTGGCTTACACAATATAAATTTATCTTACAGTTCTGGAAGTCAGAAGTCTTACTGTGCTAAAGCCACGGTATCTGCAAAGCTGGGTTCTTTCTAGAGGACTTATGGGAGAATCTGATCTTTTCACTGTCCAGCTTCTACAGGCTGTCTGCGTTCCTTGGCTCCTGGCCTTCTTTCATTTTCAGAGCCAGGAATCCCATCACTCTGACCTCTGCTTCTGCCCTCACATCTTCTTTGACTCTCCTACTCCCCTCTTTTCCTAATAAGGACTCTTGTGATCACAGTGAGCCCATCTGGATAATCCAGGCTAATCTCCGCATATCAAGATGCTTAATTTAATCATCTCTGCAAAAATCCTTTTTGCCAAGTAAGGTAACATATTCACAGGTTCCAGGGATTAAGAAATGGTCATCTCTGGGGGACCATTATTCTGTCCACCAGAGCCACCAAATGAATTTAAAAACAAAATAAGAAACAAAATAACTTCTTTTCAGTCTTCTCAACTTTAGAACTATAGATAAGGAATTTTGGACCTGTACAACCCAAAATAGTATAAGACTAGTGATATAAGGTGAACACTGGTACAACAAACAGGTAATTTTCAGATATAACTTGCACTAAAAACTTTTCACAGACATAAAAAACAACAAATCAGAGACAGAAAACCTATATTATATATTCGGGGGAAAAACAGAAGTGCAGTTTAACTGAACTATACAGAGAAAAAGTAGAAAAGGAGAAATGTAGTGAAAGAAAAGAATGGAAAAACAAGTTGAGGACAGATACAAGGGGTTATGTTGCTTGTCAGGGTGAAGAGCTTATCCCTAATTCTGGAAGTGAGCAGCAGATGGAAATAGTTTTGAACACAGAAATGATGTGATATGATTGATGTTACACTGGAAAAAGATGAAGTTGACAGGAGGATTGATTCAAATTGGGAAAGGCAGAAGAGTAGAAGACCAGTAACTAATCTAAAGAAGTAATAAGTAATTTAAAAGGTGGTCAAGGAAGTAAGTAGAAAGATGTCAAGATAAGCAGAATCCATAAGACATTTTCATCAAAATAATTTTTTAAAAAATTGCTATCAATTATAGTGCTATGTGTCAGTTATCATTCTAAATGCTTTATATCTCACAACAAAACAATGAAAAGTTTAATTCCATTTTATAAATGAGAAGATTTGGGGACAGAAAGTGCAAGCAATCCTACGCTGTGTAAGCATTAACAGCATGGCTGGGATTTGAATCTAAGTGGATATGACACCAAAAGCCAAATAAGTACGAGCCCAAAGTGACATAATGTTAAGTCCTGAATCTGAAATCTGGACAAATTAATTTGTGAATTAATTAGATTAATTAAGTCTAATGTATTAACATTGGAATAATTATATACTGTAAAGCAAACACTAAAATTTCATAAGGAGTTACAGCTATTAAGCCAACAAAGGAGACAAAATGGAAGCATTTGAAAAAAAAACTATTAAATCTGAAAGACAAAAAAGGAGATAAAAGAGATTGATGAATATTAAGGCAAAAAGAAAACAAATAGCAAAATGATAGATTTAAACCCTACCATATCAATAATCACATTAACCATAAATAATCTGAACATGCCAATTCAAAGGCAGAGGTCGTGAGATTGGATTAAGGAAATAGAGACCCAACCCACATGCTACCTACAGGAAATCTGCTTTAAATATAAAGACATAAATTGATTAAAAGGATGGAAAAAGATATACCATGCTAAGGGGGAGAAAAGTTGAGTGACTATCTTAATTAATCAAAGTAGATTTTAGATAAAAATAATATTACCAGAGATAAAGAGGATCATTCATAATAATAAAGGAGTCAATTCATCAAGAAGATATAACAATCTAAAATGTTTATGCACCCTATAAATAGAGCTTCAAAAAAAAGTAACAGCTAATACAACTGCAAGGAAAAACAGAAAAGTCTACAGTTATAGTCAGAAATTTCACCATCTCTCTTTCAATAATTGATAGAACTATGTAGGCAGAAAATCAATAAGCATATAGAGGTCTTGAAGAACACTATTAACCCAACACTATTAATCAACTTGACCTAACTGAATTTCTTAGAACATCCTATCCCCAAACAGCAGAATACACATTTTTCAAGTGTACAAGTACTATTTACCAAAAAAAGACCTATTCTGTGCCATAAGGCAAGTTAGAATAAATTTAAAATGATTCGAGTCCTATAGATGTATGTTTTCTGACCACAATGTAATTAGAAATCAATAACAGAAAGATATCTGGACAATTCTTATATAGCTGGAAACTAGAAAAGTATTTCTAAATAGCTCCAAGTCAAAAAAGAAATAAAAAGAAAAAATTAGAGTTAATTTATGAAAATAAAAAAATGAAAATGAAAAAAAATCAAAATTTGAGGGAAGCAGCAAAAGGTACACAGGGAAATATGTAACACTAAAATGTCTATATTAGAAAACAAGAAAGGTCTCAAATGAATGGTTTCAATTACTTTCATCTCAAGAAACTAGAAAAAAATAGGGCAAATTTAACTTGAAGCAAGCAAAAGAGAGGAAACAGTAAAGATGAGAGCAGGAATCGATGGGATAGAAAACAGAAAAATAATAGAGAAAAAAAAGAAAATCAATGAAACCAAAAGCTGGTTCTTTGAGAACATCAATAAAACCGATAGACCACTAGCAAGGCTAATGGGGGGTCGGGGGGAGATACAAATTGGGAATATCTGAAATGAGAGGAGTAATATCACTATAGAGTCTACAGATATTAAAAGAATAATTAGAAAATATTATAAAAATTTTATGCCAATAAATTAAATGTGAATGAAATAAATTACTTAAAAGATACAACTACTAAAGCTTACTCAAGAAGAAATACATAGCCCTCTGAAAAAGAAAAACAATATTGGAGAATTTATACTACCTGACTTCAGTACTTATTATAAAGCTGCATTATTCAAGGTAGTGTAGTATTGATGTGCAGACAAATAGTGGAACAGAATGGAAGTCATCCCACACACATGTGATCAATTGCTTTTTGACATAGAAAATATACAAATGGTATTATGAATAGGTGATCAACACCATTCATTAGTCTTTAGAGAAATGCAAATTAAAGCCACAATGAGATATCACTACACACCTATTAGAATGGCTGAAATCAGAAAGGCGAGGATGTGGAACAACTGAACTCATAACTTGCTTGTAGAAATATAAATGGCATAACCACTCTGAAAAACACTTTGGCACTTTCTTATAAACATATGCCCACTGTATGACCCAGCCATTCTACTTCTAAGTACTTAGGAGAAATGAAAGCATATGTCCAAACAATGACTTGTACGAGGAATGCTGACAACAGCTGTATTTGTTAATAGCCAAAACCTGAAAACAACCCAAATGTCCATTAACAGATGAAGGAATAACAAATTGTTATCCATTGGAATAGTATTCATACAATGGAATAGTATTCGGCAATAAAATGAACTAATGATGGATGTGACAACATGGGTGAATTAAAATCATTATGCTGAGTGAAAGCCAAACAAAAAGGAGTATATTCTATATGATTCCATATAAAGTTCTGGAAAATGCAAACTAACAGATAGTGACAGAAAGTAGATTAGTGGTTGCCTAGAATAGGTGTTGGGGTTGTTAGAAGGAGTAGGAAGATACAGGGAATACAAAAGAAGACTAGGAAATTCGGGGGGAGGGTATCCTCATTATCTTGATTGTCATGATGGTTTCAGGAACACATATGTAAGTCAAAACTTATACAATTGTACAATTTATTGTTTGCCAATTACAATTACATAAAGCTGTCAAAAATCCATCTAATCAAATAGCATTAACTATTCCAATACTCATATCATGCTATAAAATGCTTATTATTTTCTACCAGCTATTACCAAAAATACATGATATAAATTTATGATAGTAATTAGACATAAACTTCAATGTGCAAGAGGGTACAGATCTTCAGAAATATTTCTAGAAATATGTAAACAAAAAAATCTTAGATTACTGGATTAAAACAGTACAAATTCAGACAAACTCAGGTAAATCAATGAGCTTTGTTATCTTCTGTCAACATATTACAATCCTATTCTTGACTTGAAAATAAATGCAGTTATCACAATGAAAACCTGGTGTGTGGCTTTAACAATTCCCATCCCATCACCAAAAAATAATCTACAACTATAAAACTGTAGATGAACTGGGTTACTAGGCATTTGTAATTTGCTTATGTCAGGGTCAAAAAATTCACAGAAACCACTTTACATGGTGGCGAAGTTCCAAACCAGTTCCCAAACCCTATGTAAGCAGTAGAGATTAATTATCCTTTCTTTCTTCTGTTTTTCCCCCTACTGGATCACTGCCATCAGCATAGACACATGCTATAATTTTATCTATCTTAAGAAAACAAATCATCAACAAAAACAAACCTCTCTTGGTCCCACTTCTCCCTTCAGTCACTCTACCTACCACCTCCCCCGTCCCACACAACACCCTGACTTCTCCACTCTCCCTTATAGCAAAATTCCTTGAATGAGTTCTCTGATTTCTCTCCAATTCTCACTTAAATCTGTCCCATTCAGGCTTTCATTTCCAGCACTATACCAAACCATCTCACCAAGGTGAGTTATCTGCTATATCCAGTAGTTAAGTCTCAGGCCTCTTCTTTCAGCCTCTTAACAGTGTCTGAGACAGTTGTTCACTTCCTGAAGCCACTTTCTTAATTTGGCTTTCAGAAGACCTCAAATTCCTGGCTTTCCTCCTACCTCCTTCTCATCTCTGTATCTTTAAATTTTAGAGTTCTCTAAGACTCAGTGCTTGGACCTTTTTTCTTATTTTTATCCATATTCATTTCATTAGTGATTTTATATTAATTTTCTTAAAATGAGATATACATCTATATCTAACTTAAAGAACTTACATGGTTCACTGTCATCCTCAAAAAAAGTCAATTACAGATAATTCTACCATTATTTGGGGAGGCAGCTGCAGATGAAAAACAGATTCAAACAGAAACAAAAAAGTTAAAAAGACAGATAAGTGAAATTTTTCAATAGACCATCACCATCTTTCTTTATTTTAAGTTTAATACTCCTGGTATAGGAAGTCACTTAAAAATTAAAAATAATAAAGCTAAATTGATGAATACCAAGACAAACACTTAATATTTATTCTACTCATTTATTACATTAGAAACATTTAAATACCACACTAAATGTTTCATTAAAATGTAAATCAGGGCCTTAACTATGGTCCTGGTCCCATGGGACTATAACAGTAATACCCTATATTAGTGTAGACTTGATTCAAAAGCTTTTTTATAGCAATTATCTCATTTTAACCTAAAAAAGACTCGATAAGGATATTACAGAAAATACTGCTTTAACCAGCAGTTTTCTGACCACTCACATAACAGACTTTTAATGAGCAAATTTAATGAATTTAAAATTAGTTGGAGAACTAACTCATAAATCCATTCCTACTATAAGAAATATATTTTAAAATTCATATTCAACTGATGACAGGTCATTAATGTCATCTTTCTGTACTTAGTGTAACATTACAAAAAAGAAATTTACATTTTTTTAATGCTAATGAATGAAAAACTAAGTCCTTTATATACACATCCATTAAGAGACACGCTTTATTTCATTCATTTCCATGACTAGACTGACAATGAAAATTGTTTTGTTTTATTTTTTTAATGATACCTGAAGATTGAGAAGTAGCACTTTCAATTCTACTACTAGGCACATCGAGTATCTGAACGGACTCAAAAAGTTCTACCTCTAAGCTTCCCTGGTCGTCTAGTGGTTAGGATTCGGCGCTCTCTCTCTCTCAGAAAGCTCTACCTCTAAGAACTCCATCTCTGAAATGTCCCTTTCAGACCTAATATTCAATCCTTCTAATCCAATTCTTCATTATAAAATTTATTTGTCCTTACCACACTCCTGTTATCCTTTCATTATCCTCTATTTTCAAAACCATCAACATACTTTTGGCCTTGTTTCCCTTCCTAGGATTTCACATTCTTTTTCAAAGGAGAACTGCCCCAGACCACAAGATCCCAACAAACCAGTCATGTCAGAATGCAGCACACTATATCTTCTCTGATCACACCTTCTGCATCATCTTCTGGCTCTCTTTTTAATTCTCACTCTGTAAATATTATGTCAGCAGTCAACAGCTTTGTTATATCCCAGTTCTTTCTTATTCTCTTCTCTTCATAAATCCATTTCCAAAATCTTGAACTATCACCTCTAAATTACTTATACAAATAACCCTCCTATCAGTCTGCCAGATAACAAAACACAATGTCTCATTAACCCAATTCAACATATCCAAAATCAAATTAATCATCTAAGACTCCCCATTCTCCCCAAAAAGAAAAGTTATCCATTCTTTGAACTAGTAACAGCAACAAATCAGGATTTGAGATCATTTTTAAATTAAAGCAAAGTACTGGATTCTCTACTAAAATCAATTCAGTAAACTTTCGACTGCATGCAAATTACTGGTGAAATAACTGAATTCTCCTCAAAAAGATATGATACAGCCCTATTCATTCAACTCCTTTGATGGTAATCTGGTACACTATTCTTACTCTGCACATGAACTCTGAAACCAATCCACAACACATGCCTCCAGTTTTGCTACCTAACAAGTAAATCAAAATACTATAATTCCATTTTTTTCCTACATCTAGAGGAAGGCTGAGTCAGGAGTAACCATGAGACTGGGCAGTTCAATTCTGAAGATTCTGTAGCATTCAGCACTTAAAGCTAAGTTTCCACCTCATAAAAATGGGAATTCTACTGCCTCACAGGGTTGTTGTGAGGATTAAACCACATGTGCCTAGTACAGTGCCTAGCACATAACAGGTGCTCAAAAATGGTGCTTTATTTTTAATTTTTTTTAGCTGAGCCATCCTGCTACCTGTTGGCAGCTCAGCGGATATTCAACTCAGGCCAGGAATCGAACCGCTGTTGCTCAGAGCTCACACTCTCAAGCGAACTCTTAACCAACTGAGCCACTCGGCCAGCCCCTAAAATGGTGCTTTCTTATTATTACTGGTGCCACTATTAAGTCAGGAGCAGTATGGCCATGTGGGAAGCCATTCTGCTTCTCCAGGGGACTGTGTACAGCACAGCTTGGCTAAAGTGTTATTTTAAAGCAATCTATTTCCCAAATTTTCTAGAACAATTCTAATTTTGATTACTATAGTCTGTTCCATTGTTCTTTTAAGCCATTCAGTTACAAAAATTCCAATATTTTGTGATCTAATCTCATCTTTCAGCCTGCCTTTCATCCCCAGAAGTAAGTAGCATAAAAATCCTTAGATGATGTGATGGTAACCATACTTTTGGTTCCCATGTTATGCAACAAATTCAAACACAAATGTGCTGCATTCTGCAGAAACACTTAAGATTTATACCATAAGTAAACACCTTAAGATTCCACGCAAAGTAGAAGCACAATTTATGCACTAAATTTATGTACTCTTCTTTAAAATAAAACCTACAAAACATGCCGATGTATGTAACATAGCTGTATTTGTTTCATGATCCCTTTTCTCACGGCATCCCGATCTTTCCACCTTCCTAAAAATTACTTACTCAAATATCCACTCAATTGTATCCACTCAAATATTCATTTCACTTAAAGAAGAAACACTGGAAACACAAAAATGAGGCAAAGTAAAACAAACCAGCCAACCAAAACAACACAACTGTCCCTGTCCTCAAGGAATTCATAAACCCACTTTCTCACTCTGCCTCCAACCCCACAGCACCCATACTCCTGCCAAGCCCAACGTTCTACAGCACCCAAGGTAAGGCTGCCAGATTTAGCAAATAAAAACACAAGATACCCCATATATTATCTGACAATCCTATCCCAAGGCCATATTCCATCTCTGTACCTTCATACACCCACTGCACAACCATAGCTCCAGTAATTTTCCTTATAAAAATTTTCTCTGGAGATTCCGTGGATATGATCTTTCTCTAAAGTATAAATAAAATCTACTTAGACTTTATTTATAGGTTGTTGGTAATTTAAAAGAGAAAGAAAAACAAAAGAAATCATCTTAATTCTGTTTCTTGGTGGTAAGGGGGAGAGA
>NW_017731451.1:3709194-3743994 GCF_001890085.2 Hipposideros armiger | reverse complement strand
GGGGAGGGGGAGGGGGAAACAACTGCCATAACAAAAACACTCCTTTAAAAACCTAAAAGGTCTAGCTTCCAAGAATAGGCAAGTGAGAAGATTAAGACTATAATCTTTTCAGAGGTATATCCAGAAAGGAGAAATACCCTGACAGGAAGTATATGTAATACTAGAAAGGGAAAATGAACTCTCAGAAAAAGTTACACTGAGCTTCTAAGTGCCTTTGAATTTCACTTGTAAGTGAAAGGAACCACAGAGGTCATCTACTTCAACATTCTCACTGAGAAAACCAAAACCCTTGCTTAACAGGTAAAATGACTTGTCCAACATCACAAAGAAGACCCTAGCTCCTTCCAATTTCTCTTATTCTGACCTTTGCCCCGGATGTTGGAAGGCTGCATCACTCAAGGAAGATCCTCTTCCTGTCTAGTGGGTGTCAGAGGACAAGTTCCTAATAATGTTGCCATGTCTAACACAAGAGATATGTACTCCTAGCTTTTCAAGGTACATTCTAAATTGATTTTTCATAGAAATATTGTTGTACACAGTATTACAGATATTTTCAATATATTTATAAGTTATTGGGTTGTTGGAAAAGTCATGACGCATTTTTGCGATAAAAAACAGAAAAAATATGTCATGACTTTTCCAACAACCCAATATTATTAATATAATTTTAAAATTCTCTAGTATTATTAGTTAGCCTAATCCTCTAATTCAAGTAAATTACGGGTTAAATTTGGTGGGCTGTCTGTGAATCTAAACACTAACCATCTTGTTTCTGAGAAAGTAAGTTCCAAGCTCTAAACCATTTTATAAGTTTTAAAGTATAATCAATCTCATTCTAAGTAATTAACAATACACGAAGCTCAAAATTATAAGTTAAATGTGATAACTAAAAACATTTCATAAAAAGCTTCATTTTATTAAAAGCTCCACCTCAGGGGCCATTTATTTTTAAAGTTAGGTATTTCGGGCACGTTTAGCACAGGATATAATTTACATACATCTTTTTATTAATATTTCACTGGAAAGCCTTAGTCAAAAAGAATTAAACATATTTCTATATTCATCTAATTTAGGAAAAACAAAGAAAACCTTTAATGTACATTTTCGTGAAGTGTAATAGGTAAGAAGAAAATTACCATTTCATAAACAAAAGGTTAACAGTGTATACCTTATGCAATAACTAATGCTAGTTCAAAAATATATGGGTAAAGGAATTATATCTGAACAGGTAAATGAAATTCAAAGACTCTCAAAATATATTTTTGTCTTTTCTCTTGAGATAAAGTTATGTTTCATGAATTAAAATTCATGTTTGATAAATGTTTTTAAATTTCTACTCAGTACATTAAATGAATGGATAATTTTCACTCATTCATTTTATTTGTCCAACAACAAAAAAAGAGCCCCTACTATTTCCTAACAACTTTGGATTTATGACAGTAAGCATTCGGTCAGTCCGTCTTCCAAGAGCTTAGAAAAATCTTGAGTTAACTGTATTTACCCAAGTAATAATAACAGTTGAATTTTGGTCATTTAAAACATTTAAAATTTAACCAAATTGGCTTTTTCCGCCATCTTGGGGCCTGTGGAGGCCTGCTGGGAACAGGACTTCCAAAACAACAAATATGTCTGGAAGGCTGTGGTCCAAAGCCATTTTTGCTGGCTATAAGCGGGGTCTCCGGAACTAGCAAGAGCACACAGCTCTTCTTAAAATTGAAGGTGTTTATGCTCAAGATGAAACTGAGTTCTATCTAAGCAAGAGATGTGCTTATGTGTAAAGGCAAAGAACAACACAGTGACTCCTGGTGGCAAACCAAACAAAACCAGAGTAATCTGGGGAAAGGTAACGCGTGCTCATGGAAACAGTGCCATGGTTCGTGCCAAATTCCGAGGCAACCTTCCTGCCAAGGCCATAGGACACAGAATCCGTGTTATGCTGTACCCCTCAAGGATTTAAATTTACTGAGAAGTAAATAAAATAGATTTGTTCTCTTGTTAAAAAAAAAATTTTAACCAAATTGATTCTCAAAGGGAACTATACAATAGTAATCTTAAACACACTGAATAGTCTAATCATCTATATGAAGTGTCCCCAAAAAGTAACCAAAAGCAGTTTTTGGTAAAAGTTCTAATAATATTAATATTTTAATAGTTTTTGCTATGAAAATTAACTGAGTTAATCCTTCAATAAGGAATCAAAAGCTACTATCTACTGTGATAATGAAAATCAAGTACTTGGAAATCATACATGACTATTCTGAAAGTAAAGCAAAATGTACAATTAAGTATTACACAACATTCATACATTGTCTCTGACTATATGGTTATTTACAAACTTGAAAAATAAAGTAGCTCCATATCATACCTACAAATGATCACAACTATGTATTTCGGATTGTGTCAGCTGCAAGTTTTTCAGTGAAAAACGCCTTAATGTTTTCTGGAGATGTTATTTTTCGCAAACTTAATTCAATATTCTACTTGCTTATTACTAAGTCATATAACTTTTTCCATCAATGTTAACTATACCTATATTTATAAGTACATATAGATATTAACTATAATACCTATTGAATTTGCAATGATTAAAAACCCTTGATGGATGGGAAACAATTTCAATTTAAAACCATACTTTTCCAAAGCAAAATCCAATGTATATCAGCTATTCTAACATGTCACAGAAAACCCCAATGGCATTTTTTCATTTTATTTTACACCGAAATATATATGGCATCATTCATCAGCTAAAACATTTAAATTTTCTTTAAAAGCATTATGCAAACATCTTTACTGAATTTATGCATACTACTTATCGAATAAAGGTATTTTTATCTCAATTTACATATAAGGAAACCAAGGCACAAAGGTGTCCATTTTGTAAATTGCAAGGTCATTTCCTAACCAAGCAACTGATCTTACACCATCGAATTATATTATGTGTGCGCCACTTCCAAGTGTCATAAAACAATTACTGTACCTTAAAACAACTGTCTCTGCAATGCCTATGTGCAATTCCGTTTTATCAAGAGGGTTATGGCAACAAGCTTAAGCAAGAAAAGCTGGAAAGGGAGAATTACAAAAACAAAAAGAAAACACTTATTTTTGGTAGTGAATCACTTATTTTAAAATAATGAGATAGTATTTTAACATACTATCAAGTAACCAACAGTTGTTTCTTCCATTTTCAAAAAATATTTCATCTTTCAGGTGGATCATGCAAAATTGGGAGTCTACCCATCCTGTAGACAGAAGTTAGAAAAATGATAAAAAAAATTCTATAACAAGCAATTAAATACATGATATTGCAAAGAAAAGAATAAAAAATAAAATTTAGATAACTTAGGGGATGCTCATTATGGTAGTTAAACCCCATCTTAAATATTAAATGCTTCCTTTCATTCAACTGAAGTTTATGATTAGCAATCAAGTATTCTGTTACTGAAAATAAAGAAATACAAAACTTTTCTTATGCAAAACTTGAGAAATTTTATCACGTACTTTATTCAAATAGTCGACATTAAAAAATACTTTTCCTAACAAACTTAGAGCATGAGAAAAACTGTTCCTGAGAGTTCAAAGACTGAAGCTGCATTTGTAATTATGATATAGTGCTATCAACATTAGAAAAATGAAAGTTACCTACCATACAAATTACTATTAAGAACATCAGGCAGGTTGACTAACCAATAAATCAATTACCTCAATTACTGGACAGAAATAAGACTCAGCCTAATACGTGAATGTAACACCAAAGAAAAAATTAAAATATAATCGAAGGCACGCCTTATATAGAAAAGGATAGGATTAGGCCAAGTCCTTTTAAAGTACCTAGTCTAGCTGGGGGGGGGGGGGATTCGTTAATTAATCGGCTATAGGACAGGTTGTGAATGTTCAGGTCAGATGTGCTTTCTTTTCATCACTATTCCAGTTCCCCATCCGCAAGTGCAAGAGAAGGCGTCAGAGTACCGAAGCTAGGGGGCATGCTGTAGCAAGGGGAAAAGAAAAATGGGAAAGGTGCAATGGATGCTGCATAGTTGAATAATTATCTGGGTGGCACAATGGGCGAGTCCGACCGACAACTGGAGCGCAGTGAGCGGCTACCCTAACTCTGCCAGAGGCAACCCCCATTAACAGGCATCAGAGGTGACTGCCCAGCTTCGCCTCCTCGTCAGGCGAAGAAAGGGATCCCCGCACTCGCTTTACCGTTATGTCTTTAGACACAGAAGCGCGGCGCAAACACGCAAACGCATAGGCTTGCTTTACCGAGCCCCGAGCACGTAGCGCGAGCAGGGGCTTCTCCGCCGCCCGGTGCTGCAGCCTCCCCGAGAGCGAGGAGGCACGGGGGCGCACCGCGGGTGCAGGGCAGGGGCGCTCAGGCGGTGGCACCTCAGGTGAGACCTGCAGTCTCTCCACCTAGAGCAGCCTCGGGGCGGTCCCTGCAACCGAGACCCCTGTGCGCCCGCCGGCCGCTGTCTCCCTCGGCACCCAGCCCGGCTGGCGGGAGGGCGGCGGGAGCTCGGGAACCCGCGAATGGGGGTGGGGGCCGTCGCGGGGGAGGCGCGCCCATCCCCGTAACCTTTGCCGGGCTAAAGCTCCACACACACCACTCTCCATTCTGGCCAGTGAGGAAGAGTTCCTCTCCAGCACCCTCTCCCCCCAAAAAAACAATTCCTGAGAGACTCGCGCTCACCGTGAAACCTTGGGGGGTCTCTTGCCTTATCCCTTTTTCATGCTTCGGCGGCAGCCGCCGGTTCCCCTCAGCTCCCAGGACTCCACGTAGAGCCTCCAAGAGAGTAAGCTCCCGGGTGGAACCCGCTCCGAACAGTGGCCGAAGGACCGGGCCACAGGGAACGCCGCCTGCGGCTCCCGCCGGTCGCCGGACCCACAGTGTGCTCGACGCGCGAGCGAACAACACCGCGAGCCGCCGCCGCCGCCGCCCCCCACCCGCTCCCTCCCCGCGCGCTCCTCTCCACAACTGGGCGCGGGGATCCGCGCCTGAAACAGGGGGGACCGCTGGACTCTCGCCACCTAACCTCCCATCTTTCCCACCAGAAGCTATTCCCCGCCACTTAGGATTTTCCCACTTAAGATTCTAGCTTTCCTCTTCAGCCCCCAGTGCCCAGGTGCAGCGGTGGTGGGAAACTCAGCCTCCGCCCACTCACTCATCAGCAGGGATGAATATCAACCATCCCCCCCCCTTTCCTGAGGTTTCATGGTATGGCCCAATCCTCAGTTTGGGGGAGGGGGACGGAGAGAACAGAGCTAAACCAGGGAATGAGGGAAGATGGTAGCCAATTGAATGAACCATCAACTTAGGGGCGGGGTCAAAGATACCAGCCCGCCCCGCCCCGCCCCGCCCCCTCTCTTCGAACTACATTTCCCATTGTGCCTCTCCTACTTTCCGTCGCGCTGCTCGCGGGGAGTGCAGGATCTCGAGGCCGCAAGGTACATAGGAACTCGTAGTCTTTGATTTAGCCAAAAGGTCCTGAAAGTTATAAGCCATTATAATTCTTTCTGTGTCCCTAGAGAAGTGTTCCAAATTCTCAGTTATATTGTACTTATTATTAATCTATTTAAAGTGTTATAATTTAAATGTTATAATTTATTTAAAATGTTATAAATGATTTCTTAGCAAAAGGAGTAAATAATGTGTACCATGGCAATCTGTCAGGACCTGGGAGCCGCTTGTACTTCCGCCGGGGCCTGGTCTCGGCCGAAGTTCTGTTGCCGTCATGTCGGCTGCGATTGCGGCTCTGGCCGCTTCCTATGGTTCGGGTTCAGGGTCGGAATCGGACTCGGACAGTGAGGGCGGACGGTGTCCGCTGCCAGCCGCCGACTCCCTCATGCACTTGACTAAATCGCCTTCCGCCAAACCTTCTCTGTCAGTGGCGGTGGACTCGGCTCCGGAGGTGGCAGTTAAGGTAAGCGCTTTTGCCTCTGATGAGGTTCGAGAATTGGCTTGAGCTCTAAAATCTGACAGTCGCTTGTTAGGCCCTGGGTTATCTCTTCTTCAGTGCTGAGGTTTACGTTACTAACTGTTGGATGTCTTTTTTCCCACATGCATCTTCCTTGGGAGAAGCCGAGAGTTGGAAGTTCAGGGACAGCTCTCCACTGCTCCTGGCTCTCGCCTTACGCCATCAGAAACCCAAGTGGGAACAGGGAGTGAAATTTGAATTTATGGATTAGGAGGTGGCCTGGATAGAGCAATTGTACTCTCAGAATATAAGAAAAACTAACTCAGGATTTCCCAAACTAGAGTATGCGCCCTCACTTGAAGTGAGTAGTGGCCTGGCTTTGTTTTGTTTTTGAAGTCAGAACTAGATTCTGATCCCAGCTCCACCAATTATGTGCACTTGGCCAAGTTATACAACCTCATCTGTTGCGTCACCTGTACAATGGAGATTTTTTTTTAGAAGCACCTACCTGTCTATATGACAGGATTACTGTGAAGATTAAGTGAAATGCAAATAAAGTGTATAGTATAGAGCCTGGTATCTAACACAAGTGCAATACACGTTAGCTCTTTTGATTATATACCGAGGGTGCCCCAAAAATGTATACACATTTTAAGAAAGGAAAAAAACTATTAAAATTGTAATACTCAATATATTCTGACAATGAAAGATGAATATAAATCATGTTTGACTTCTGCAATTACAAGAGGTGCTCAAAGTGGTTACCATCAGCGTCCAGTCACTTCTGATTACGGCGAACTTCTGCTTAAGCAACATTGACCAAAGTGTCCACTTGTATACTTTTTTTTTTGTACCCCTGGCATGTCCACAGTGAGAAAAGGCCTTGCTTGGATTTAAGAACCAGTGTGATCCCAACTGAGAAAGGGGATAGTGGGAGAAATTGGCTTATATAGTCCATTTAACAAGTATTTCTTGAACACATGTTACTTACCAGGAACTGTTCTAAGGGCTGAAGACATAGAAGCCAACAAGCCAGACATCTTTGCCATCATTATGCATACATTCTAGTGGAAGAGGCAGCCAGTGAAATGTGAGCAAATAAAGTGGTTACAGAATGGACTGAGTACTGTGAAGGAAAAAATAAGAGTACTATGATAGAGAATAAGGTAGGAGTATGACTTCGATAAATTGGTAAGGGAACTCCTGTCTGAAAAAACAGCTTTGAAGAACGAGAAGCCAGCCATGTGCAAGCTAAGGCATGAGTTTCCAGACAAAGGAGATAGCAAGCCTTGAGATGGTAGAGTTTCCTGTGTTTCAAGAACTGAGGAAAGATTAGTGTCTAGAGCCCAAGGAGAGCATCCACCAATTGATAGTATAGGCCCCGTAGAGCCTAATGGGGGTGGTTAAATGCTCAAGATGGGGTGAGTGGAGGCAGTGTGCAAAAATTCCTTTGTATTTAAGATGTTCCCAAGTCTAGTGTTAATCTTTTACCCGTGTTTAATGAGCTGTTTGTAAATTTCACTTTTTACTAATGGACAGCTGGTAAGAATGCTTAGAATACTCCTATCTTTATAACAAAACAAACTCCCCAAACTTAACACCCCTTCAGCAACCTCCTGAATCTTCATTCCTTTCACAACTCAGCTTTTTGGAACTCTCCCACTTCACTGCATTTTCTCCTTAACCCAAAGTAGTCTAGTTTTCTTGGGAAAACTCTTGGAGTTATAAGACGTCATAAAGCATGTCAAGTATCACAGTGCCAGGCACACTATCCTTGTTATTCCCAATTGTAAACTCCTTGCTAGGCTCTCAGGCACCTCCAATCCAGTGTGCTGAAAAATTAATGCATTTGCTTTTCCTCAAAGTCTACTTCACCTGTTTTTCCTATTTTAATTAATGATCCCATCCATTAGTCTGAGCCAAGAATAAAGGGGTCCTTTTCTCTTCCTTCTTCCTCAGCCTTGAAGCTAGTCATTCAGCTGGTTCTAACATTTCTGCTTCATTAATTTCTCTCAAATCAGTTCCTTCCTCTTCATTTTCATTGACACAGACTTACTTCCTATCTTCCTTACTTCTCCCAGGAATCATTCTTGACTTGACTTTCTCTCAACACCCCTACTTTTGGGTTGTGGGTCCTGCCCATTGTGGTGCCATGATGTTTATCAAATCTCCTTCCTCTTCTGCTGTCACCTTTTAGTTCAGAGTCGTACCATTTCTCTTTTTCTTTGGGACAATGATGATAACCTTCTAAACTGGTCTTTATACCGGCTCTTGTCTCCCAGTTCCATAGGCCATTCTTTCCTTCACAGTGTGCTCAGAGTGATCTTTCTAAAATCCAGTGTTATCATATCACTTCCCTGCCCAAAGACACCATGTTGCTTACTGGGTAATTTCTAAGTTCCTCGTGTAATATATGAAGCCTGCCATTCTCCCATGCTGAACTCTCTACAAAGGCTGAAAAGCCTTATTTTCTTTTTTCTTCTCAAGATTATGCCCAAACTAGTCTCTCTGCCTGGAAATCGTTTGCCTCGTGCCTTCCTTCTCCTGCTCCCCTACCAAACTCTACTGTTCTTTAGTCGCATGCACATGTTCCTCTTCTGTCTAACTTAGTACCTTTTGATTCTTCAATTGTAGCAGTTACCACAGCTGTAATCTGTTAACCTTTTTTCTTTTCCCTGGACTGTTGTGAGACTCTGGGAACCAGAGATTGTTGCATCTGCTCTCTTTCATGTCTCCAATGCCTATTGCAGAAGATTAAGGGAAACATATTCGGTGAGAGAATGAGTAGAAGAGTAAGTAAAAAAGAAAATCTACAAAAAAGCATGTCCATTGAGAATTGATGTATATTGATTGGGTAGGGGTGAGGGGGACATCTCTAGAACTCAGTTGAATCACTTCAAGAAAATCCAGGAGAAGTTACAGTAGGTGCCAAAGGTTTATTGGATTCAGAGCTGGGGCTGGACCCTCTCAGTGGTCTAGGTTCTAAGATAATAGAGTAAGGGACATTGATCATTGCTGATTTGTGAACCAACACTTGCTTATATGCCAAAGAGAAAAAAAAGTTTACACATAGTAAATGTAATGATAGTAAAATGACCAAGGGAGATGGGTGAAGCATGCAGATACATTCATCTGTATTTGATTAATTGTATTGTGACAAATAACAAGAATTTTGGCAGCTTATGCAATGTTTTTAATCATTGCCCCAAATACAAGGTTCAATTCACAAAGAGGTATTATAGCAATTTTAAATTCATATGAACCTAATAATGTAATTTCAAAATATTTAAACAAAAATTTATAGAACTCCAAGAAGTTGAAAATCTACAATGACAGTGGGAGATTTTAATATAGCTCTCTCAATAATTGATTAAAAAACAAAAAATACCAATAATGATGCAAAAAATCTAAAAAACAAAATTAGCAAACTATCTAAAGTGTATAAAAAACGTAACACTCAATGCAGAATATTGTCTTCAAGCACTAATAAAACATTTCTTTTAACTGACCATATACTAGGTTAGGGATTGGCAAACTTCGGGACAGACCAGATAGTAAATATTTCTCTCTCTCTCTCTCTCTTTCCCTCTCTCTCCCTCTTCCCTCCCTCCCTCTCTCTTTCTCTGTCCCTTCCTCCCTCTCTCTTTCCCTCCCTTCTCTTCCTTCCTTTCTTCCTTCATTTCACAACCCTTTAAAATGTGAATACCATTCTTAGCTTGTTGGTACAAAAACAGACTGTGGGCTACATTTAGCCCACAAACTGTATCTGCCAACCCCTGTACTAGGCCATAAAATAAGTCTCAATAAATTTTAAATCATATAATCATGTTCTCTGACCACAACGTGTCTAAACTGAATCAGCCACAAAAAGATAACTATAAAATTCCTATATTTGAAAATTATGAAATTGTACTTGTTAATAACTCATGGGCTGAAATTTTTTAAAATAATAGAAAATATATGTTTTTGTTTTTTTTTAAAAGAAATTTTATTGGGGAACAGTGTGTTTTTCCAGGACCCATTAGCTCCAAGTCAAGTAGTTGTCTTCAATCTAGTTGTGGAGGGCGCAGCTCAGTGGCCCATGTAGGAATCGAACCGGCAACCTTGGTGTTATGAGCCTGCATTCTAACCAACCGAGCCAACTGGCTGCCTAATATAAAATATTTTGAACTGAACAATAAGGAAAATAACATTCATCAGAACTTGTGAAGTGCAGCCGTAGCAATATTTGAGCATAGTCTTAAATACATGTAATAGAAAAGAAGAAAGGCAGCAAGTTAGTATGCTAGGCATCCATTCTTTTTGACTACTTTTTTTTATCATTCCATTCTTTTTCTGGAGTCATTTCTAAATTACGCCCTCAGTTTCTGTTAAGTGGTTACTCCTAGAAATTAAACATGTTTTAATTGATCAGTATCCTTGCCTCTTACAGAACAGGGCAAAAATACTTCACTTTTATTCACATCTCCCTACCCCCTACTTTAGCTATTATCTTTATATTATATATATTATCTTATGTATTATATATATCTTATGTGTTATATATATATAACATATATATATATATATATATATTTAAACCTCAGAAGATGACAGTGAATGATGTTTATTCTTGCATCTCATATGCAAGAGATTTTCTGTCTGTAGTACATACTTTAGAATATCCTTGAGTGAGGGTTAACTGGTGGCAACTGCCTACAGTTTTAGTTTGTCCTTATAATGTTTTTATTTAACCCTTTTTCTTAAAGGATATTTTTGCTGGGTTTACATGTACTTGTCTTAGTTTACAATTTTCTCTCAACAAAAAATATTCTGTCTTCCAATTTGCATTGCTACTGATAACAAGTCAGACATCAGTGTAGCTGTTTTTCTTTTTCGTGTGACTGCTTTTAAGACACTTTCCCTTCTTTTATTTGGGATATAGTTTTATTATTTGCATTCATTATGGGATACACAGGTGTGGATTTCTTCTTATATTTCCTGCTCAGACTTTGTTGGTTTCTTTAATTGTGAATTGACTTGTTTAAAGTATGAACCTTTCAACATTTCTGGAAAGCTCTGTTCTTTTTCTTTTCACATATTATTTTAGTTTTGTTCTCTCTTCTCTTATTCTAGAACTCCAGTTAAACATATTTGTGTTCTCCAGTGTATGACAATGAGTATTTTCTGGGTAATGCCACATTGACAGATTTTCCACTTAGGAAATCATGTAATGGACCCTATTGGGTTGCAAGAGTTGCTTATTGACTTTAAAGTTAAAAAAAATAAAGTCAACCTAGCTTTTTCTCATTTCAGTCAATGACTGTTGCTTTTCCCCAATGTATTCCTTGCTTTAGCATAGCCAACTTGAGTGAACTGAAAGTTCTGCCTCTAATTTTCAGCATATTTTAAAGTTTCTTCTTTTTGGGTTATCTTTCTCATACTTGTGAACTTCAAATGGATTGCCTTTTCCTCTGCATTTGTTAAGAGCCAAACTCAAATGATATCTTTATACAAATGTCTATTCTTTTATCTCATCCACCTACACTCCCATTTTAGGAAGTTTATTCATTTCTACTTTCTGAGGGGAAAAAAAACTATACCATAAATTGATAAGTAGTTTATAATAATAATTAATATTTGTGTTCTGCTTTATAGTTTATAAAATGGTTTCACATCTGTTTTCTTATTTGTACAACAGTAAGAAATGTGAAAAGGACTAGAAAGTAAGTATTATTTAGTTTTGTTCTCAAATTTCTTTGAATCAACAGAAGATAAACTTTAAAACTTATTTGACCCATAGGGTGCCCTTCACTTACTACACTTTAATTTATATGGATAATTAAAACTACATAGAAATCCTTTGTAACTTTGAGGTAATTTCAGTTGCATGCCTAATTGTTATTGAACTCCTCATGGGTATTAAAACAAGATTGTGGTATTGTCCAAGTTTTTCTATTAAATGTAAAATTAATAACCCTTTATTTTCTGGAGGATTGTTCAACTGGTTCTGTGATTTTAGCAGTAGCCAGAGACTGGGACTTATTTATTTTATTGCCACTGTTGCATATATAAAGAGTAATTCTTTTTAAATTGTACTTTGAATTTAAAACTTGGCATCTCATGGTACTCTGTTCAAAACAATTCAAATTTAGAATACCCTTAATTGGAAAGACCTGGTAAAGCATGTTATAAAGTGGTTCTAGCAATTGTATTCTGTAAAATCCATTGGGGAGATATGAATGTGTCTAAGCCTCTTGTTACTTTAAGCAGTTTATCACTAGGAGTTGACTATTAAGAGATAAAGCATTTCATTTGGTTTTTATATAAAGTTTAAGCAATTTGTATATAACCTTTTAACTTTATAGTACTGGGTTTTGTTATGGAGCCCTAGGCAAGACACTATCTCTAATCAATGAAGATTCTAGTATGCATAGTAGGGTAATATCTATGTGTCATCTTTTAGGTGGCCCAGCCTTTGAACCCCCCTCTTTAAGAATCTTAATGTGAAGAACATCCCACCCTGACTCCCTGACTCCTACCTTCAGAAGCTGAAAACCCAGATTCTCATTCTCCCAGCTCCCCTTCAGCTAAGGCTTAGGACTATAGCTTGGGCTCATCCAGACAAATGCATCCACCTAAATTCTAATCTAACGCTAATCTACAAAAAAGCAAGGAAATATTTTTAAGTGGCAGTGAGGGCCAACATTATCTAGTTTCTAATGCTAGTAGTTTCAACAGCAGCATCCGGTGGCAGCAGCCATGGCAGTTCAGCAGTGGTTTTCAGGAAAGGTGAATTGTTGTCCTCACTGGACTGGCTCTGTGATATGATTGATTTAGAGCTGTGATTCCATCTGTATACTCACTCTTTAATTCTGCCTATCTTCCTAAGCTGATTCGCCACCCTTCTTGGCAATGTTAGGAGAAACCCAGAAGGATTGGATACTGTTTAATCAGCCCGTGAGGGTTTCAGTTGCTTGCAACTAAGCACCCTGACTGATACTCGGTCAGCTGTTTTCTTGTTTGTTGTTAATTGGGTCTCTGTAACATAGTTCATTGTGGTTATTTTAAATTCTTTCTTTTCTCATTTATTCTATTAGGACTTGGGTAAGTGACTTAATCTTGCTAATACCTCAAAGAAGTATTGTAAGGATTATATGAAATAATGTGTTTACCCGGGTCCTGGCACTAATGTTGTTAAGTACTTTTTAAAATAACACTTGCCCTCTTCTAGCAAACTATATAATTCACTTATTTGTTATATTAGTTATTGTCTGCCTCCCCCACTAGAATATAAGGTCCACGCGCTGGGAACTTTGTCTATGTCTATAGTCCTAGAACCAGTGCCTGGCACATAGTAGGCACACAGTCAATATTTATTGACTGAACAAATGAATCTGAAGTTGCCATACTTGCTTTATGAAGATGACTGTGCCCCTAACTACACAAAGAAAAGAACATGATCAGTTATGAGTATGACTCCCAACATCTCCCACCGGCCTAAATGTCTGTCACCCATCACCTGGTCTTGCCTTTGTCATCTCTATTTCATCTCAAATAGAGCTCTTTCTCTTTTCAGAGGACAATCTGCCAGCTGTGTCCTGTATGCTCCCCTCCCACCTCTTCCAGGATAACCATACCTTTGATTCTGCCCTCCTTTTCATGTGTTTCTCCTTCTAGCCCCTTCCCTTTAGCCTGTGATTGACTAAATCTTGGACCTGATCTTTTCTTATGGAGGGAAAAAGACAAACTTCATTTCACCCTGAAAATCCTTCAGTCTGGCACCACATCTCTTCTCTTCTTTATCATCAAATGTCTTGAAAGAATAAAAATTATTACTGTCTAGTTTTCCTAAATCCTTAGTTATACTTCTGTGCCTTGCAACTGACTTCCCGTACTTCACCCCACTTCCAAAATTGCCCTGGCAAAGGTTTTTGTGACATAATAGCCAAATTCAGTGATTTTTGGTCAGCCTGCATTCTATTTAATTTCTCTATGGATTTGACTTTTCTTCAGTTTAACAAATGTTTATTGAACATGTGCTGAGTGCCCTGCAATCTACTAGGCAGCAAAGATATGAAATGTAAGTAAAGGTCACATACAACAAATAATATAATATCCCAAGTGCTGTAAGGAGTTATGTAAAACATTCCTTAGGACTATGGATAAAAAAACAGTTTGCCTGAGGCAGGAGCGGGGAAGGTATCAGGGAAAATAAGATGACATATTATCAGATAATAAAGGGAAATGCATGAGGAACAAAGGCAGTAACTTGCCAGCAGAACAGAAAGCATGAAAGTGCTTGATAATTTTAAAAATCAGCAATTAGTCTGGCAAACTGGCAAAAGTGGAAAACAGAGTAAACCAGATAAGGAGGGATTATAATAGACCAGGCAAGATGTGATGACACCCTGAACTAGGATAGTGGTGGCTGGGATGTAGTGAAGGGAGGGTCAGAGTGGAGTTGCTGGAAAATTGTTCAGAGGTAGAATCAGTAAGACTCGGTGCCTGATTTGTTAGTGAGTGAAGTGGTGGAGTCATGGAGAATGATCTGTTTCGGACGTAGCAAGGAATGATACGGTTGAACTTCCATACAATAAAAATCAGTGGGCAGTTAGATGTATGGATCCAGAGACCAGAAGTGCGACTAAGGCCGCAGGAAAAATTTGGGGTGGAAATAGAAGTCATAAGATAAGGTAAAGATATGGACAATTTTGAAACTAGTTGGAACAGAAGTTTAAGGAAGTCATACCTGAAGGACTCTGTCTTTGAGAAATAGAGAAGTTAAGCTGCCTGCTTTGTAAAGTGTGTTTTAAAAGACGTAAAATTTTGGAACTGTGCCTCAGGTATTATTTTTCTTGTCAGCTTTCTGGTCTTTGGTCATTAGCTGGTCTAACTCTACCAGATCATTTGTCAATAGCATTGTTTCTTCTCCAACATCACTATCAGTGTCATGATATCCTCCAAGCTTTGCAAAATTTGCAATATTACTTTGCATTGTATTCACAGATGTATCCTACCATCAGCAAGAGGCCAATAGAATAAAGATGGTGATATGATAGAGAGTTCTAGCAGTTAAGGACACATTTGTGCATACAAAATCCAACTTGTGTAGCTTATATTTTAGCTATAGGGAGGGAGGTAGATAATAAATATGTATGTCAGATGATGATAAATATAATGGAGCTAATTAAAGGAAGGTAAGGAGAGAGTAGAAAAAAATGAGCAGAGACCTGAAAGAAGAGAGAACAGTTATGTGGATATTCAGGAAAAGAGCGTTCCAAGCAGAGGGAACAGTAAGTCCAGAGACCTGAGGCAGGATTGTCCTTTGGTGAATCCAGGAATAGCAAATGAGCCGGTGAGGCTGGAGTACAGTGAGCGCAGACACAGGGCTAGATGAAGACAGAAGAGGGGGAGGAGGGGCAGATCATGGAGGGTAAATTCTCAATCAGGTAGATTCAAATATCCTCATTTTATAACAGCAGTTTTGTGTTTCCAGCTTTACTGAAATATAATTCATAGATGATATGTAACTTCCTTATACATTTCAAAATATAACTTGAATGCTTTAATTTTAAATTAAAGATGTTTATAACACGTTACATATGGAAATTAAACCTGTATGAAAACATGTTTTTAGTAGGTAAATGCTCAGGCAGGACAATACAGGAAGACACAAATGCCCTGTAAAACTGCCCTAGGAAACAACAAGCTTTCTCAGAAGAACTGGTAATGAGTCTTGTGGGCCTTTGTTAGTGAAGAAGCTACTGGAAGGTGTAGAGCAAAGGAGCAACACGATCTGACGAATATTTTAAACATCACACTGGCTCCTGTTGTAGAGTGAGGCTGTAGAAGATTTGGGCCCTGTCACTTCCTTTTTCCTCAGCAGTCCCTAACCAGTGTCATCTGGGTATATATCTAATAAGGTTTGCTGAATAAAAAAAGAGTGCTTCTCCTGAATTAGGTCTTTTGAGTTAATAAAAAACAGGAGCTGGACTCTCTTAATTTAAGGCTTTGAGTAATGTTAATTTATTTAGAAATTTTTAATTTGTTTAGTTGGGATAAAGTCAGTATTTTGAAAGGAAAAAATTGTTATGCATTCTAACTGCTCTACCTATATACATTACTTTTCTTAGTCTTTGATTATTAGTTACTAATTATGGCATTAATGTAATAATCATAAAATTGGTGTTAAAATGGCTAGTGTGACTTAATGTAGTTTTAAAATAAAACAATTACTTATCAGATCTTTTATGTTCATTTGGTTTTCTTTTAGGAAGATTTGGAGACTGGAGTTCACCTTGACCCTGCTGTCAAAGAGGTTCAGTATAATCCTACCTATGAGACCATGTTTGCTCCTGAGGTGAGAAAACATACTATATTTAAGATTCTGTCTTTTGCTCAAGTATTTAAATTATATATAGGTAGGTAAACAGTGAATTTTTCAGTTTTCTCACAAAAGTATACTATTTAAAACTTTTAGAAAATATATCCTATTATATATCAACTGTATCTCAATTTAAAAAGAAAAACATATCCTTCTATTCTCCAAAAGTTTAAATAGTGTGTATGCTTTTGTGAGAACACTTTTAAAAATCCACTCATGTTTATCTACCAGTATACAACTATCTGATATCATGGAACTAGTTATTGAACATGGATATTCATTTGAAAAATGAAATCTCAAAATATCTGATTCTTAGATGTGAACTTAGTAGCATCTCCTCTCAGTATTGATGAGAGTATTACAAATTAACCATAAGGGAAAAAGAACTTGGTTTATTCACATCATCAATGCATAGTATATTATGAAACAGCTAGTTACAAATGCTGCTGTGCTAAACACTAAAAAGAGGTGCCATACTGACATTGATATAGTCACTGCTGGAAAGTAGTCACAGTGTTTACTGGCTGCTCTGAGTAAGACATCTTATGGATTCATTTTTCCACATGGTGGTAATGATAAATGGTGATGAAAGCATTAAAGAAGGAGAGGAATGAAAACACAAACAGCTAAAAAAACATGGATAGTGAAAATTGTCCATTTAGGAACGTTTGTAGAAAAGATTGAATTTCTAGATACTTTTGCCTTTAAAAAGCAAAAAGAATGTTTGATTGACAAAATAGAGATATCAGAAAATGGTCAACTATAAAACAAGAAAAAAGCCTTCAGTAGCAGGATCTTTAAGAAGCACTTTAAAGATGGAGGTGAAGCCAAATCTTACTGCATCTTAGTGGAAAAAGAGGTACTTTTTAATCTTTTCCATTTTTTTCATGTGTAGTCATTCGGGTTGTTTTGATAAAGCAGAGTCATAAAGCTGTTTCACATAATTTGAGTGCTTAGGTTTCTGTAGTCGCTTAAAATATGGCAATTGAAATGTGTAGCACAACTGACAATGTCAGTGCTATAGTATTTAGACAGTGCACTAGCTATTCTCTAGGTATAAGCAAAAATCTCTCATGCTCCAAAATGTGGTACATTTTAAGTTTTATTCCATTATTTTTTAAATCCTTCTATCCTGTCGAACTACAGGCAGCCCCATCCATATTCCTTGGCACCATTTTTGCCAGCACATTGAAGAGAGGTTATATGTTACTTATATGCTTTATGATTTTTTAAATGAAAAATACTTCAATAAAATAGGGCCACTGAACACAGAAAATGAGAAAATTTGGCAGTAATGTGGTGTATAACATTTGTATGTCAGTGTATATATCTTCTATAAAGCTTATTTTTCTTAAATTTTTAGATCCAGTGTATAACTAGTAATATTGCTATGTGATTACTTTTCAAAAATTCAAGAAAATTTAAAAGGTCAAGATTGTTTTGTGGTGCTATGACAAGGCAGTAGGCCTGTTCTGTTTATGGGATTATATTCTAGGCTTTTTTTCTCATGTTAGGGAGCCTCACATTAAATATATACATTAGTTTATGTTAGGAACACCTCTGTCCTTGTCAACAATTTTAATTAAAGAACAATGAAACTGAAAAGTGAAAAATTACAAGTTTTCCTGGTTGCCAAATTAATTGTCTGTGACATAACAGATTGTTAACTTTGAATTTTATGACTAGGGTCTCTATAATGGCAAAGTCTGGAAAGGTATTACCAGGAATTTTGCTAGATGAAATTCAACTTCCCATTTTTGAGAATCTATTGCTAGAAACAAGCTACTGTTTACTAGAGATGATATGCTAAGTATATTTTTCAAAAAGGAAGCAGACTATTTCTTCTAGTGCCTCTAAAGTACTATTTAGGTTTAAGGAGAGATTGCATCTGGTTGTAAAGATAAGAAAAAGTTCCATGACAGAAATAGTATTTAAAGTAAGCAACACAGTGCAGTTTAAGAACCTGAAATTTGAAGTTAGAGACCTCTTTTTAACTCTTGTGTGGCTTTGGATTATCTTAATTTTCTCACAGGTAAAATGGAGATAATTCCTACTTTACTGACTTATAAGGATAAATGAGATAATGTATGATATGCTTAGGAAACTCTGGCACAGAGTAAGTATTTAATAAACGATAGTCCTTAGTGTTACTTATATCACTATTATTGGCATTGATGGCTAGGAGGGCTTTTATGAAGAAAGATTCCAGGCAGAAGAGAACGCATGAGCCAACGCATTAAAGATCTAAAGAACAGGAATGTTTTAGTCATTATAAGTAGGGGAGAACAGGGCCATAAGACGAGAATGATAGTTTATAAAATACTCTGCAGGACTCTGGGGGCCAAGGTGAAGAGTTTGGTCTTGATTTAATAGATGATAAATAGATTTCTAAGGTTCTTTAATAGAGGAGTGGCATAATTAAAGTTGAATTTGGGGGGGAGGGGGGTTAATTTGGTAAAGGTTTGCATGATGGAAAAGAACAGGTATAGAAACTAATGAAATAAAACTACCATTGGGCGGCCGGATGGCTCAGTTGGTTACAGCACGTGCTCTTAACAATGTTGCCGGTTTGACTCCCACATGGGATGGTGGGTTGCGTGCCCCCCACCCCCTGCAACTAGATTGAAAGCAGCAACTGGACTTGGAGCTGAGCTTGTGCCCTCCACAACTAAGAATGAAGGACAACAACTTGACTTGGAGCTGATGGGTCCTGGAAAATCACAATGTTCCCCTTACCCAATTCCCCAACACTATTCCCTTTCCCAATTCCCCAATAAAATCTTTAATTTAAAAAAAAAAACCCCTACCATTTATTACTATATGCCAGATACCATACTGAGGGATTTATATATTTGCATACCTTATCTTCTTTAGTCTTCATTACAACCCTATAAAACTTATCCTTATGTTTCCACCAAGTCTCAGAATATACGACCAGCAAGTGACATTCCGCATATTTGCAGAGTCCAAATCACTTAACAATTGCTCCGTAACTGGAAAACCAGTTTGAAGGCCATTGTGG
Organism: Hipposideros armiger; assembly: GCF_001890085.2. NCBI lineage: Eukaryota > Metazoa > Chordata > Mammalia > Chiroptera > Hipposideridae > Hipposideros > Hipposideros armiger. The sequence continues at coordinate 3,724,691 of NW_017731451.1, read as the reverse complement.
GATTCTCAGGGTACACCCCTATGCCTTTGACTCTGCTAGTTCAGTAAATTAACTGAATTGGCTATTTTATTTTATAAAATACTGTTTCTCTTTCCCAACCATGGACTTTTCATAAATGGTCTTCCTAGTTATCCAGATGAGCTTTCTCAAATTTATAGATAAAACTTAAAGACAGTAGCCATTGTTTTAGTCTAATCATTTTCTTCATTTCACTCAATCCTTTTTGTATCTACTTAGAGAAAAGTATATTTATTAGCTTCTCTAGACTTACATAAAACCCATAAGCTTCAGAGAGATTTTTCAGACTTAAAATAATAATACTTTTAGGAATAGAAAAAAATGTAAAAGTTAATAGGGAAAAATGCCAGTAACTGTTAAAAATCTGGCTGTGTGGGCTCCTATAAACATTAGAACGAACTTTAAAAATCATATGGCTCAGCTCTTTTATAGATGAGGGAACTAAGGCCCAAGGTTACAGAACCAGCCCTAATAAAATAGTCTTATACTAATAATATTTAAATTGTGCTTATGTCTTACAAGATTGAGGTATTCCACCAGTAAAATTGCATTGTGGTGATCTTTTCTAAATTTGTAGAAAACAGTTAATCAACAGACTCTCCTCACCTTAAAATTTGTTTATGAATGTTTTAAATATTGATGACTGCAGTAAATATTAATGAAAACCTTACCAACAATCTTAAGTATGATGATTAGTTTTAAAAATAAAACTTGTGTTTTATTTTTCTATGTGAACTTATGATTATGATTTCACATACTAGACAGTTTTTACTAGTATATATTTTCTTAATTCCTGTAATGTTATGATATACTGCTAAGACATTGATACTCAAGTACTCTACCTACTGAAGACTTTAGAGAATCACTGCCTTATAATATGCAGATCTCTTAGATTTATCAACCAGTGCCTTCACAAGTTTAAAATGCTTTTCTCCCAACTCTAAATAAATCATTACTTCACTCAGGTGAAAGATTTAAAGATACTTACCTCTCCCAGGAAAATCATACATTCTTTTGGGAATAATGATTTGAATTAATACTTAAATGTGTATATTTTTATATGGAAGATTACGATTGTAATTGACTTTGGTGTACTTTAATATTGTCTTAGCTAAAAACTGTTAAATACTCATACCTAATTAACTTGAATGTGTATTTTTTTAATCACTTAAATACAAATTTATGCTTAAACTTAGTTAACTACCAGAAGTTGAAAAGAGTATTTGGAAATTACTTTTGTGTGTTTTTTATATGCTTTGTTTTGTTTTTAATGGTTAACCCAGAATTAAAAGAGGTGCACATTCACAGAGACCAGAAACATCTAGGAGACATTTTTTGAGCAATTGGGAAGAGCTGAGTCCTACTAAATCACGTTCTCTGCCTTTGTCTGTTGACTTAAGGTCAGCTTCGCTAGCTGCCAGTAAGCAGGCAGCTAAGGTGAGCCAGACACACAGATGGATCCTCCCCCGGGCAGCTTCCTATATCATTAGAAGATATTTTTGTTGTCTTAGCTTAAATAGCTATAAAACATAAGCATGTTTAAATTTTTAGACTGAGTTAGAAATAGCACCACGTATGAGATATACTTAACTGTAATATATGTATCTGTATTTATACAAAAATCAAAGTTCTTTAACACTGAGAATTTTTCTTTAACAGATGGAGCCAGTTTGATAGTCATGGCCTTTTGAAGAATTTTTCTCTTTTTGTAAAATCTTAATAAAATAAGGTTTTATTTTATAATGGAGACTGTGTTTTTCTTTTTTCAATTGGAAATTAAAAGCACAATTGATCATTTATGAGATGTGATAGGAGTAATGAAAACAATGGGGATTTTTATCATTTTAGATCCCCCCCCCGAAATAATCATATGCTGCTTTGCAGATGATAGCTGACTATAGCAGGCAGAGCATCTAGGAAACTTTTACATCATTTTATTATCTTTAATTTTATAGATCTTTCTTGTTTTGTAATAAATTTGATAACTGAAAAAGTTAACTGTAAATTCCATCATTCAGCAAACTCGATTTTTTTCCCTTTGTTTCCACCCATCAGCAAAGGAAGAACTAATATGGGCTGCAAGGTCTTGTACTACCCTTTATTATAATTTAGAATAAATAGTAACAAAAGCCTTATATATGTCAGATATTTTAAGATTGAACCATTTAAAACATAGAAATGGAAGCTGTCAATAAAAAGAAATATTGTAATTTATTTTCTTCTAAAGCAGAAGAAATTTTAAGGCAAGTCTAACATAATTTAAATTCAGATTTTAGTGCATAATGTTGATATTTAGAGATGGCAACATTCTGGTTAAGAGAAGATCAATAATTTATATTTAGGCTCTGGAAATGTATCATAGAAAAGATGGTTTCTAATGGTAGTGACCTAAGATGTTCTAATGTCAAAATATTTCATCATGACAGTAGACCTTCCAGAGTTCAAATAAAAATATCCTGTCTGATTCCACCATTTCCAAAGGGAGAAATTCTTTTTTTTATTTTAAAACAAAAGAGAAAGGAGTTGGATTTGCCCAATATATACCTTTTATAATAACATTAAGTTAATAGCACTTAACATAATACATTCTGGGTGTTTTTTACCCAATTTTTTAAATAGAGTCTATGATTGTATGTTTAAGGAATATTATGATGTAATAGAATACTAGATTAGGATTTATTCTAGCCTTGATTCTACAAGTTAATAAAACTATTGATTCTAAAGCAGGTAAAATACCTCATCTTCGGCTTTTTTCTTCATTTCTAACATGAGAAAGAAAATAAATATCTCTCTAACTTTCCAAGATTTTTGTACAAAGTAAATAACATTTGGAAAGCCATTCTGGAAACTCAAAGAATAATAAACAAATAGATAATAATGGTGCTATTTTCTGTAAGACTGACTTACATAGTGTGACATTTCAGAGTGGAGAAACTTTATAATGTCTTTTCCTAGGGACTTTTTCAAGCATTTTACTTTTATTGTCTATTTTACCATCTTCTGCCCCTAATAGGATTGTGATTAATCTTTTCTTCAATAGTGCTTTCTATTATATATGCCAGGCACTATTGTAAGTATTGAGGATTCTAAGTCTCCACCTTTGAAGAACTCATAATCTAGTAGAGGGAAAATATGTATTTTTTTATTACATCATGGTACCATTATCAATATAAAAGTCGCCCAAAATTTCCAAATCATGGTTTAGACAAAACTATAGTAAGTCTCAATTATCTAGAACAACACTGCCAAATAGATCTTCCTGTGATGATGGCAGTGTAGTATGACCTTACGTGGCTATTGAGCTCTTGGATTGTGGCTAATGTGACTGAAGAACTGAATATTTAGATTAATTTAAATTTAAATAGCCACCTATAGACTTGGATAAGCTAGGTTCCCCTCCTCTGTCCTAGGGGCTGACAAGCTGTCCTAATCAGCCATAGCCCAATTGTACTGAACTAAGTGAGGTGAGCATGTTCCCAAATTGGTTAATTGGCCCTGATGATTTAGAGTTGAAAATACATTGTATGTTGTATATTATTCTAGTAATTTTTGCCTTACACGCTCAGAATTTAAGTTTTTCCTTTTTTCCCCCCTTTTTTTTCTTGTAACACTACAGTTTGGACCAGAAAATCCCTTTAGGACACAGCAAATGGCTGCCCCTAGAAATATGCTTTCTGGATATGCTGAACCAGCTCATATCAATGATTTTATGTTTGAACAGCAAAGAAGAACTTTTGCCACATATGGTAAGATGATTAGACTTAACAATTTCAGGTTTGACTTTATTAGGTGTTGTGTGTATGTGAGATAAGCTATTTTATCTTCCATCTTTTAAACTTTATTAATCTGGATTCTTTCAAAAAGGGTAGTGCATTTTCTTACACATCTATATGTGTAAGAAATATAGATATTACACATCTATAAATATTTATATTAGGGGGAAGGTAAACTAATATTTTTAGCTGTCATTCTAAATCTATGATTTCTGAGTATTAAAAATATTCTGTGGTTTTAAAAACAGAATATTCTCTCTGTTGTACTTGATAATGAACAGTTATTGAATATCTATTATATGTAGATTGCCATTGAAGTTAGTAAATAACAGGATAGATTAAGAGGTTGCATTATCTTATACGCTTGTTCACCTTACTCTGTTTCTCAGGTCTTACCACTGAAAAATATTCTTTTGATCAATGAGGGACATCAGGAAATAGAATGGCCACAAATTTATTGTGTAAAATAATTTCGTCCTATCAATGGCAAGACATAAGAAAATATGTACGCAAGGCTGGGAATTAATCTCTAAAAGAAAATGGTCTTTATAATGTCTTTGTTGAGAGTTCCACAGATCATAGGTCCTTGTCACTTATATCAGATTTGTCCATGTTTGGTAGTGCCTTTCCTTTCTTTTCCTACAATCCACATCTGTAGGCTGACAGACACACACTGATCACCTTCTGCTTTAGAGTTTTTTGGTAGGGGTGGGTGAGCAAAGTAAATGAGAATGGTTTTAATGCCTGTTGTGGTAGTCATCTTCTTTATGAATTCATTACTTGTACTGATGTTTCTTTTCCAAAAGAATAATTGAAAAAGAAAACTGAATTTTTTTACAGTAGATTTAATAATCACATTTTAGACATCAGCAACATTGTCTCTTTTTTTAAATTTTTTTTGCAGTTAAAATTCTAATACCTCCTCCTTTTATTTCTTATGCTAGAATTTTCTTTTAAAGATCTAAGCAAATTTTTCTCCTATCTACCATTAACTTCCATTATTATAAGATAGGACTAAAAACAATATTATATTTTCAATGATGCTTTTAATAAGTTATTTTCATTAAAAAGTCATATAAACAAATTTTAAACATTTAGGAACGAGAAGAAAATGTTTACTTCTAATGACACTATACTAAAATGTCTACTCTCAGCATTGTGGTCTTTATCCCTCCAGGTCTTTTTTCATATTCATTTCTTTACAGAGCTATAATCTTTCTAAATTGAAAATTTTGCATCTCACTTTTTTTTTTTTTTAAGCTGAGCCATTCTGCCACCTGTTGGCAGCTTAGCTGCAGCTCAGCTTGGGCTGGGCATCAAACCACTGTTGCTCAAAGCTCGCACTCTTCAGCAAGCTCTTAACCAACTGAGCCACTTGGCCAAGCCTCGCATCTCACTTTTTTATTCAATATTTTATCGTAAGCATTTTTCAGTATTTATAGTCTCAAAGCTTAACAGTTTTAAGAGCTATGTAATAGCCATTGATTGGTTCTATCATAATTTACATTATTATTCTAATGTTGGAAGGTTACTTTTTTTGGTAATGTTTAGTGAGTGATGCAGATGGACTTACTGTAAATTACTTTAGAAGCTTAATTATTTATCACAGTATATTCTGAGAAACTAGTTATAAAATGATTGTCATTTATTAGATCATATCTCACTATGGCAAGGTTATAATTGTGTGTGAAATGTCACAACTAACACTACCTCTAAAATCACCTAGAAGACTTCAGTGAAATAAGATGGTTATAATGCATTGTACCCATCACTTGTATAAGGGATCCCATGTAAGTATATATGGAGCACATAAACATCAGTCAACTCTATTGCATCATGAATTTATTATATTTTAACATAATAAAACAGATTTAAAGAGTTTGCTTGTTTTCTTAGACTTTAGAAGAACCTTAATCAATACTTTAGATAGCTTAGGTCTCCTTTAAAACAAAAGGGGGAAAAGTCCAAGTAAGCTTATACTGATACCTACTTTCCTTCTTAAATTACCCTATGGAAAAGAATAAGCATTTAAAATTATTCAGTTGGCTTTAGACCTGGGTTCAGAAATTGACTTATTATTAATAACTGGTGTTTTTTGCCTCTCCCATTAGGAGGGGGTGGGTTAGGACACAAATTGAAAGTTTTTTGTGAATTAAAGACAAAAAATATGAGTGTCAGGCTATACTGTATTATGCAACCTGAATAGAGGGAGTGGCCAGCTGCACACTAATAAAATTGTGGTCTGTCTCCCTTATAATAATCTTAGAACAGAGAGCAATTTGTTTGAACTTAAATTAATAAACTAGTTAATCAACCTCAGGTTTAGTAGTCTCCCTTTTTTTTTTTTTTACCCCCAAGCATTAAGCAGGTTAATTTAAAAGTCTTATAATTTTCTCATAGAAAGTTCTTTTCTAACTTCAGATAGTGATTCCGTTCAGATAATCTCTCACTCAGATACATGGGATGTAAGACTATGAGAACTTTCTGTTACCTTCCCTCATTTGCAAAGTACCGGGGAGCAAACCCTCAGTCTTGTACTAGTGTTATGTGTGAGACATAAAGGAGATGTACATGAATTCAGGTTCCCTAAGTCTCATACCTGTATTTACCACTCTATAACTCTGCTGGGAAAGAGAACAAACATTAATCCTACTTCCCCCCCCCCCCATTTTTAAATAGTTGCAGCAATATTATAATCTAAGTGTATTATTTCTGGAAGATTTATATTGCAGACTACATTTAGTTTATCACAACCCACTTGTATGTAGACTCCTTATCGGTGAAGACGGTCTGTCTCATTTGCTGTATTGTCCCATTTTATTATACAGTTTTGCTTTTAGCTCCCATTGGTGGTATTTCTCTTGACTTCTCCGTCTCTCGGTGGTTTATGTGAATCCTTTTGTCCTGTTTTCCTCCCTTTCCCTCTTAGGTTCCTGGCCTGCTTGCTCCCTTGCTGATCTTACTTGGGGCTTCTCAGTGAGATTTCTTCCTTTGCTCTCCTTTCACCCAGAATTTTCTCTACACCAGTCTATGGAATAAAATTTAAAATAAATATCTTTAGTTTCACTATAGTTCCTGTAACTTAGCTTTAACTTCAATATTAGAAGCTCTTTATTAACCTTTTTAAACGATTTTTTAAAATACTATGAATCTAGATGTCATGATTTATGTGAAAATTCCTTGTATCATTTAGATTTCAAGTTGGTTCCAGTTTTCACTGTTAAAAATGTGATGATGTATATATTAAACTTCAGTAAAATGCTTTTTTTAATGTGCTGAATATCTGTGCATAAAACTTTGAGTGCTTTTCATTATTTTCTTAAGATGAACTCCCAGAAGTAGGTCTAAGAATATAAAAGTTTTTAAAGCTTTTGTTATGTATTGTGAAATGGCTTTCCAAAAGAATTCTCCCAACTTATACTGCCACCACCATGTATGGAAGTCCTGTTTCTCCTTACCCAAGATCCATGATTGTTTTTTCCTGTATATCTTAAACAAAATATTATTTATCCTTGTTTAAATTTTATTCTTTTGGACTACTAGTGAGTTTGAAGTTTTTCCATACATAGGCATACCTCATTTATTGCGCTTTGCTTTATTGCACTTCACAAATTTTGCATTTTTTACAAATTAGAGGCACGACCCTTCATCAGCAAAAAGATTACAACTCACTTTATTTTGGTGGTCCAGAACGGAACCCATAGTATCTTTGAGGTATGCCTGTATTTGTAACCATTCTTTTGCAAATTGTTTATAATCTCTTCTGATTTACCTATTTGGATATTAGTATTAATAATCTTAAGGATAAATAATAAAATTGGTAGCCATTTCAAATAGGACTACAAATGAAGAAAGTAGACATTAAATCCATTAAAAAGATAAAATGGAAAATAAGCTTCAGAAAGATAGATGAGAATATTTCAGAACTAAAATACAGATATATTCATTTATTTGATACATAGTACAGTAGAAAACAGATTGGACTGAAGTTCTGTAGTGTTAGAGGTACATCTTATTCTGTCACTGGCTGAATTCTAGTAGGACACATAGCTAAATATTTTAACTTCTCTTATTCGTAAAGGGAAATAATATTATGCTAGTTACCTATGGTAGGAGGCAGTGGTGGTAATGGTGATAGTACCAGTAAAGATTTTACCACAGAGGATGTGGAAAAGGAGATGAGAAGTTCCTCTCCTCAGAAACAAGACTATGGCTGGATGAGTTTGGCGATTGGTGCTTACACAGTAAATAGGAAGGGCCAGGGATCTCCCTTCTCTCTCTGCCTCCTACTCCATCCTCCAAATATATAATGCAATGCTGTTTATATAGACATAAATCTCCTTCAAGATAGATATACTAGATACGTTATGGCTGAGATGGAGATTTTTTAACTTATGGTATGTTGTCTAAATTCTATATGAGCTTTTATATAGTCTCATTTTAAAAAAACATCATTTACAGAACACTATTCTGTACATCAAAGAGATGAAAGATAAAATAACTCATGGGGTTTGAACCTATAACTTCAGAGATTCTATTCCAAAGCTGCTTTTCTGCTGTCAAGCTGTTTCCTCTGGCTAAGAACATATTTTAAATATTGAAAAGAACTATATGCAAATAAGCTAATAGCCAGGTGGTTGGTTCTATTCTAAGCATATCATGAGAGTGAGTTGGGCACCTACACCCTTAGCTTGTTTCAAAAGTATGTTTGATGACAAATTGTTTTCTGTTTCCCTGAATAAGTTCCTTTTAATCTTAGATGGAAAATTAAACTGTTAACTGTATCCACTAAGATGTGCCCTTAAAAAAGAAAATAGGTTCATACTTTTATGTATTCCATGATTGTTGATGTGGGTTGTAGGCCATACACTGATTAATGATATAGTCCTTTTTTATGAATATGCTAGATTATTATTAAAACTGATTTTTACAAACATTTATCATGCTAGCACCCACACTTGAGAAAAAACTGATTTAATACAGACTTTTTTTCCTTAAGTTCCCATAGACCACTAGAGACCACATTTATGTGTAACTGCATACTCATGTTGAAAGAATATATTTATATGCTTGTAGATATCCCTATTTACTTCTATTATGACAGAAATATAAGTAATGATTTATGAAGTAGAAATATGTTATTTTAAAACTGGAAGGACAGACTGTCTTTACTGGGAATGGGATTTTCAAAATAACAGCTAGATATTATGTGATTCTTCTTACTTTTTTTTATTATTTAATGGTTTATATAATTTGATAAACTAAGCCATGTATTATTTGTCACCAAAAAGAAAAAGAGTTTCTAAACTTCTGAATGTATGGTATATGTGTATTTTTAAGGTCTTACAAAATTTAAGACAGCCATGTGCTATCTTGGCCAGAGGGCTTTTAGTACTATAATGTCAGTATGCTGAAGTTATTAGCATACTTCCTATTCTCCCATTGGTGTAACCTGAGATTTGGGTCAATTGTTCTAAATAGAAACATAGCTCAGGAAAGAAGGATTGGTCCTAAATTAGAGACCATTTTCGACATCTGGGGATTAAAGGAGTATGTTTGTATAGAATTAAAATGAATTGTAAATTAAAGGAGTATGTTTGTAATTGGCAAAATTACAATTGTAAATGGCAAAAATGGAGTCAATAATTTGTACTCCTTTCCTTTCAGGTTATGCATTGGACCCTTCATTAGATACTCATCAAGTAGCTACTAAGTATATTGGTTCTGTTGAAGAAGCTGAAAAAAATCAAGGTAATTTATTTGAAATGACATATGTACCTATAATTACTATCTTGAAAAGTGACTTTAGACAATAGGGAAATACTAGCATTTTATTTCACTCTTGTTTTTGTTTTTTTTAAGTTGAGACAGTGGTGATTATTTGTTTGTTTATTTATTTGAGTTATTATAAAAGTTTATTTGAGCCAAAACTGACAGTGTGCCAGGGAGCAAGATCTCAAATGCTCTCAATAGTGATACAGTTTAGAACAGTATAGTTTAGAACTATGGTTCTAAAAGCAAGATTACAGCTTGCCTTTTGCCACTTATTATGTGTGCAGCCTTGTAGGGAAGATAGTTGTACCTGTTTTGGGGAGTTGTTATGAGTATTTGGCACTGTGCCAACCCTGTAGAAATCATTCAATAAATTAGAATTAATGTATAGCTATTTTTAGCAATTTATTTCTCAACGCTAATATAAAGCTACATTTTAACAGCAGAAAAAATTTTATTGTGCATGTCTGTGGAAATTGTCTTTGAATGGTTGCTTCGAAGGCTGAGTTTTGAATATGTGTTTCAAAATATACCAGTATGTTTGTGTTCATACTCATTTTGTGTTTATTGTTAGGCAGAGTATCATATCTAAATGTTAACTTGTCACAAAGCTCATCGGCCCATTGGAATCTTATCCATAAAATGCTCATTAAAAGAAGTTTGTACAGGGATGCTTAGTAGCTACAGACCCTATCTGATCAAGCTGCCCTCGGTGTATAAGATAGATCATTGTTAAAATAGAATTTTAACAAGCTTTTGTTATAACACACAACCTAAAGGAAACTGATTTGAGTTAACATAGGTAAGCTTTTTTTCTTTAAGTTGTACCTCTACAAGCCACACATTTATGTAGCTAGATTCTCAGTTAACAACTAAATTCCGACCATGACTCCCATAAACCTTTCTTATTCCAATTTAATGATTATACAGTATGCCACCTTCTACTGAGCAAATCCAAATCTCAACCAGAAACATCCTCTTTCTTCTTTTCCTTCTTACTGTTAAGATATATATTAGAGGTCAAGTTGAGATTGCAATCGCTTAGAAGAAATACCAGATGTTTGTGAAACTTTATTAAATTTATGTTGTTGCATTACAACTAAATCAAAGATAAGTTATTAATTACTTAATGTAATTTAATCTAATCGAGGTGTGGTTTTTTTTTTTTTTAAAGATTTTATTGGGGAATTGGGGGAGGAGAACAGTGTTGGGAAATCAGGGAAGGGGAACAGACAAGTTGCTGTCCTTTTGTTCTTCAGCCTAGTTGTGGAGGACATCGCTTCACTGGCCCATGTTGGCATTATCATTGCGCTCTTCCCGGGTGAGGCAGTCGCTCGCCGGCCATTGGACGGCCGTTCATGGTGGCTCATTGCAGCTCACGAAAGCGCACGCCCGCTGCCAGCCAGCCCCACTGCAGCCTACGCCATTGCCAGCGACTCACAGCAGCCCTACTCCAGGCCGAGCTGTTGTTCACCATCTTAGCTGTAGAGGGCGCAGCATCACTGGCCTTCATGTGGGATCCAAACCGTAGCCCTGCTGCTCAGAGCTGGCGTCCCAAGCCAACTCCTAACCAACACTCCACTCGGCCGGTCCTCTAATTCAGTTTTTAAATGATAAATTTGTTTATTCTTGCTTTCAAAGATAGCTTTATCATTATTTAGCAATATTAAATTGCTACATTTCTTTCAAAAAGTGGTAAAATCTACTGATAAAGGTCTATGATTCATTAAAAGGATTGTGTACTATTACAGGATTACATAGCTGGGTATTTTCTTCACATATAGTAGAATTTCCAAAATACAACATCGGTAGAAAACTTCTTTGCCTAGAAGGTTGAATCCCTTTTTGTATAATATGAGTTGTATTGGTCATAGTCATACAGATTTTATTTTGTATTTTTAAATCTTTAGTCACATGAACAATCACCTTTTTAAGCCATGTAAAGTACAATTATATATATGCAGCTATTTCTTTAGAAAAAAATCCATATTTGTGTTGTCTATTTTTTTTTTTTAATGTAGGTTTAACTGTGTTTGAAACTGGTCAGAAGAAAATAGAAAAGAGGAAAAAGTTCAAAGAAAATGATGCATCTAATATTGATGGTTTCTTGGGACCTTGGGCAAAATATGTTGATGAAAAAGATGTAGCCAAACCTTCAGAAGTAAGCTTTGATGTCTTTCATTGTCAATTCAGGTGTATGCTATATCTTTATGAAGGATATCTATATTAATAAACTTGAGATTTCTTTAGAGAACCAAATGACTCATCAAAAATTTTGCTGCCTTGATTAATTGAGAAAATAGTTTCTTTGCTTTTCTTTGGACTATTTTTACTTATATTTGTTTCTGATTTATTTTCTTCCATACTTTCTTATTACAATTCAATATTAAACAATTTTTATAAAAATCACCTTGATAATGCTATTAGGCTGCCATGGTAGCTGCCAGATATTCATATAATAACTAAAGAATCAGCCTTTCTATGATTGTAGAAATGATGTGGGTTTTATTTATTTATTTATTTTTTTATTTTTTTATTTAAAACTTTTAGAGTAATATATCTATATTGGCTTTTTTTTTAAATTATACTATGAAGTTTATAAAGTAAAACTACCCTGTTCCCTCCCACATCCTAATCTTACTGTCTCTATGAGCCAATCATTGTGCTAGATCTTAGGGATACAGTAATGGACAAGATCAAAAGAATTCTATCCTCATGAAGCTTATATTCTAGCTGTATCTTATATCCATATATGTCAGTAATATACATATGCTGTTATTTATTTATTTTAGACATCATCTGTTGACTTCTTCGTTATTACAAAGATTTTCTACTATCCTACCTCTCTTCCAACTGCTCCTTCTATAAAAGTTGTGTCACAAATCTATTGTCATTGCTTATATCCTTATGACTCTGTAAAGACTATTTACTGAAGAACAACATTGTGTACTGAAACTCAGTTTCCTTCTGGTACTAGATTTTCCAATTGCCTTGTCCCTTCACTTGTGTAATTAGCGTAATATGTTTAATATATTTCTAGGTGTTCCAGAAGGATGGGTTTTATATAAAAGGAGTTTAAAAGTATTAACTAGTATCCATTATGTGTTTATTGTTATTTTGTAATCTGTTGAATTGTTGAGAATGTTGCCCTGGGAGACATACTTGAAGCTATTGCTTCACCAAAAAGTGGACTTCATTATAAAGTATTTATGATCAACTTGGCCATGATGGGGTTCTAGAACATGCATTTTAAAGTTCACTCCTTATTTTCCTTAGGAAGAACAAAAAGAATTAGATGAAATCACAGCAAAGAGGCAGAAAAAAGGCAAACAGGAAGAAGAGAAACCTGGGGAGGAAAAGACAATCTTACATGGTAATGTATTTTTATGATTCTTCATCTTTATGATAAACTTATAGATATTTACTCTGGTCTCTGTTCATATAATATCAATTGTCCTTATTAATCAGCTGCTACAATTCATTATATTAAGAATTATATTGGACAGTTTGTATCCCAAAGAAATTACAACAAACTCTTTTATGTTCTAGTAATGAAGAGAAAAATCGCATGATTAATAATAGCCACAGATAATTTTTTTAGTGTTGATGAATTTTTAAAAAATGATAAAAAAGAAACCTGAGTGTTCGACATGCTCTTTCCTAAGACACAGTTGACTCTTTTTGGTGTGTCAGTACTACCCCAGTCATTTTAACCTTTTGTTTTTAACCCAAATCAAATATTCTCCAGTTTTCCTCATAATTACTAGATTATACTTTAAAAGAATAAACTTTGTTTTCCTTTTGAATAAATTGGACATTGAGACTCTCATGTTTATTTTGATTTGTGGAAGGAAATGCATATATACCAAAATAAATTCTAAATATTCTAGAGTATACATGGTTCATTAATAATTAGTTATGTTTAGGAAATTATGTAGTGGTTATCTGAAACTATAAAGAATAATTCAGCACTGATAGTATTGATTATTCTAATATTATATCACATATCAAATATTTAGGTTTAATGAAGCCATGCTTGGTTTCTCAAGCTCCAGTTCTGTCTCCAAGGAGTCCATTTAGTACTGTGGTGTTTGCAGCCATAATAACAATAAACAGCCAACATTTATTTAGTACTTACGCTATGCCAGGCTTGCTACTACATGCTTTATATACACTATGTCACTTAGTTCCCACAAGTGACTTGATTGTAAAATCAGTAGGAAGGACAATGGAAAAGGAACCCAGAGGGGCATAAAAGAGGAAAGCAGGGTAGGAGAATAGCTGCTATTTTTTGTTTTGTTATAACTCCCTTCTTATCCTGTTTTGCTTCTGATTCTTTGCCAGTGACTTACAAGGCCCAAGTATTTCTTTTTCTTACCTTGCTGTAATTATACTGCAGTAAAGTCTTTTATAATCAGTAAAATCTGTAACTGTGTTAAAGAAGTATAGATCTTACTTAGAGGTCTAATATTCTCTGGGTATTTAGGAATTGAAAAACACTACCTCTGATTGTAAACAATAGCAATGATTTCAGGCAGCTAAATTTTAGCCCATCTTGGTCTTAGCATCAGAGTGTTATTACTGAAACATTAATATGGCGTAATACCTCTTGAATAAATGTTTGTTGTCATTTAAGGATATAAATTTCATGTCTATGGCTTGTATTTGTTCATTGCTTTTCTTTGCCTTCTTGTTTCAGTTAAAGAAATGTATGACTATCAAGGCAGGTCCTATCTGCACATACCTCAGGATGTTGGTGTTAACCTGCGGTCATCTGTGCCACCTGAGAAATGTTATCTTCCCAAAAAACAAATTCATGTGTGGTCTGGACACACAAAGGTAAGCAAACTCACTTTTTTTGTTTCTTGTGAAGTATTATAATGAAACCAACATAAAGTTCCAACTATTGATGTGGAACATTCCCTATTTCGGGTAAAAGTGTAGGAAATTCAAGATAAAGCAGAGAAGTCAAACTGAAGATAAACCTGAGTTAGGCTTTGGAGGTCCCCACACATATTAGTCACAAGTGATGACTCGGTCTTCAAGGCCATCTGGATTGGCCTTGTCATAAGAATTTATGATTTGGTGTCCTATCCCCTTATGGCAGCCCTGGCCTTGCCCTTCAAGTTCCTGCCACAACCTGCTTCCTCGTGGGCACCAAGTCAGTGAGTGATAGGCTTGTCCTGGCACCAGCGCTTCAATAATTTTGCCTTATCCCGTGAGGTTATCACCCTTCAAAGATTAGATGTTCCCTAGTTTATAAACTATGATAGTATTTAAACTAATGCAGAGACAAGGTATTGAGAACTTTTGATGTTGCTAATCTTTGTCATCTGCAGTATTCCAACCGACAATGTATAGATAGCTGTTAGCAAAGAGCAAAGGGACTGAGTGAAAGAAGGGAGAGGAATGGGGTGTTAGCAGCCTGATTGACTAAGGATTTCCTTGGGTGAGGAAGTCAATAGTAAAGGTTAAAAAATCTTCAGAAGCTTTGTGTCAATGGGGCTGCTCTTGGAATACTAATGAAGATTATTATGAAGAGGCATGAATTTTGGAATGAAGAAAAATAGTAAATTAGGTTGCTTAAAATTATACTGTCCTTTCCTTATGTTTTATTTTAACTGGTTTTAGAATGCTTCTGATTGATAACTCTAATACCTTTCTATAGGGCGTCAGTGCAGTCAGATTGTTTCCTCTCTCTGGCCATTTATTGCTGTCTTGTTCCATGGACTGTAAAATTAAGGTGAGTTTTCAGTAACAGAATAGGAGTGCTGCAAAGCTAGTGCTTTGGTTAAATCTATTTGGTTAATTATAAATAAATTTGGGTTTGTTAGGTAATTAGAGGCTAATAGTTTTCTCTTAGGCCCTGTGAATGCAGCAATTTATGAACTGCTTCCAAACATGTTGATTCAAATATGGCTCTGTGGTCCAGTT
>NW_017731451.1:3671298-3707134 GCF_001890085.2 Hipposideros armiger | reverse complement strand
CAGAAGCAAAGGCAGAAGTGGTAGGAGAAAGCATGCTGCTTTGTGGGAACCACGTGTATTCCAGAACCGCCGGGGTGTGGGATATGGTGAGAGGCGAAAGTGAGAAAAGCAGTAGAAGGGGGGACAGAGTATGGGAGGCCCTTGTGTGCCATTAATTAAGGAGTTTAGACTCTATCCTGAGGATGTTGGGCAGCAGCCATTAAACAGCTCTTGCCCAAAGCAACATGATCAGATTTGAAGTTTACAAAGATCACAGTGGTAGTATGGAGGATGTTTGATGGGACAGGCCTGAAGGCAGAGAAATGAATTACAAGGTTACTTCATTGGCCCGGATTAGAGATACTGAGAGCCTGAACTAAAGCAACAGAGATGGGAAGGATTGATCAGTAGTTAAAATCAGTGGGTCTTAGTAACTGGATGAGAGTGATAAGGGTGAGGCAGGAATCTAGGGTGACTTCCAGGTGGCTCGATGAATGGTGGTGTCATTCACCAAGAGAGGGAACAGAAGAGGATAATAAGGTTTCAGACCCATTGAATTTGAGCTGCCTTTGGGATACTGAGATGAAAATGTCCAGTAAGCCATTAGGTAGCCAGAGATTAAGCTTTGAAGAGAGGCTGGGAATTGGCAGCTACAGCATAGGAAAGGAAGAGATTGAGAGAACTTAAAGGAAAGAAGAGGGCCAAAGGGAGGACTGCTTTGTGGTAGACTAGCCTTTTTCATAGAGAATAGTTTGTCTTTGTCAGATTTCATGTGAAGGCTAGTTACATTGACAGATTTAACTGTACTGCGTGGAAACACCATTTGTGTGAATCGTAGTGCCTCTGTTTTTAGATTAAAGTGGGAGTCTGTTCTGCAGTGTTTTATGATGTTAGGGCCTCACTGCACAAATGAATACTGTCCAGATTCCGTAGCAGCCTAAGGAAAGACTTGTGGGAAGGCTGTCAGCAGCACACAGGAAAACAAAATGTCTCCTGCAGATGTAGTGGATTTGGTCCCCATTTGTCTCCCTTGCACTGGCAGTTTTTCAGAGGAAAACAAAATTTCCTACTAAGGAAGATGATAGCAACTCTGACTGGGACTCCTGCTATACAAAAAATGCCTAGTTGCCATGGCACGTAGTGCCTGACTAGAGCTAGTGAGTGGTGGTGGTTCAGGGCGGCTGTATATGGTTGACAATTTGTGCCATGCATGTTTTACACAATTAATTGTACGTTGGCAGTCTTGGTCATGGTGGAGTGGTAAAAAATAGGAAAGTTCTGCTTTCATTTAGCCACGTTTTATTTGTCTCTGTAACTTTCAAAAGAGTTGATTGGCAAGATTGATTTCAGACTTGCACCTTAAAGTTAATTTGTCAAAATGCCATCTTAAAACAAAAGAGAAGTTAATATTTGTTTTTAAAAAGGCTTTGTCTCTGAGATTCTGTGTAATTTGGCAATGTGATCACGCAAATATACAATTAATGAACAGTTTTCATCGACTGTAGGTATAGGTCACTGTTTTCACTTCAAGCTTCGTGAGTGCTCTGAGAGAACTTCCAAAATGTCACCAGTCATTTCTCTTTCATTGCCAATAATTGGTCTATTGTGTTTCTTTAAATTCTTAGCTGTTCAGTCATCAGCTGTATATATTGCATATTAAGAGACTGCCATGATAGACTTAAAAATAAAAAAAGTTAGATCTTTTCTCTTGGTTCTTGCCTAAACGTCATGCATCAGAATTACCGGAGGGGCTTTTTGAAGGAGGGGCGGGGTGGAAACCCACCTAGATTCCCACGCCTGTATAACCTATTCTGAGTCAGTAAAATCGGAGGACGGGGTTCCAGTGATTCGAACTCACAGTGTAGCTTGAAAAACTGTTTAATGCTGTTTCCCTTAATGGTGTTTATGTTTTACAAGAAGACACTTCACCTCACCTCCATTTCCATTGTCTCTGCCTTTAGGTCATAGTAAAGCTGTTAGAGACATCTGCTTTAATACTGCAGGAACGCAGTTCCTCAGTGCAGCTTATGACAGGTATCTTAAGCTCTGGGACACTGAGACAGGTAAGAGCTCACTTATACTAATACATAGTTATCTTACAAATTTGCATTTGTAAATGAAACGTGAGTGGTCTTCTGTGGCAAAATGGTACCTTCTCTAAACTGCTAATTCTCGTATACTTGACTATTAGTCTATATCACAAAATGTTTGTAGAGTTGAAGCTCAGTTATATGAGTAGCTCTTTCACTGTGAAACACTGTTTCCACCAAATGCAATTGATAAAGCAAACGTATTGATAGACAAAGAGATTTGAAATCTTCCATAGACTATTTAATCTATCTTTTTGTTCCTCTACGTCACCTAGCACACTGCACTGCACATAATAGAAGCACAAGAGATATCTGATGAACAGAATTAAATTTAATTGCCCAAACTGATTAAAATGTAGGTCTAAACTTCCGTGGTCCAGTTGGTTTTATATATTTACAGACATAAATTACATCAGTACATTTTGGCTAGTATAATTTTATGTAATTAGAAACCATCTTTCATCTTGCTGACTTTTAAGAGTAAAGATTATAGCTAATATTTATTGAACAGTGACTGTTTACCAGGCATTATGCTAAGTGCTTATATGCAGTATCTTATTCAATCCTTAAAATATCCCTATGAGATAGTACTATTATTGTTATAGATGAGTAAACTGCGGCTTAAAGTGGTAAGTTTTTTAGGGTCACACAGCTAGTAAATCGCCAGATGGTTCATACCAAGGTCTCTAATGCCAAAACCTTACTCGTAAATTCTTTAGCAGTCGGTCCTCAGCTCTGGCTGCACATCGTAATCACCTGGAGAGCTGTCTCTATTCTGCAGTTGATTTTACAGATTTACTTTTGAAAAATTATTTTTAATCATAAAATATCCATGAAAAGGAACAATGTGGTTTACAATAAAGAACAAGCAGCCTGCCTTTCCTCAGAATGTATTAAGCTGATTATCTCTAGGTCTTAATCCCTGGGTTGTCTTTAAGTGGTCAGATTTATTTTGCCTATTTTAACTTGGATCTTTGGTTTTAGGACAGTGTATATCAAGATTTACAAACCGAAAAGTACCCTACTGTGTCAAATTTAATCCTGATGAAGATAAGCAAAATCTCTTTGTGGCTGGGATGTCTGATAAAAAGATTGTGCAAGTAAGTAAGTCTTTTCACAATATTTTTATTAAGATTCCTGAACTTGATGCTATACCAGGGGATGGAATAAGGAATATTAGCTTGTTTAATGTTTGCTACTTTTAGGGACTGCTGATGTGTTCTATTCTTAGTAGAAAACAGTAAATTTGTAAAAACATGATGTTGGAAATCTTTTCCTTTCTTTACTTTCCATAGTTATGATCTTTGTTTTCATAAGTCTGCTCCACTTCTGTCTTTACCTCTTCTCTTGTTTGATATACAGTGGGACATTCGAAGTGGAGAAATTGTGCAGGAATATGATCGGCATTTGGGAGCTGTCAACACCATTGTTTTTGTTGATGAGAACAGGAGATTTGTGAGCACATCTGATGACAAGAGTCTAAGAGTTTGGGAATGGTGAGTTTCTTATCAGTAGAAAATCTGATTTTATAAAGCAAGCAATTTAAAAGTTTGTGGGCAATGACAAAGCCTGATAACATGCAGCCATTTGAATATTTTCACAACTGTGATCTCTGGCTTGCTCATCAAACTGTTTTAACGATTTAAGTATCCAGAATCTGGAAATAAAAATTTAAACATGCTAGTTTTCATAGTCTTTGGATAATCTATCTAAAGGATATGTATTTTGAGTCATTTTTCTGGCAGTTTGTATAGTGCAGTCTTACATTCTTTATTAGGTATCTTATTCATCTTTGCAAAATGACCGATGTAGGGGCCACAGCTGTATAGACTATATTGGTTACATTAGAGTTTGAATATAATATCCTGGCCTCAGAACCAATCCAAAGAAAATATTGAAAAATCTTTTTTTTTTTTTTTAAGCCGAGCCATCCTGCCACCTGTTGCAGCTCAGCGGCTGCTCAGCTTGGGCTGGGAATCAAACCGCTATTGCTCAGAGCTCAAACTCTTGAGTGAGCTCTTAACCAACTGAGCCACTCGGCTGGCCCTCTTAATTTTTTAAATGTCTACATTTTGTCTATTCGATACTGAAAATTGCCCCATTTCATCACCCTTGTCACTTATAGTGCATATGGTAAAAAACAAATGTTTTGCTTGTAGAATATAATCAGAATGTATTGGTTAATTTTGCTTTCCTGAAGAAAAAAGAAACTACTTTTCTAAAGTCAGGAAATACTAAAAGCTAATTTCACTAAGTGTCATAGATGTTGTTTTGTAATTTATTTTCAAAGAAATGCATAATAATCTTGTTAAGATAAATGTTTGAATGGAATTCAGCTTGTCTTGATAGTCAGTTATGAAGCACAGCTCAACTGTGGTTACAGCCTTGCAAGGAGTAGAAAGCATGTCTTCCCACCCCCAGAAGTCGTTCTGCTTTAAGAAGTAGGAAGCCTTGAACTACAGCCAGTAGTTTCCTCCTGAAACTGAGTTCCTCTGGGGAGCTAAGCATGTCCCTAAGCATTGTAAGGGCAATTTGGGTAATTGAAAATTTAATTTAACTGCATTTTCTCCCACTCAGCACCAGAACACCCCTCCAAATTCCCCCCAATAAAGGAAGAGTTGACTATATATTATATGTAGTCTTAACATCATCCATGATTTGAGACTACCTTATAACTAAGATCTGAGTCACCTTAGACCAATTTGCACAATACTCTGGAGAATAACATCCATGAACTTGTTTTGTTAATATACTTTAACAGTTTGATTATACTTGAACTTTTAAATGTTTCTATCTTTAGATGATATTTTAGCTCCATTTTAAAATGTGGAGTGGTTGGTATAAAAGAAATTGGTAAATATTTAAATGATGCACCAATTACAGGGCTTTAAGAACACGTGTGTATATTCTTAATTAGAGCATTGGCCAGCAAAGTATTTTGATTAAATTAAGGGGTGATGTTAGCAGGGTTTTTTCTTTTCAGAGCTTAAGAAATACTAAGAGTCAACACTTTCATTATAAATGATGACATTCTTTAAATTTCAGTTGAATCCTCACATGGTGTTAGAATCTTCCTAATCAATCCTCACATGAGGATAAGTGCCTCTTCTTTCTCATCCCACAGAACCCTTTGCTTCCCGTAGCTTTTTAGCGCTTGCTTATTTGTTCCTTTTCCCTGACATGGTCTTAACCATGAGAAAAAGACCTGTGTCTGCTCTTCATCTGTTCCCAGCACCAGCACAGTGCCTGGCACATAATGTGCACTGAATATCTAAGGAAATCATTATTGTCATAATTATTAATGATGTTACATTTATTGAGCCCTTTCTATGTGCCAGGCACACTAAGTATTTTGGGCCAGATCAAAATGATTCCAAACTGAGTTGTTGTGTTTTTTTTTTTCAGGATTATTGAGGTATGATTGACAAACAAAAATTATAACATATTTAAAGTGTATAACATGATTTGATGTACATATACATTGTAAAAGGATTCCCACTAAGTTCACTAACACATCCATCACCTCACCTATTTACTTTTTTTTTTCTTTTTTTTTTTTGGTGAGAGCACTTAGGTTCTATTCTCTTAGAAAATTTCATACAGTACAGTATCAACCAACCATGGTCACCGTGTTATACATTAGATCCTCAGGCCTTATTCATCTTACAACTAAATGTTTGTACCCTTTTACTAACCTCGACTTTTCCCCTACCCTCCCAGCCCCTAGCAGCCACCATTCTACTCTCTGCTTCTATGAGTTCGACTTTTTTTTTTTAAGTGACAGCATGCATTATTTATCTTTCTCTAGCTTATTTCACTTAGCATAATGCCCTCCAGATTCATAAATGTTGTCACAAATGGGAAGATTTCCTTTTTTAAAGACTGGATAATATTCCATTGTACATATAAATACACTTTATCCATTCATCCATCCACAGATAACTTACTTTGTTTCCATACCTTGGCTATTGTGAATAATGCTGCATTGAACATGGGAGTACAAATATAAATATCTCTTTGATATAGTGATATTGTTTCTTGTGGATATACCCAGAAGTGGGATTGCTGGGTCATAAGGTAGTTCTATTTTTAATTTCTTGAGGAGCTTCCATACTGTTTTTCATAGTGACTGTACCAGTTTACATTCCCACCAACTGTGTATAAGGGTTCCCTTTTCTCCGCATCCCCCCCAAAATTTGTTATCCCTTGTCTTTTAGACTAGCCATCCTTAGTAAATGTAAGGTGATGTCTCATTGTGGTTTTGATTTGCATTTCCCTGATGATTAGTGATGTTGAGCACTTTTTCATGTACCTATTGGACATTTATATGTCTTCTTTAGGAAAATGTCTATTCAGGTCCTTTGCCCATTTTTTAATTGGGTTATTTGGTTTTTTGTTATTAGTTGTATGGGTTCCAATAAGGGATTTGCAAATATTTTCTCCCATTTCCTAGGTTGCCTTTTCATTCTGTTGACAGTTTCCTTTGCTGTACAGAAGCTTTTTACTTTGAGGTAGTCCCACTTGTTTATTTTTGCTTTTGTTGTCTGCTTTAAGGTGTCAATTCCAAAAAATCATTGCCAAGACCAGTGTCAAGGAGCTTATCCCTTATGTTGTCTTCCAGGGGTTTTGCAGTTCCAGGTCTTATGTTCAAGTCTTTAATCCATTTCAAATTGATTTCTGTGTATGGTGTAAGATAGGGGATCATTTTCATTCTTTTGCATATAGATTTCAAGTTTTCCAAACACCATTATTAAAAAGACTGTCCTTTCCCCATTGTATATTCTTGGCTCATTTGTTAAAAATTAATTAACAGTATATACATGGGTTTATTTCTGGGCTTTCTATTCTGTTCCATTTGACCTGTGTGTCTGTTTTTATGCCAATATCATACTGATTTTGATTACTATAGCTTTGTAAATATAGTTTGAAATCAGGAAGTGTGATGCCTCCAGCTTTGTTCTTTTTTCTCAGGATCGCTTTAGAGCCTTTTTAGGTTCCATACGAATTTGATTGTCCTAGTTCTGTAAAAACTGTTACTGAAATTTTGATAGATATTGCATTGAATCTGTAAATTGCTTTGGGTAGTATGGACATTTTAATAATATTAATTCTTTCAGTTCATGAACACAGAATATCTTCATTTATTTATGTCTTCAGTTTCTTTCATCAGTGTTTTATAGTTTTCAGTGTACAGATTTTTTTATCTCCTTGGTTTAATTTATTCTTAGGTATGTTATTGTTTTTTATGCTTTTGTAAATGGGATTGTTTTTATAATTTTTCTTTCCAGTGGTTCATTGTTAGTGTATAGAAATGCAAATGATTTTTGTATATTGATTTTGCATCCTGCAACTTTACTGAATTTATTTATGAATTCTAACAGTTTTTTGGCAGAGCCTTTAGGATTTTCTGTGTATAACATGTCATCTGCAAACAGAGAAAGTTTTACCTCTTCTTTTTTTATTTAGATGCCTTTTATTTATTTTTCTTGCCTACTGGTCTGGCTAAGACTTCCAATACTATGTTGAATAAAAGTGGTAAAAGTGGACATTGTCTGTTTCCTGATCTTACAGGAAAAGCTTTCAGCTTTTCACTATTTGAGCGTGATGTTAGCTGTGGGCTTGTCACATATGGGTATGTTCCCTCTATACCTAGTTTGTTGAGACTTTTTGTCATGAAAGGATGTTGAATTTTTTATTTTTTCTCTATTTATTCAGATGGGCATATGATTTTTATCCTTCATTTTGTTATTGTGATGTATCACATATATTGATTTGCATATATTCAAAAGTATCCTTGCATCCCAGGGGAAAATCCCACTTGATCATAGTGTATAATCCTATTAATGTACTGTTGATTTGGTTTGCTAGTATTTTGTTGAGTATTTTGCATTTGTGTTCATCAGGGATGTTGGCCTATAATGCTGGCCTCTTAAAAATGAGTTTGGAAATATTCCCTTCTCTTTTGTTTTTTGGAAGAGTTTGAGAAGGACTGATACTAATTCTTTTACAAATGTTTGGTATAGTTCACTGGTGAAGCCATCTTAGTCCTGTACTTTTTTTGTTGTTGTTGAAAGGTTTTTTATTACTTTGACAGTCTCCTTCGTCATTACTGATCTGTTCAAATAATCTATTTCTCATGATTCAGTCTTGGTAGGCTGTATGTTTCTAGGTATTTATCTTTTATAGGTTATCTAATTTGTTGGCATATAATTGCTCCTAGTACTCTTGTGATCCTTAGTGTTTCTGTATTATCAGTTGTAATGTCTCTTTCATTTCTGATTTTATTTATCTTTTTAGTCTCTATTTCATTTATTTGCTCTCTGATCTTTATTTCCTTCCTTCTGCTAACTTTAGGCTTAGTTTGTCTTCTTTTTCTAGCTCTTTGAAGTGTAAAGTTAGGTTGTTTATTTGAGATCTTTCCTTCTTAATGTAGGTGTTTATCACTGTAAACTTCCCTCTTTGAATTGCTTTTGCTGCATCCCGTAGTTTTAGTATGTTGTGTTTCTGTTTTCATTTGCCTCAAAATTTTTTCGAGACAAATTTTTTTTATTTCTTCTTTGACCCATTTCTTGTTCAGTAGCATGTTGTTTAATCTCCACATATTTGTGAATTTTCCTGTTTTATTCTCATAATTGATTTCTGGTGTCATATCACTATGGTCAGAAATGATGCTTGATATGATTTCAGACTTCTTAAATATAGTCTTATTTTGTGACCTAATATATGACCTGAAAGCAGTAAATGTGAGGATCAGTCTTGCTATGAAGACAAGTAGGAAGCAAAACTACCTGAGGATCCCTGGAGCTGTCTTCACCACATACAACCGTCCCTGAGTCCCTGAGATGAATTACTAGTGATACTGGCAGCTTGCTTGGGAGAGGAGGGGAGGCTCTGACCACCTCAAAGTGAGAATTGACTCCCAACAGTAGGAAAATTATCGCTAAGACCTTCAGATAAGTGGTATTTGTTAAACTTTTACACCCTCTACCTGCTTAGAGTAGCATGATGATACAAGAAAACAAACCAAAGGAAACTTGGTTTCTTAATACTATACAAACTAAGATTACTATATAATTTTAAAGGAAAATAAAATATTATAATTAGATATTGATCAACCTACAGTATTCTAATTGGCTAAATTCATGAGATGTCATAGACATTTTTTCTCCCAATGGTATTTATTTTGTTAAAATATTTCTAAAAGAAAATTTTACAGAGGTTGATACTACTATTTATCTTTTAGCTTTATTTTTCACAGATTTTTTTATTAGGGTCTTTTCAGTGATTGCATTTCCAGACTGAAGATTATTTGTAAGATATGTTACTAGCTTATTATACTGAATTACAGTTTCTAATTAGAAAATAGTGTTGTTTATTAAATAAAACTATGCCTAGCAGACATGTTTCTAGCAATAATGAAGTTCACAAAGTATTCAGATTCATGTTTTGTTCTAGAGCTCATTGTACCAAGAGTTCTTGAAATAAGGGATCTGTTTAAATTTTTTTTGTTTTCTTTTATTGATATGAAACTGGATTATGGGTAATTTACTTTAGAAAATGCACTTATAATAATGTACTTATAAATGCACTTATAAAAATGCACTTAGCCACTAATAATAAGTATGAGAAGGGAAAAACAGTTGAACCTTTTTCAGATTGAGGCTCTTTTCAATACATTTGGGTCATTCCAAATGTCAGTTTTCACTGGTACCTTAGATGTGTAAAGGGTTGGAGATTTGATAAATGATACTGTTCCCCAGGTTATACCTGAAAATGTTTTCCCCTAACCAAGACCCTGGTAGAATTTTTTTCTAATCATTTGCTGCTGCTTCTGGATGGATGAATGGATGGATGGATGGATGGATGGATGGAGAAAATCCTTACTTAAAGTCAAATTATTATTGTTGGTATTACATTTTCCATTTAATCAAAGTCTTGGAACTTGACCCATAGTTTGAAATTGCTGCTTTATATTTTGAGATAACATCAGATTACATTTCCCACACATACATACTTTGTAAAAAAACATTTTTTGGTCTATCATGAAAAGCAACAAGACAAATCCTTCAGAATTTCTAAAGAATTTTTTATCATGGAGAACATTAAAAATGAAAAGGCTCTTTGAACTTTTGATGATTCTAGATTTAGGCGACTAGGTTTTAGATCTTTGTTTTATCCTATGGATCACTTGAATGAGAATATTTTTTAGTGCTTTTTCTCCTATACCATACACATTTAGAATATTTTACATGTAACTTTTGAAAATAGAAGCTGTCCAGATACCAAGCACTTAATCTCCCTTACCTATCCTGAAATCTCATCATTTCTGGAGGGGCTGCTTGCAGATCCCTATACAGCTATGCTTACCCTCCACTAACATTGCTGAAGGCTTTTAGCACTCTCACCTGCTTGCAGGGAAAGTTAAGGCTGACTGGCAGGTAGAATAAGAATGTTTCCCTGTAGGCTTTCCTCAGACATCTTACTTCTGCCTACCATAACACATTTTTAGATGAGCTCATTATTAAAGGACGTTTAGTAACAGATTTTTTTAAACATAAAGACCAAAGTTTAAATCAAAGAGTTAAAAAAGTAAATCATTGACGCTGTTATAATTATCACAGAAAGTCATTTATGAACTAAAAGATTTATAATAAGCCATAGAATGTCATTTTGTGATTTTCCTTCCCCCAGGAAGCTTCATGAAAGGTTTATTAACTCTCATTTCAAGAGTATCTTTTTTGTTTCAGAGAAAATTCTTCTAAAGGTACTTTTTAAAGTTACTTATTCTGATATGTTATTTTTAATTTTTAGGGATATCCCTGTGGATTTCAAGTATATAGCAGAACCCAGTATGCACTCAATGCCTGCAGTGACTTTATCTCCAAATGGTGAGTTAGTAGATAGAACGTGTTTTTAAATAAGTTTCTAAGACATGGTGTGATTTCTGTTCAAAAGAACCTTGGACATTACCTCCTAGGAGACGTCTGTCACACTGCCATACTTGTATAAGGAAATCTTTTCACTGTTAGAAATAATCATTGGTTTTCATGGGTGAATCCTCACCTGGTCTCTTATTTTTTTAAAAAAAATAAATAATAATTTGCAACTAATGTTAACTGAGCATCTAAGGATTTCTATCTGAGCAGGTTTTTAAAATAATTCTCCTTCCAACAGAATCCTATTCAACAACTCACTCAGTGGTTTATTGTGAACTCTTTTTCTTTCAGGGGATATAAAATTTTGGTCTGTTTCCCCATAATGAGAACACCTTAGCAATTTACTGTAAAAGATTTTCTCAGGCAAAAATACA
Organism: Hipposideros armiger; assembly: GCF_001890085.2. NCBI lineage: Eukaryota > Metazoa > Chordata > Mammalia > Chiroptera > Hipposideridae > Hipposideros > Hipposideros armiger. The sequence goes on along the minus strand of NW_017731451.1, from coordinate 3,695,755 downwards.
AAAGATAAATCTATTTAATACTGTTTTCTGTTCAGTGACGCGTTGCCTTTAAAGTAAAGTACAAGGTAATTTGTACTGCAGGTGTACTGACAGTACACTGATATAATTATAGCTATACATGAGGGCATTAAAGTGGAGGATCTCATGTTTGGGCAGCATTGTCGTCAAGGCCAGTGTTAACACACACAGCTACTGGGAGTGCAGGGCAAGGAAGGAAGGGGAGAAGTAGTTTGCTCTTCCTTCAGGCCATCTGCCACAGGCAAATCGGTGATCTTATTGTCAGATGCTCTGTGATTTTTATGAGAAGAGCTGGGTTCTGTTTTGATTATCACCATGTTGCATACTTTGTCACATTTGTTACTGCATCTACATTTCGTGTACTGTATTTTTAAACCATTCATTACGAATATTGTGCCCATCTTGAGCAAGGCCATTTACCTGCTCTGACTTGTTAGTATCATTCCCTTAGTTAATAATGTCTACAGGTTTATAGGATGCAAGAAGCAGTTTAGTTTACGCTCTAGGGGCTTTGGTGAATCCTGGGTAGATAAAAGCAATGTGGCCTTTCAACAACAGTTACTGAAATTTTTTAAATCATATCTTTTTTTGTATAGTTTTATTTAATAATCCTAGGTTTTCTTACCTAAAGTTGATCTCTCCTTTTTCCATAATTAGCATAGATAACTCTCTTCTCCCTATAGTTCTGTTGTATATAATACTGCATTTTAATTTCATATCATAAAACTTTAGTTCTATTAACACTAAACTCAGAATTTCTGTATATCCTTATTCAAATAAAATGTTTTTATATGAGAAGTGCTCAATGATAAACTAATGGATTTTGCTCATATAATCCTACATATGTATAAATACCTCTTGCCAGCAACAAATTTGTAATACTTCATAGATAGTATGGTAAGTTTATTTTCCTACTGTTATAAAGTAGTTGGGAACACAAGAATATTAATGACGGAATGTATTTAAAATAAAAAAAGTCTTTTTTAAATGTTCAGTCTTTCTCTAAAATGTCTCCTTTATTGAATTTACAGGGAAATGGCTAGCATGCCAATCAATGGACAACCAAATCTTAATTTTTGGAGCACAGAACAGATTTAGATTAAATAAGAAGAAAATTTTTAAGGGCCATATGGTAGCAGGCTATGCTTGTCAGGTGGACTTTTCACCAGACATGAGGTAAGTTTAAATCTCCTCATGTACTCTCATATTTAAATAAGATATAAACTACTATTGTACAAATAGTAATACTTTACATATCACTTTCACATATGTAATTGTATGAGAACTATCCAGATTGTGAAAATGCCAAAGAAAAAGGCAATAACAAGTTATGAAAACTACCTTTTCTTGTTTTTTAAGTTCTTAGTACATCTCCTTATATTGCTTAGTCCTGTGCCCTTTCGCCACATACAAATCCCTGTCTATATAGGCAATGTCTTTTTCTCTCTGCTTTTCTAAGCAAGGCTTAGAGGACTATAATCACTATATTGATGTAACTGACTGAACCCCAGAGGAATTAATTCTGTATTGCATTGTTGAAGTTAACAACTTCACTACAGCTTTTCTTCTAGATCACACTAGATTTGTGAAACCTAGAGTCTTTCTAAGAGTAAAATTCTGCATTCATTCCCCCCATTCTTTGCTAAAGTATAAGTAATTCAAAATCCCTGTAACCTTGTATGTTTAACCTGGGTAATTGGGCCTTAGACTCCTACTTCTGAGTCGTCTTAGACATAGTCAAAAGTTGTTGGAGCCAAAATGTAATTATGGAGGTGGTAGAGTTTAGTCTAGTAGAAAGGGTCTAAATGTGTTTGCTGGCTCTGTGTGAAATTGGTTCCCCCGCACTGTTTCTGACTGTCTAGAGAGCTATTGTGATACCGCATTCAGTGTGGCCCCTGGGTCTCCCAGGCTTCCAAGTTAAAAATAACTTTCTCTCGTAGATTGGTGCTCAGTTGGGATGGTTTTTGGTAGAATTTTAAATTGTAGACTGCATCATGCTCTACTATGTTCTTCTCACTAAGTGTTATATATACACACTGATTTTTTCTCTGTTCCTTCTCTGCTTTACCAGTTTAAAGTGTTTGAATAATTTGAATTTTTCTTCCCATTGTAGCTATGTGATTTCAGGAGATGGAAATGGAAAATTAAATATCTGGGACTGGAAGACCACAAAACTCTACAGTCGATTTAAAGCTCATGAAAAAGTGTGTATAGGTGCTGTGTGGCATCCTCATGAAACATCTAAAGTCATAACATGTGGTTGGGATGGTCTCATTAAATTGTGGGATTAATGAGATGAATCCTTAAACTAGGATCATTTTGATCCAGTATCATATTTAACTATATTTAATTATTAAATGTGTTGGATGGCAACTTGATTTACAGATTATCACTTCCTTACATGGCCTTACAAAGTTGACACCTTGTTTTGGAAAAAAAAAACCAAAACTTTGTAAATTTGGCTCATATAACTTCATTGGCAACTTTATTTTGTTCTTTATAGATATTATTTATACAGAGAATGACCATTCACTTTCTATTTGACAAGTAGTTACTATTGGCAGGAAGTTTGGGCTTACCCCCATTACATACTGAAAAGGATTCCTTTGGAGTCGAGAAAGAATCCCTAGTGGATTTGGGGGTTCTAAAGGAGGTAGTATAATTAATAACAAATAACTCAGAAAGCTACCATGTACTTAGACCTCTTCAACAAAAAGAGAAGTAAGGAACAGGGATGATATAATTTAATGTGACTCTGAAAGAAGGATACCACCACCCACAATTACTATTTCCATTATTTCCAGTGGGTCAAGTTCTAATCTTCTGGATTTAGGAGGTCCACTATTTTTTTATGACACGTTATATATTTTTAGTTGTGAGCCAGCAATCTTTGACTGCAGCATTCCTCTAATTATTAAACAATGTAAAATACAAATCAGTCCAGAGTTCTTTCCTTGACTTTGTTCCTGATGAGTATAGTCAGGACTATTTATAATCAGAGAATTACGTTATTTTTGAAGATAGAACTCAAGACTGCACATTGTTTGTATTTACTGTCAGTAAGGACCTGACTACATTTTCTAAAGTCAGGGTCTCTTAGGTCATTGCTTCACAAATGTTACTACTGAAATACTCCTCATAGGAGATAGGATATCATAGTTCAAAGTATTAACTTGCAATTTCTTTGAAGTTGTAAGTTTTATATTAAATTATTCTTATTTGGCTTGTGAATATATTCAACAGAACTTATCAGAAAAATTTTAAACTTCTTTCCAAATCTTTGAGTAAAACTAACAGTCCAGGAAAATGGCTAGAGTTCCCCAGTTTGAGAAACAGTGACTGGTTGGTTAAAAAAACTTTTTTTTTAAACTTCAGATTGTGAAGTCAAGATAGCCTCTTGAATACAGTAGCTAATAGCACTTTAGTTTGATAAGCCATTTCTCCTGTTGATTACAAATCTGTATCAGATGTTTCAATGTGGTTTGAAATATTTCAGTACCATGCTACAAAGACTGGTTCATAGCTGCTGACTTGGAGCCCCAAATCATGTTGAGTGTTCATATCCTAAGGGCATTAGCTCTGAGTCCTATGCTATCGATAGCATTTCATGCTTCTTGTCCTTAAGAACACCCATTTTTAAAAATTAAATTAAAAAAATAAAAAGCCTGGTATAGATAACCAGGTGCTCTAGCCACATATAAAGAAATTTCAAAGGAGAAAATAGAAAAAAACAGAATATAAGTGGTAGAGCTATGTTTTTGAACACAGAGGCACTCAAAGAAATAAGAACACACTGCCTAGTTGCTGCCATTTCTGAATCTGCCAGAAAGGGTGGCTGCCGTTTCCTGAAGGGGAAAGAATTCAGGCAAGACCTTTTCTTTAGTCCCAACCACTGGGTTTAACAAATGTGACTTGATCACGTTTGGTTAATAATGGAAGGATTAATCATATATTTAAACTGTTTTGTTCAGCACCAGTATTTTGTATGCTACAAATCATAATTTCTAAATCTGAGTTTATGTTATTGCGTTTTTTGACTTTCTAAACTAAGCAACTGTATATAAAAGTCGTTTTTTTAAATCGTATTTTTAAATAAAGCATTTTTTTTGTAGAAAATGTCATCAAAATTTTCATTCTTAGTCTCCTTTTAAGTCTTAATTCTGTTGAGCCACCAGTTTAAACCATTTACAGATTTTAAATGGGCCATTTTGATTTTATGGAGAGAAATGATGCTTTAGAGGTGGGTATGGTATATTAATATGGTACTAATGGGCTTATTCTAATTAAATAATAAAATACAGAATATTGCCCTCAGAGCATACAGATTAAGTTTAACACATTCCATATTTTTCACTTAGTGGTGGCAGAGCCATGATTGTTCTCCTTTTAGAGTGCACAAGTGAGTGGGGTTCTTTTCCAGCATAAACAAGTCTCAAGATCATGTTGTTACTGAAGTTAAATGGTTACCACCTGACTCCTTTTCTTACTGCAACTTTTTTTGTCATACCCAAGACAGAATTCCTTCCTAAAAGTTAGGCTTTAGTGAAAGGTTTAATCCAATAAATATTTAAATATTGAAACACAAGCTGGGAATATTTTGCCTTAAAACGAGACAGTTTTAAGATAAGGAACAGGAAGTAGTATCAAACAGACACTTCTGTAGAAAAGTATAGAGTGATTCTTGAGGATGCATTGTGAGGCTGGTTGATGTCCCCAGCATGTCTGTAAATTACCTGAAAGAAAATATTGACAGTGAAATAGCAGTAATTACAGAGGCTGTCTTTGAAGAACAAAGTGTTACTCCCAGTGTGGACTGAGAACCATCTGCACCATAATCCCCTTGGAGATGGTGTCCTTACTGAGATAGAGAAATCTGAAGACAGTAGAGGTTACTTGGGGGAGCCATAATGGATTCTGATATGGGGAAGAGAAGTGTGAAGTGGCTTCCAAGTCAAGATATCCATCTGTAGTATAAAATTCGAGTCTCAAAGTGCAACCTATGGAACATTAATGTTAATATTTTATCAAAGATGTATATTTTTCGTATCTCTGAAATAGAGCTACATCTTTAAGTCAGTGCTGTGTCATAGTTTAATGGCAGCATTCCTTCTTAGATCATAAAATAATTGACTAAAAATAAACAAGGCAAGTACTAAGGGACCTAACGAGGAGGAGAGAAGATCCAATCAATGGAAAGAAGGTTCTTTCACAGCGGTTGGCTCAAAATTCATGTTACCAATTTTTACCTGATCAATGGGTAAATAAAATGAATGAACTAACAAAAGATTGCAATTTTAAAAACATATATTCATTCATTCACTGGGTCACAGTCAGCAGTTCTAGCAATGTCCCCAGATGGTAGGCACACTAAGGATGAGAATCAGTTTAGTAGCGTCTGAGTTTATCTTGAGTATTTTAGAAACTACACTTTTAGTACATGTAAACTCAGAAATTTAGCTAACCCAAAATATATACATGTGCATGTGTGTGTGTGTTTGTGTATGAGTATACATGTGTGTGCGCATATATGTATGTATATACATTTTATATACAGAGGGTGCCCAAAAAAGTATACATGTTTTAAGAAAGGAAAATATTAAAATTAGGCTGATGGTAACCACTTTGAGCACCTCTTGTAATTGCAGAAGTCAAACATGACTTGTATTGATCTTTTATTATCAGTATATATTGAGTATTACAATTTTAATACAGTTTTTCCTTAAAATGTGTATATATTTTTTGGCACCCTCTATTTATATGTATATCTTCCATATTCACAGTCATTTTAGTAAATTATACGAACAACATTCTCAACGTAAACACTTCAAAATATATTATCTGGAACCAAAGGGAAAAAAAGTCATGACTTGCAGCCAGAGTCCTTAGAATGGTTTTATTTTTAGTGACAGAGAAAGAGATAATTCTTACGCATATTCAGCTTCTTATATTTGCAATAGCTGTCTTCATATGAATTATTTAGCTCCCCCTCTCCACTCTCCAACCTTCAGCATTTGAGATATGAAGGACTAACTCTCAAGTCTCAAACATTTTTGGTTTAAGTACATGTTCTATAGTGCTGTCTAATAGAAATTTTATGTGAGCCATATGTGTAATTTTTAATTTTCTAAGGGCCACCAAATTTAATTTTCTAATAAACCAGGAGTTAGTCGTCTTAATATATTTTATATAACAATGTATCCAAAATATTTCAACATTCAATTATTTTTAAAATTAATATTTTTCTCATACTAAGTGTTTGAAATCTGGTCTATATTTTACACTTAACAGCACATTTCAATTTAGACACTACATTTTCATCAAATACTTTATCTGTTTCAAAGAATGTAACGTTTAATGCCCAAGTTGTTCCAAACATACCTAAGAGTTTTTTAATAATTGAATCAAGTAGACGTTTTTAAATTTAAAGTAATTAAAAGTAAATATAATTTAAAATTCAGTTTATCAATCACACTAACCACATTCTAAGTGCTCAATAGCAATATGTGACGAATAGCTGCCATATTGCATGTAAGTTCTAGTACGACTTGACACACACTGACTCAGATAGTCAACTTTACTGCTTCATCTTCTGAAAGGCATTCTAAGGTTCAAATATTTCATAAGATAGCTCATGCAAAGACTTAAATGATCATATTTTTCTGGGTAGTTTCTTCAGGTTTATCTTCCAGTTCACTTTACAGTCTTCAGATGTGTCTAATCTGTTTAATTCATTAAACTTATTCCAATGATTTTTTTGTTTATGGAAGGTTGATATGTGTTTTTAATATCGACCTGTTCTTCAAATGTCTTGTTTTCTTATGGTTAGTAGATAATCTAATATGCCTTTTAAACAATTTATATTACACTTTCTTTATGATTGCTATTCTGTTCTCTCACATTCTTGGGCTGAAAATCCCAGTGTTTATTGTATCTGTTCACTCTACCTCATTGTGGGCCATTTTCTTGTCAGTAGTAATTTTTTATTAGGAGTTCATCTTAAGTGGGTCTTTTTTTCTTTTCTTTTTTTTTTTTTTGAGGAAATCCTTTGTAGCCTGAGTTGAAGAGTCCCTTCAGAATGGTTTTACATTTGTTTCTGCCATGTACCCCTGAGGTATCACCCTCTAAGACCAGCTTTTTAATCTTAATTTCTCAGCTTATGATTTTCCTATGTGATTATTATAAATTCAAGTCCTTTAACAGGCCAGAGGTTTCAAATTCTCATGAGAAACTTATTTTTTCCCAGAGCTACAACAAGGATAGGCTTCCTTGTGCTGGGGGAGTAGATTTTTAGGGACCCTATTCCACGGAGGCTGTAGCCCTCTAAGGATCCCACTGCTGCAGGGATCCTTTACTCTCTAGGGCTTCAGGCCTCTGGCCATCACTGTCATACTGAATTCCTGGGACTATTGCATGGAGGTTCCTGTGTTAATTCTCTGGCTCTAGGCTCTCTCTGAGCTCTTTGTGTCTGAAGATTTTTCTTTCCTGGGCATATACATACATATGCACATACATGCATACATATGTGTACATATATACATACAGAAGGATCACCATAGATATATTAACTTAATCTAGTATCTCCAGATATTGCCACTTTGTTAGGACAGTCTAAAAACAGAAGTATCAACTAGTGCAGTCGGAAACATTCCGGTTTTTAGAACCATGGGGGTTTAAGTGTGTTATCCAAAAAGGTACTTTTCCCAAGAGCACTTCACTTAATGACTGGAGAGCCATCATAATGGGTTCATCTTTTATCTGAGCTTTTTTTTTTCTGAATAAGCACATCATTTGGGTTCTTTTGAATTTATCCTAAGACTTCCCTTAATAGTATACGAAACAAATTATGCTACCACTGTCTAAGCCTTCTCTAATCATGGGAATCTCAGAATAATGAAATTTTCAAGCTAGAAGAAAGTAACCTTAGAAATTTAATATTCCAACCTAAGTAAGGAAATATGCCAGGAAAGATGATGACTTGCTTGATATCATGCAGCAAGTTAGCAGCAGTATTAAAATCTTTCTCTTTTCATCCTACTGTCCTGCCTCCTCTACATAATGCCACTTGTGTATTTTTAAACTGTCAGGTTGATGTAATCTTTGTTGCTTCCAGCTTTCTCTGAGTTAGGTGGCTTAACAGAAACACTCACCTGTTTAGATCATGTTTATTTCATCCTTTAGTAAAACAACTATAGGGCCAGCCGAGTGGCTCAGTTGGTTAAGAGCTCGCTCAAGGGTTTGAGCTCTGAGCAACAGCGGTTCGATGCCCGGCCCAAGCTGAGCTGCCAACAGGTGGCAGGATGGCTCAGCTAAAAAAAAAAAGTTGAAGTAAAACAACTATAGCTAAAGACATTCTCATGGCCTCTTCCATTAGAGTTGGGCCCCATCACCTCATTAACTGTTCATGTGGACATTTCTTGGTCATACATTGGCCAAATAGTTTTGAGAACACAATAACTTTTCACCTTTTACTTTTGAACAACAAAATGTTTTAATAATTTTTGTAGAACTACCAACCTCCATCTTTGACAGAAATAGCCTCACATCATCATATCTTCCTTTTCTCATAAATATTCTTTAAAATATTCTCCATGCTGTGAATTGTGTCCTGACTCTAAAATGTTTGTTTTCTGGGAAATGGTACAAAGAAAGAACAATGAAGGATGAGAAGCAGAGATTGAGGTTTACTATCCTAGGATATCATCTAGTAAAAATTGAGCCTTCAATTATTGTATTTATTCAATTCAGTTATATAGTTCTCATGTCCCCAAGGTCAAGAAAGATCTCCAGGTTAGCAAAAACAACCGTACCAATAAACAACCATGTCAAGAAACGGATATAGAGAGAGCCAAGATGGCGAAGTAGATAAACGCTGTGCCTGTGTCCTTCTGTGAACACATTAAAATTACAACTAAATTATAGAAAAAAACCTGGAGAACCATCTGAAGTCTAGCCAAGCAATCCTACAATTAAAAATATAAAGAAGCCTTGTTGAGACTCATAGGAGGGGTGGAAACACAGAACGGGCCCCAAACTTCCCTGTGGCAGTTGAGAATCAGGAGAGATACCTCAGCCACAGAGGTTCCCCAAAGAGGAGCGAGGGACCCCAGCTCCCCACCAGGCTTCCCAGCCCAGAGTACTGATGCAAGGAAGAGGAACCCCCACAACATCTGGCTGTGAAAAGCTGGGGATTCTGACCATTCTGGTGGGGGTAGGAAGGCTGCAGAAAACACAGACGATTTCTTAAACGGTCGCACACACTCACTCGCAGGCACTCACCTTGGGCTCCAGCGGAGGGACAGTGATGGAGGTTCTTGAAGACATACCTGGGGCAGACTGAGGTGTGTGGCTACAGGGGAAAGACTGGAGGACAATTGGCATTTTCCTGGTGAGAAGTCCTCCTTCCTTGCAGCCGGCAGGCAGTCGCCATGTTTACTGTATTGAGCCCTCCCAAACAAGCCAAATCTGAATCTGATTAGCCTCATGAGCTTCGCTGCTGCTCCACCCTGCTGACTCAGCTGGGAACCTACCCACCCAACTTGTGCACTGCCAGAGGCACTTTCTCCTCCAGCAGCCATCCCCTCCCTCATTGCACTCAAAACTATCAGAGTCCATGGGCCCCAGGTGGGTGGCAGCTGGCCTCAGTGTGCTCTGAGACTTGCTGAGTCACTACACGCTCAGCACTGCCACCAAACCAGAATCTACATTAACCTGGTGACCAAAACTCTTCCCACTCTACTGACACCCTGAGATGCTACCTCACTCAACTCCCATACTGCATGAGGCTTTATCAGCACTAGGCTGAGCCTTAAGGGAGCTGGCAGGTGACAGCAGGTCTCTGGGTGTCCTGGCATTTTGCGGAGTTGCTCCAGGCCTGGTACTGGGGGCAACCATCCTCAGTTCGCAGTGTGGCCTCTCCCACATGCCTCCAGGTTTAGCACAGGCAGCAAACAACCAGGGATTGATTTGTAGCTCCAACCAGGTAGCCCCTGGTCAGTAACACGCATTGGCTGACCTGGGCCTGCACCAGAGCCCCTCCCAAGAGGCCCCAAAACCAACATACCTGTAGGTTGGCTTCAGACCATAGCAGAGCACCACCTAATTAGCCCCACAAGTGGCACACACAAAGGGTGGTCACAACAGGCACCAGAGCCTGCTGAGGCAAATCCCACTCAGTGGGGTAAGCCTCCCACACAGCAGCCCATAAGCTGTGGACATGGCAAACCCCACAGCCAATCAGCCTGACGGTTAATCCCACCCACTAATGTGCCAATAACAATCAAGGCTCAACTATAACAAGACAGTACACAAAACCTACCAGGGACACTCCTGAGCACCCAGCTCAGCTGACCAGGGAAACTGTTCCACTGGGCCTCACAGAATACCCACTACATAAGACCACCTATCCAAGACAGGGAGACATAGCACATCTACCTAATATATAGAAACAAACACAGAGAGGCAGCCAAAATGGGGAGACAAAGAAATGTATCTCAAATGAAAGAACAGGAGAAAATTCCAGAAAAAGAACTAAATGAAATGGCGGCTAGCAAACTACCACAGACAGTTCAAAACAATGTTTATAAGGATGCTCAAGGAACTTAGTGAAAACTTCAACAAAGAGACTGCAAGCATAAAAAAAGAACATAGAAACCATCAGAAGTGAAGAATACAATAACTGAAATGAGGAATGCACTAGAAGAAATCACCAGCAGACTACATGAAGCAGAGGATCGAATCAGCAATTAGCAGACCAGGTAGCAATCATCATAGGGGTACCAGAAGGAGAAGAGAGAAAGCAAGGGATTGAGAAACTATTTGAAGAAATAATGACTGAAAACTTTCCTAACCTGGCAAAGGAAATAGATATAAAAGTCCAGGAAGTGCAGAATCCCAAACAAGATGAACCTAAACAGGCCCAAACCAAAATACATTATAATTAGAATAGGAAAGGTTAAAGACAGAGAATTCTAAAAGCAGCAAGAGAAAGGCAAATAGTAACTTACAGGGGAGCTCCTATAAGATTGTGAGCTGATTTCTGAACAGAAAATTTTCAGGCTAGAAGAGATTAGATCAAAATATTCAACATGATGAAAAGCAAGGACCCAGCAAAGCTATCATTTAGAATTGAAGGACAGATAAAGAGCTTCCCAGACAAGAAAAAACTAAGAGTTCATCACCATCAAACAGGTATTACAAGGAATGTTAGAGGGACTTCTTTAACCCCCTGTTGGGTGCAACTGATCTCACAGATTCACTGCACACAAATTTTCAAATATCTAACAGTTAATTATTGTGACTCATCGCTTCCATATCTTCCCCCTCTATCATAACCTATCGCCAGTCATGTTTGTGACTTGGTACAGTAAAGATGTATTTCACAGCAGCATCTTTGTGTGCAGTGAATCTGTGAGATCAGTTGCGCCTGATGGAGAGTTAAGATAAAAAAAAGATCAAAATTATGAATAATAAAATGGCAATAGCTACTTATCTATCAATAATTGCTTTCAATGTAAATGGATTAAATGCTCCACTCCAAAGACATAGAAGGGTTGAGTGGGTAAGAAAACAAAACCCTTACATACACTGCCTACAAGAGAATCACTTCAGACTGAAACACACACAGAGACAGAAAGTAAAGGGATAGAAAAAGATAATAAAACTTCATGAAAATGGGAACAAAAAAAAATGGGATAGTGATTCTCATACCAACAAAATAAATTTTAAAACAAAGGCTATAACAAGAGACTGTGAAGGACCCAGTAATCCCACTTCAGGGTATTCATCTGAAGAAACCCAAATGCTTCTTTGAGGGGACATGTGCATCCATGAATTCATTGCAGCATTGTTTACAACAGCCAAGATGTGGAGGCAGTCTGGGTATCCATGGTTAGAAGAGTGGATAAAGACGAGGTGGTAAGTATATACAATGAAATATTGCTTGGACATAGAAGATTGGAATGGGTTCTTTCCATCTATGGTGGCATAGATGTACCTAGAGGGTATTGTGCTGAGTGGACTGTAAGAGAGAGAAAGACAGATGTGATGTGATTTCACTTATATGTGGATTCTGAATAACAAAATAAACAAACAAAATAGAAATAAATGCATACATACAGAAAACATATTGATGGTTGCCAATGAGAGAGGGGTTGGGAGTGAGTAAAAAGGGGGAAGGGATTCAAAAGTACTAATTGGTTGTTACACAGTAGTCATAGAGATGTAGGGTATAGCATGAGGAATACAGTCAATAATATTGTAATAACTATGTATGGTGTCAGATGGCTACTAGATTTGTTTGGGTGATAGATGGTAGGGGGTTGGGGGCAGGATGAAAAAGGGAAGGGATTAAGAAATACAAATTGGTAGTTACAAAATAGTCATTGGGATGTAAAGTAAAACATTGGGAATATAGCCAATGATATGGTAATAACTATGTATGGTGCCAGGTGGGTACTAGACTAGTCAGGGGGGATCACTTCTTAAATTATATAAATGTCCAACTACTATGCTGTACATCTGAAATTAATATAAAATAATATTGAATGTCAACTATAATTGATAAATTTAAAAAGTGGGGGAGGGGAAGAGGAATAAGAGGTCCAAATTTCCAGGTATAAAACAAACTAGTCATGGGGATGTAATGTACAGCATAGGGAATATAGTCAATAATATTGTGATAGCGTGAGAGTGTCAGATGGTTGCTGGACTTTTCATAGTGATCACTTCTTTAGGTATATAAATGTTGAATAACTATGGTATACCCCTGAAACTAATATAATATTGTATGTTAGCTGTATTTTTAATAAAAATCTTTTTAAAAAAAGAAAAGGATAAACTGTGTCTAAATTTAAGTTAACCAAAATGAGAGACCATGGTACGTCTAAATTCCAAAGGTATTTTTAATGCCAGAAAAAACTTCAATAGCAAAGGCTGATGAAATAATTTCACTGAAAAATCCAATGTGAAATACCTTTCTTTATTCATATTCAAGAAATATTTATTGAGCACCTTTTACCTAGCAGACACTAGGGCTTACCTCCATGGAGCTTACACAGTCTGCCGGGAAAGACCGCTGTTAGACAAGCAAATACATTAAAGTACAAAGATAGGGAAGAGACTAGAGGGCATCGAAGAGAAACAGTTAGGGGCCTTAAATGGTGTGTGTGGAAATGATGTTTGACCTAACATCCATCCTTGAGAAATAACATTGTCTTCTGCAGATAATTAATAGCTTGTTTTTATTAACATAATTGTGATTTCATTAATGTTACAGAACCCACTTGAACCTTGGCTCATCATACTGGGGGGTGCCAAAAAATATGTATACACATGACTTGTAGTCATCTTTTGTTATGGGTATATATTGAGTATTACAATTTTACTACAGTTTTTTTTTCCTTTCTTAAATGTGTATACATTTTTTTGGTACCTTGTGTATATACCCACCTGGGGGGTGATATCAAAATATCCCATGACCAGTAGTAACACAGGACCTACAGCAGTTAGAATAAAAGCTAACCACTGTGCTAGGGAAGGGTCCTGGAAGCTGCCTAGTGTGCTGTTTATTAATTGCTCGATCTTGGGAAGGTCTGGGTGTCCCGTGGGAGGGACTATGGCGGAGGAGAATGACTTGGGACCACAGTCATTTACCAACTCTATAGCTCACTGGTACATATTGATTGCATATCTGTCCTACGTATACTGAGCTACTCTATTGAAATAATCTAGATTAGAATTCAAATTTGACAGGAAAAAAAATCCCTTATTGTTTCAGACAATCTTATTGCACATAACCAATCACTAAGAAAAACAAAATATTTTATATGAGAATATGAAATTGCTAGTTTTACAAAGCATTGGTTTTAATGAGTGTTGAGAACTATCATTTTTCCATATAGTGCTAAACATAAAGTGTGACAACATTAAGCTTGCCTGATTTATTTTCCTTAAGGACAGAAATACAATAACATTATTTAAAATTTTTCAATGATTTCCAAATTTAGGCAGTTTAAGAATATACTGAATTTTTGGAATATGATTTCATGTGATAAGTAAAGTTCAAATACCTCTTTCAATGTAAGAAAAAGGATGACATTTTAGCATAAGGTTAAATGTATTCTTGAATTCACAAAGAATCAGCAATTGACTAGTACAAAAGAATTATGTTATTGCTTAAAAGGCAAACATAAATTTATCTCCAGAAGAAAATTATATTAATTGAGCTTGGAGATACTGTTGTATTATCAAGTATAATAATCTTTTTAAATGAGGCCTTCATTTTAATCTGGCAAAATATGATGAGGCTAGCTTCCTGGTGTAAATTCAAGCTTTGCAAAATCCAAAGATGTAATACTTAGGCCATGCAAATGTAGTGCTGTATTTACTATATACTGAACTCTTACAGCCAAGGCAGAAATGTTTACATGAATAGCTGATTTGGACTGAACACTGTAAATTCATGAATTTACTTTTGTTTTACTCCAATGTAAATATTAATGGACTTTCAGTCAATTCTAACAGAAGTTTGTTTACTTCTCCCTGGCTCTCTTCATTTGAACATGTCAAATAGTTGCAAATATTTGTATGATAACCAATTATAACTGCATCAAATATGATCACTCTAAAAAACGGAAAGGAAAAATTGTTTTTCTTTGACTTTAATCTCAAATTATGACACAGAGTTTGTACTAAAAGGTGACCTCTGAATCTCTTACACCCTCATGTTCTTCACCTAAAAAAAGTTTTTTTTATTATTTGATTACAGCATTATCAAAGTTGTATTTTCAGATTTATTTATGAACATTGCTCTGGTAACAGTTAATTAAGAGATGTTTGTCACAGATATTCACATCTGAGCTCATTTATTTAGGGTCAAAAACTAGTTTGAAGCAAAGAGAACTCATACTGCACTTCCAAGTGACTGCGCCCTTTCTAAAACCCAGGAGGAATGTGCCAAGTATTGGGATAAGCCAGGGCCAAGAGTTACTTTCAAAGCTTTGCAAGAGCTTTTCTGGCAACCCGAATATATTGACAGAGAAGTTATTGGGTCCCATATTTTTTCAGTAAGCTTCCATTTGGCAGGCATATTTTAATTAAGTAGATTGTCTAAATTTAACCTGCATGCTACAAAAATGATCCCAACTCTAACAGATTTGCAGGTCTGGTCTTAGTATATTTGTAGTTTTTTCTCCCATTTACTAACAGGGTGAAAAAAAATATGTCCTTTGGAAGTAGCACCTTCATTTGTTAAATGCTATTGAGGCAGCATTGTTCAGGGATCAGCAGGGGCTGTGGGATCTGGAATCCACGTAGGTGTGGATTCCTGCTCCACCATCTTGTAGCTGGATGATCTGAATAAACTAGTTAACCTCTCAGAGTTTCCTTACCTACATATGCAATCGGGAAAATTACAGCTCCTCATAAGTTGTTGGGAGAATTAGGAATAATGTATGCATTATTCTGCTGAGCACATAGTAATAGCTACAATAAATACTAGCTCTTCATTTTGTTTGGATTTTGTTTATATGGCTTTTGTAGTAGTTTTGATGATGATGATGATGGTTGTTTTGCCAGCTCTTCACCAGCAGGATCTCCCCAAACACCAGTGCTGTGGTAACCTCGACCCTTTCTCATGGCCTACCCCAGGAGTTCTCCACAGTGGGAGATTCTGCCCCCAAGGGGACATTTAACATGGTCTGGAGACAAATCTGGTTGTCGCAACTGAGGCAGGAGTGGGGAAGGTTCTCCCAGTGGGAAGGGCCAGGAATGCTGCTACACATCCTAGAATGTACAGAACAGCCCGCCCTCCCCCAACAAAGAATTATCCAGCCTGAAATGGCAGGAGTGCTGAGGTTAAGAAACCCTGGCCAATACAATAAGCATAATAAATTCTAGAGGCAGGGAAACCATAGCAACAGGCAAAAAATGCATCATAAATTTCAAACTCTCCATGAAGGGAATGAAGGACAGTCTTAGATATAAGCATAAAATAAGTGCAAATAACTATTGAACAGGCTGCCTAGTAGGTGGATGTGGGTGGTGTGTTTGTGGTTT
Source organism: Hipposideros armiger (assembly GCF_001890085.2). NCBI lineage: Eukaryota > Metazoa > Chordata > Mammalia > Chiroptera > Hipposideridae > Hipposideros > Hipposideros armiger. The sequence goes on along the minus strand of NW_017731451.1, from coordinate 3,679,684 downwards.
ATTCTGAGTTTGTCTTGTCTTTTTTCTTAACAGTACACCCATTCTTGCTTCAGATATAGTGCAACGAAGTCAGTGTTCTGTACCACCAATCTGAAATAAATGCCCTGTACAAAGAGGGCTTTTAGTAACACCATAAATCTTCAATCCCATGAACTGAGAATCTTGATATTGGGTGTGTACACACCTAAAACCTGATCAGACTGGACACTTAAGATCAGTGCACTTCATACTTTAGTGTGTAAGAAGGTTTAAAATTAAAAGGTTTAATGTATAAAAAGGTTTACTGTATATACTTCACTGTATAAAACATTTATTAAAAAATAAAAGAGAAAGAATCTGTGATATAATCCAAACAGGAACTGGATGGAAGTTACCTTGTTTTGAAGGCTATGCAAACTAACAATATGACTTCAGAGTTTTTATGGGCCCCTTTGAAATACCTATGGACATTAAAAGCAACCAAACTGCTATTCCAAATTACACTTATTCAAGCTGGTCCTCCCACCACAATGACTTTTATTAGTGGACGCTGTGTTTTAAAATAAAAACCTCATTTGTATTTTTTAAAATCACTACTAATTTAGAAAGTCTTGTTTCTTTTGAACCCAAGTTAGTGAGATCATCTAACTCTAATATATTTTGGTTTCTCACTTGAAGACTGATATTTTCAAACCATTGCAAGAAACAAAAGCCAACCCAGGGAATGTCTGGGGTGGAAATACATAAAAAATGGGGAAAAGGAATACAGCTTAGTGTAATCAGTATTCTATTCCCTCCCCAAAATTCTTGAACAAACATGTATGCATGTTTTCCTGCTCTCTCAAGGTTTAAAAAGTATAAGAAAATATTCTTAATTTATAATAAGGTAATAATTTGGTTTATTGTTATACTATTTAATTTATTTAAAATAAGATTTTTGAAAATCATTTGTAGGGGTGAATGTCTAATCTTATAAATAGAAATGATAGAGATCATTTGAACTATTGAGAACTGCATTTTCTGCTTAATTTTTTGACGTGGAAAAAGGATAAGTACTACTGAAACGTGTGTAACTATCCCAGGAAGGAGAGAAACTCTGGCCCTCAAGCCACAGGCTTATAACAAATGCCAACTGGCAGTAAAGAAAAACTCAATCTTTGAGATAATGTATTTTTTAAAAAAAGATTTGACAACATCGGCAAGTCTGTGGTTGAGAAATCAGGTTTGAAGTCAGAAGAGGCAACAGTAAAGACCCCAAAATTCTGTTTTGTGCTTCGTTTCCTAGGAAAGGAAGGAGATTTAAGGCTGTGTATGAACAGCACGCTTAGCCGCAGTTCTTGATAGTCTAGTCTTTAAATTCAGTGACAGAATTTGATGTGTCTGAGTTCCCAGATACTAGAATCGGCGGTTCTTGTAAAACTATGGGCAGGGCCTCAGCAAAGGTTGAGAAGGCATGATTGAAATCTGCAAAACGTAAAGCACGTCATTGACAAGGTGAACAGGAAAACCGTACAAGAGGTGAGTCCCAGTCAAATGAAAGGTGGTATTTTGAACAGTAGGCTACAAAAACAAGAATCTCAGTAAAAATGGAAAATTTATGTAATTACTTTTCCATGTTGGTGAATTCATAGACTATAGATACATAATAAGTTTTAGGGAAAACTGAGGTAAGTGGGGGATGATGGTCCAGGTTAACGTGAAGGAGGACAACCAGACAACCATCCCCACTCTGTCAGAGGCTAAGAGGCAAAAAGCCTGGGTCTAGGCAGACAGAGGCTGACCCCTGCAGCACGCTGTGTCCACCCCTTCAACAAACGGTAACTGTGCCCCTACCGCGTGCCAGGCATCAGGCTCCAGGCACTACAAAGACAATAACAATTTCCGCCTCAAGTAGGTAACAGGCTAGTGGGAGACTGGACAAGGAAACCCATAATTCAAATCATGGACACACTCCATTCTGCAAGTATGTCCTTGAGTTCTTGATGAGGTCCTGCAACCTATTTCCATCTTGTATTCACCCAGCTCAGAGTATAACAGCTACTTGCATTGAAAATGTCTTTCTTCAGGAACAGCTGAGGTTTAGATAAATCTTTGTAACTGTGAAAAAGCCTGAAATCCTTTAGTTCTAACTCTTTGAGGAGGCTATACCAGAACCGCACAACACTGCTGTCGCTGCCACTGACCTCAAACCCTGGCCAGTGGAGATGGATCTCAAAGATGAGCTGTCCAATCTGTGCAAGGACATCTTCCAGAATAAGATTTTCCAAAACTTTCCATTCTGCACTTTCCAGATCTGCTTTGAGAACATCAATCTGTAACAAAATGATGAAAGGAGATTAGCAGATTCAATAAACATTGTTAAAAATGCCATATTGCTATCAGGGGCATCACTGTATAACTATCTCCTAAGAAAGCAGAATTTTTCAAATTTTAGATTTAGAGGTCTTTTTTAAATAGCCACTTAGGAATTTCTAACCTCATTCCACACCAAATATTAATATACAAATAATGAAATGCCAGTCAGAAATCATAATGGACCCTCTTACTTTCTGCACAATGGGAACAGATATCTGAGAAGGAGAGGCTGGAGCGTGTGTATCTCGGAGCTCTGTGCCCACAGCCTCTCCCTGCAACCTATACACTGTTCAGAGGAACCCAGCCATGCCCTGACAAGAACGGCGGCCTGCAGGGAGACTGCAGAGGGCCACTGCCTGCAGGGACCACCTCACAAACCTTACCTCCCTCCCATCAGGACTGGATGTCAGGGAAAGAGCTCTCAGGTATCTGAATATTAGACTTGTAAAAAACTTATTATTCCATGATTTCTTTAAAAAGTACATACCAGTCCAGCATTCTTAAAACAAACAAACAAAAAACCCAAAAATACCATTCTCTGTTCATTTAACGAATACAAGTCACATTCCAGGTAAGATGGACTATAGGCAGAAGAGTAGGATGGGAGAGATTTTGCAATAAAAGTTATGAGACTCAGCTCCTTTTTGCTGGCTTGGCGCAAAATCCATTAGAATAATAAAACGCCAACTATGCCCAAAAAGTAATCAAAGCTAATTATTTACCAAGTGCTTATATGTACCTGGCACTTGCAATATCCATTTATTTCTCTCAACAATTCTCTTAGTTTCCCCATTTAGAGTTTAGGAAACCAGACTCAGAGTAACCCGTCCCCAGACACAAAGCTGCAGGGGCAGTGGTGACATGTTGAACTGAGTCTGTCTACATGGCCCATGTTCTTAACCACTACCAATGTTGACTCCCCATAAACCACAAAAGTTAAAAACAGTAAACTCAAGAGTCCCTGGGCTTTCAGTTTGGAAAATAAGGTGCTACTGCAGAGGGAATAAGGGTCAGTGAGTAGAAGTATCCTTATCAACATCACCATTTTACATTTTGCAGAGCACTTTCCTGCTCAAAGAATTACCTTCTTCATGCATAATCTCAGTAAAACAGCCCTATCGGCAGACAAAGATTTATTTGGTAAAGATGACTTTCTGCTGCCAAAAAATGGAAGGAATGTGGAAGGGGATAATTAGACCACACAGAGTAAAGCTGACAGCATTCAGACACAAACCAGAATAATGAAGATGGAGAGAATCACTGCAATAGAGCAAAGGCTATTGTCCCAAAAGGTGACAGCACAACCCTAAACAGCTCTTCAGGAAGCTGCCAACTGAAATCACCAGCATCCCGCCCATGAAAGTGATGTATCTTTGCCTGTTTAGAACGATGAACAAGGACCAAGACCAACCCTGCCCCAGCATCTCTTCTCTCTCAGCGCAGGTCTGTTTGTAAGTTTCTCAGGTGCTGCTGAGATATGAGGTTCCCAGTAGAATGGTAACATTTCCTGTGTGATTTTAGAGCTGGGTGGAGGAGAAGAAGCATAGAATGCAGACATAATTGCTTCAAGCAAATGGTCTTTGCCCAGCATCCTGAGACCCTGCCGGAGATGCTTCCACTGTCTTGCCTTGGATAGTACTTCCTGGTCCACCAGGGACAGAGTGATGATGGTAACAACCCCAAGAATACGAAGAGGCCTTAGAAAAGGCTAGATGTCTATAAACTAGCTGGTTGGTTCGACAGTTCCAAAATCAAAGAGAAAGAGTTAAAAAAATAAAAAAAATAAAAACCAACTTTCTTTTCTGAAAGGACTGAGCAAGGGCAGGTTCCCCATGAACACACACAAGGCTAAAATAATTCTTGTGACTTGGACACAATAGAGTTAATTCACTCTTTTTTCATCTCTGCTTCCCTGGCACTTCCTAGGCTTTGTTTAATCTTTGAAGTTTTAAACAGAATATTTCTGAATTAGGGTAATTAAGCTGCTAAAAGAAAAATTTAATCAAAACTACAAAATTTTCTAGTTGGTACAGAAAATATACAAAACTGGAAATCAACATTTGTCATGTCAATTCACATAGACAAGGATTCTTAGGTTCCTTATAGATGTATTTTTTCCCCATGGTCTTCTGTGAGTTTGCATATGTTGAACACGATCAATAAATCAAAGCATCAAAGGGACAGGGCAATGTTAATCAGCCTAAAATTGATCTAAAAACTATAACAGTGAAATATGGAGGAATATACTTTACATATTTTTTCAAACATTTTTTTTAAATAAGCTATTAATCATAAGTTATGAGCAACTGGAAAAATAACCAAATTATTAGGCTACATCATTGCAAAAACTGTTTTCTTTGGAAATTCAATTTTCATTTACAAAATGCTAACCCATTCTAAAGAGCAAAAAGTAAATTCAAGCTTGACCACACACCCACCCTCTTTTGACTCCAGTGACTGAAAACTCTCTACGCCAATCAGAATTCACAGGTTGATCTAACTCATGAAGCCCAGGTGTGGTGTGGCACTCAGCGGCACATAAGTTCTTCCCTGCCTTCTGGCCTGAGAGCACAAACAGCCAAAGTGCTATGACTAAAACACAGTTTTCTCTTCCAGTATGCCTTTTCTACTTCTTGCATTTCAGAATGTTCTATTTTGCAAATGTAATTTCCATTGTTACTGCATAATGCACTCAATATTATTCTTACTATAAAGCACTAAACATCTCTGAATAAGGTATGCCAACTTTAAGGTTCTAATATCAGCTTTCAACAATTATGGTACTAAAAAGCATGCAGATGGTCATATAAGAATCACCAAGTGCCAATCCTAATACAGTTAAACTAATTTGGGTTTCTAGAAAAAAACAACAACAACTAAGTGTTAATTCTCTGTAAACTCTGAAATAACTGAAGATATATTCTTGGGTGGAAGGGTCTCAAAAGGTGGATGCAACAACCTAGCTGGTGCAATTTCAGAGTGCTCTTCCTATCAAAAATTATCTCCTTTTCTTTGTGCCTGAAATATACAATAAGTCACGTTTTGTAGAAATTTTTGAGGGGAAGAAAATTTTAACTGGACTAAGATGTGAGGCCATCTAGCAGCTTCCTCACCATGGGCACAAATTTATTCCTGTGTTCACCCACCCAGAGCTGCAGCCAAGAGAGGAAAAGGGGGAAGTGGCCTCAACGTTTATACTAGTTTGCTAGGACTGCTGTAACAAAGAACCACAAACTGTGTTTTCAATAACAGAAATGTATTGTCTCACAGTTCTGGAGATCAGACATCCGAAATCAGGTGTCTGACAGTGTGGGTTCCTTCTGAGGGCTACCAGGGACCGTCTGGGTCATGCCTCTCTCCTAGCTCTCAGTGGTTTGCCGGCAATCTTTGGTATTCCTTGGCTTCTGCATCACTCTGATTTCTGTTTTCATCTTCACGTTGTGTTATCCTTGTGCTGTATCCAAATTTCCCCTCTTTATAAGAACACCAGTCATATTGGATTAGGGGCCCACCCTACACCAATATGACCTCATTGGCAATGATCCTATTTTCAATTAAGGTCACATTCTGAGGTACTAGGAGTTAGGACTTCAACATACGAATTATGGCGGGGGACACAATGCAACCCACACAGCATTTGAGGTAGCTATCACTATGGAGCTTTGGCAAGGCAGTGTGTGTTGTAGAGCTAATTTCCCAAGCCAATGCCTAGGCTAGGCAAAGTGTCCTGTACCAGAGATCCAAGGGCCGGAACCATCTGAGGCGATGATGGATGTCGTCCTGCCAGTCCTTACATCAGCCAACACTGATAGCTCCAACCTCATCAAGTGTCAAACCCAGGGCAGGTCAACAAGCCTCCAGGGCCATTTAAAACCACCCTCATGAAACCCCTGTGCTTCACTCCCTGGTTCCTTCTTGGCCACACTACCAGGCCTGGCGGGTGCAGTTTGTCTTTGGCACCCTCCCATTCCCTGGCCATATCTTTCTCCCACCTTCTAAAACTCCTTCAGGCACTCCACATCCTCATGCCTGCAGCTCCCCGCTTTCCCCAGCCTTTTCCCCTTCAAGGGGGCTCTAGAGCAGGACAGGAAGATTTCATTACATGCCGACTGGCTCTCAGGAGGACAAAAATGGAAGCTGCAACACTTTCAAGGCCTGGGTCTAGGACTCACCAGCATCACTTCCTGGTCAAAGCACATCACAACACCAGCCCAGATTCAAGGGGAGGTGGAATCAATCACAACCCTTGAGGGGAGGAGTGACATATACAGAAAGGATGAGACAAATTGTTCATGGCCATGTTCACAAACAATCGACCCTAGGGATTCAAAGCAATAATACTTTATATACAAATCCATGAATGAACTTCAGTATTACAGTAGCCATGAACATTTACTGGATATAAGCAACACTAGCAAAAAGAATAAAAAAAGCCTTTATTCATCTAAATATTATTAATAAAGGGACATTAGTTAAAACATGGCATTTGCTGTTAGGTCTGGCTTTCCTTTCAAGTTGACAGAGAAACTAGGATGTCCAAAGGATTAAGGATGGGTAACAACAAATAAAAGGACATTTGTCCTGAAATATTTGTCCTGAAAAGGACAAATAAAGAAAATATGTATAAGTCTTAGATATGGTATTAGTTTCCTAGGGCTGCTATAACAGAATGCCACAGGCTTTAACAACAGAAATTCATTTTCTCCCAGTTCTGGAGGCTGGAAGTCCAAGATCAAGGTGTCAGCAGGTTGGTTTCTCCTGAGGTCTCTCTCCTTGGCTCACTGATGGCTGCTTCCTCCCTGTGTCCTCACACAGCTGTTCCCCTAGGTGTGAGCACTCCTGGTGTCTATTCCTTTCCTTATAAGGACACCAGTCCTACGGGAATAGGGCCCCACCCTTATGACCTCATTTAACCTTAATTACCTCCTTAAAAGTCCTGTCTCCAAATACAGTCACCCTGGGGATTAGTGCTTCCAACTATGAATTTGGGGGGACACAATTCTGTCCATAACAGATACAAAACAGGTATTTGCTGTACTCTATTTAGAGGCAACCTCTTAAGAAAAGTATCTCTCCACAAAGACTTTTAAAATACATCCCTGTTACTGTTACGGCAGCCTGGCTGCTGGACAGCCAGTAGTTCCTCCTATGTACTTAAAGGCTAACTTCAGTTCTGGGCAGTAAAAACGTGAGCCACCTAATCTATTAAAGGTGAGTCATAGGGGCTGTGGCAGATTTTATTTTCCAAAGATGGTCTCACCATTAACTCCCTCCTCACATGCTTTTTTACAAGATGGCCTTGACCCTCCTCCCTTCAAGAGATGAGGTTGGTGTTCCCTCCTCAGGGTTGGCTTCATGGGGTGCAACCTATACAGTCACACAAGGCCCTGCACTGAGAAGAGCACTTGGTTTAATGCTCTGGGGTCCTTGACCTAAATTCTTAATAACTTTTGAACAAGGGACCCTACATTTGCATTATGCATGGGGCCCCACAAATTATGTATGCTGTCTTGTGACCTTCTCCTTGAATTTTGATGGGCTTGTGGCTACTGACTAACAGAGTATGGCAGAGTGACTTTATGTGACACCCAAGCCTGGGCTATAAAAGGTGATGCAGCTTCTATTTTGTTCACTGGTACAATCACCCTTGAATAATTTCGTCACCATGCTGTGAGAAAGTTCAAACTAGCCTTTGCAGAGAGACCACATGAAGAGGACCCAAATCAATATGAAGAGAGCAGCATGGCCAACCCCAGCTGCTCCGGCCATCATCTGACTATAACTGCATGACAGAATCTGAGCCAGAACTGCTCAGCAAAGCCCATTCCAAACACTGGACCCCAGAAACTGAGAGAGATAATAAAATGATCAATTGTTCTTGCTTTAAGAAACTTAAGTTTTGGGAGTGACTCGTTATGTAGTAGTAGATAACTAGAACAGAGATCAAATGCTGTTCCTGCAAAGGTTTTTAAAAGTTATTTGTATAGTGTCGAATACTATATATTCCAAAGCTGTGATTTCTAAAAATATATATTTAACCAAAATATTTTTT